>NC_142010.1:242755419-243104169 GCF_049901735.1 Notechis scutatus | reverse complement strand
GTGGTGTTCAGCAGGTTCTGACCAGTTCTGGAAAACCAGTAGTCGACATTTTGAGTAGTTCGGAGAACCGGCAAATACCACCTTTGACTGGCCCCACCCCCATCTATTCTCTGCCTCCCAAGTCCCAGCTGATCGGCTGGGTCTTCTTTTGTTGCCCTGCATAGGAGAATGGAGCTGGAAAGCAGGTTAGTGGGGTAGGGAGGGAATGGGGATTTTGGAGTATCCTTCCCCTGCCACACCCACCAAGCCACGCCCAGTAGTAAAAAAATTTGAATCCCACCACTGTTTAACTTTCCAGTTAGTGTTAGTCTGTAGATTAGCTCAATTTATGACTTGCTTAGTTTTGATTCTAAGGTCCACCCTTGACAGATCTGATCACAGATATTAATGAATGAATAACACACTTTATATATTGAAGGAAATATAATTTCACAGAGAAAAGTAATAAGGTAAATTTTATGCAGGTAACTTATGCAGAAAAAAGATATTCACATCAGAACAGGACCTATTTGGTGTTATTCTGAACTTGTTGGTCAAAAGCAAAATGACTCAAAAAGAATACTATACCAGAATATACAGGTAGTCCTTGACTTACAACAGTTCATTTAGTGACTGTTCAAAGTTACAATAGCACTGAAAAAAGTGACTTGTGACCATTTTTCACAGTTTACAACCTTTGTAGCATCCTCATGATCCTGTGATCAAAATTCAGATGTTTGGCAACTGGTTCGTACTTATGACCATTGCTGGGTTTTAAGCTCATTTAAGCAAAGTGAATGGGGAAGCCAGATTCACTTAACAACCAGGTTGCTAACTTATTGACTACAGTGATTCACTTAACAGCTGTGACAAGAAAAGTCGTAAAATGATGCAAAACTCCATCTAACAAATGTCTCACTTAACAACAAAAATTTTGGGCTCAATTGTAGTCGTACGTCGAGGACTACATGTACCAAGGGTGGGATGCTACCAGTTTTGTCCAACTCTGTAGAACCGGTAGCTCTGAAGAACAGCAGACGCAGAACCGGTTCTGCGTCTGCTGCTGTTTGGCCCACCCGCCCGGGTTCTTACCTGACCTTTATTTCCTGCTTTTTCAACCTCAACTGCTTTGCGTGGCTGAAAAATCAGTAAAAAAAAGGCTTTTTTCAAAAGCTGTACACCTGCACGCAGCACTTATCAGCTGTCTGGGAGGCACAGCTTTTGTTGTATTACACACAAACAAAACGTAAATACCGAACCAGTAGTAATACCGGTTGAATCCCACCCCTGATGTGTACCAAGCAAGGTCTGTGCAAATCCCTTTGCAGAGACAAGAATGCGAAAACCTGCTAATTTGTCAGAGAATGTATTTAGCACATTAGGAGAACCACAATAATATGTTACAAAGAGCAACATGATTAATACCAGTAGCTCCAATTGCCTATTAGGCCAGCTAGCAAGACGCTGTCTTGAAATCATTGCATTTCTACATTAAGGAGATTGTATTATGCAGGACAGATCAGTGTAGATAAGGAGAGCTTGGTAAGACCACTTAATAATCACTGTCTATAATTTGTGATAATTAGAGCTGAAGAGGAAAGCAAGATTTTGCTTACATTATTTCAAAAAAATAATCAGTAGATTTGCCTAAACTTTTTCTCAGGTCAATTTCTTGTACAGAATGCCTAGAGCATATTTTAAATCTTGTTTGTTTGGACACACAATTCCTCTAATGTTAGAGTGTGCAACTTGTCTCAAATGAGGGTGGCATCTGGGATTTCTGCAGGCCTATAACTCCAACAAGAGAGCTGAGTCAGGGAATATCACGTGATTTAAGTAATACTGTTCATATGATGAACTCTGTACATTTGATCATTCCTCATTTTTGTCATTTTAAGAATTATACTTCATCATGCATTTCTGGAAAAGCTCAAGGATCTACCCACGAGTATTTGAGGTGACATATAAAACCCCAGGATCTTAAGATGTGTACCTAGAATTTAATGTAAAGAATATTCATTCAGTATATAAAGATTTGGTTGTACAATAGCATTTGTTCTGCATATCATTTTCAGATTTTTTTAAAATAGGAAACAATGTAAAATAAAGACAATAACTATAACCCTTATGTTATATTCTAATTTAAAGATTCTAAAGAGTTATATATTTATTGTTTTACAAAGATCTGTATGCCACCCAATTTTACCAAACTCTGTTTACAGTATAGTGGTGGGCACTATACTGTAGTTAGGGTAGCTTTATAACATGTAGACTTCAACTCCCAGAATTCCTGAGCCAGACATGATGTATCTATTCCTTTGGTATTAAGGTATTTATTTTTTAAAATTTGGCATCCTGACTGGAAAACCTGGAAACTTGCTTCTTTTTTGGAGAGGGAGGGAAGAGGAAATGTAATTGATTTCAGCAAAGTTATAAAAAAAGGCAATGTCTTATTTAAACTGAATATCTGTTGATTTTATGGACACTCATATAGCTTTCTTGGCAATATTATGTAACTTTCCCATCATTGATCATGATAAATTTATTTATAGATTGTTCTTTATAGTATATGTATTTTAGTGAAAAATAAATTTATATAGAACTACTTCCCACTCTTATCCTTTATTGTTTCCCTTATTGTATTTTTACTTATTTTTACTATTATTTATTTAGGAGTTTGGAAACAAATCCAATCCTCCCTGTTCTTTCTAGCTTTCTCCACACACAAGGAATTGTATGTTAATTACCATTAATGTCTGAAAAAATGACATTTTCCCCAAATAAAAAAAGAGGGCCAGCAATTTATCTGATGGGTGTGTTCTGTCCTCTCATTCACCCTTTTTTTTTTGCTTTGTATGACCATGATAAAACCTAAATGTCATTTTCAATAAAGCAGAAAAAGAACTATTTCACCCAGATCAGTACATAAGAATCCTTGTAACTAGGGATGTATTGAGTTTAACTAAAATTGCAAAAGAAAAATGTAATAAAAAGTTAAATCATTTACATTTGTGCCTTATGGATTAAATTTTACAATAGGGGTCACATTAGCTGTGTAAATTGATTTGCAAGATTGACCAAAAAGCTGAAAAATAATAGCATATAAATCTCACTTTACTCCAATAAGTAGGCCAAGGGACATGGACACATTTCTCAATATTTAATTGTTTTTACCCCCTTTTCTTCAGGGTCATTGGTTGAGCTGGTGGTGGGGTGGACATCATGTGGGCCAATGTACAGGTAGTCCTCGCCTTACAACGGTTCATTTAGTGATCATTCAAAGTTACAATAGCACTGAAAAAACTGAAAAAGTGACTTATGAACATTTTTCACACTTAAAACCGCTTCAGCATCCCCATGGTCACATGATCAACATTTAGGCTTTTATCAACTGACTCATATTTATCATGTGATCCCCTTTTGCGACCTTCTGACAAGCAAAATTCAATGGGGAACCCAGATTCACTGAACAACCATGTTACTAACTTAACAACTGCAATGATTCACTTAACAACGGTGTCAAGAAAAGTCATAAAATGGGGCAAACTCACTTAACAAATGCTTCACTTAGCCACATAAATTTTGGATTCCATTGTGGTCGTAACTCAAGGCCTACCTGTACCTGCAGGATAGCAGTTTGGGGAAGGTCATAACAGATTTAACAGATTTAACAGATTTAACAGATAATCAGAGTTGGAAGGGACCTTGTAGGTCATTTAGTCCAACCCCCCGCCCAAGCGGGAGACCTAACACCATTTCTGACAAATGGCAGTCCAATCTCTTCTTGAAAGTCTCAAGTGATGGCGCTCCCACAACTTCCGAGGGCAAGCTGTTCCATTGGTTGATTGTTCTCACTGTCAGAAAGTTTCTCCTTATTTCCAGGTTAAATCTCTCCTTGTTCATTTTCCATCCGTTATTCCTTGTCTGGCCTATAGGAGCTTTAGAAAATAGCTTGAACCCTTCCTCCCTGTGGCAGCCTCTAAAATATTGGAAGACTGCTATCATGTCTCCCCTGGTCCTTCTCTTCCCTAGACTAGCCAAGCCCAGTTCCTGTAACCGTTTGTTGTATATTTTAGCCTCCAGTCCCCTAATCATCCTGGTTGCTCTTCTCTGTACTACTTCTAGAGTCTCAACATCTTTTTTATAATGTGATGAGTAACTGGATGCAGTACTCTAGGTGTGGTCTTACTAAGGCTTTATAGAGTGGTATTAGTACCTCACTTGATCTTGATTGTATCCCTCTGTTAATACAATTTAGGATTGCATTAGCTTTTTTGGCGGCGGCTGCACACTGCTGGCTCATATTTAGCTGGTTGTCCACTAGGACTCCAAGATCCCTCTCAGTTACTGCTATTGAGCCTGATTTATATGTGTACTTTTGGTTTGTCTTGCCTAAGTGTAGGACTTTACTTTTCTCCATATTGAATTTCATTTTGTTAGATATGGCCCAGTGTTCTAGTCTGTCAAGATCCATCTGGATCTTGAGCCTATCTTCTTGGATGTTAGCTATTCCTGCCAGCTTAGTATCATCTGCAAATTTGGTAAGTTCCCCGTCTATTCCCTCATCTAAGTCATTAATGAAGATATTGAAGAGTACTGGGCCTAAGACAGAACCTTGTGGCACCTCACTGCTTACTTCCCTCATGTAGACTTAGACCCATTAAGGACTACTCATTGAGTACGGTTTGCCAGCCAGTTGCGAGTCCATCTAGTGGTGGTGCTATCTATTTCACTTTTTTCTAGCTTACTAAGAAGTAGGTTGTGCTCTACTTTGTCAAATGCCTTGCTGAAATCTAAATATATTATGTCCACAGTATTTTTCTGGTCTACTAATTTAGTTACTGTGTTGAAGAATGAAATAAGAATGGTTTGGCATGATCTGTTTTTAACAAACCCGTGCTGACTGTTAGTTATTACTTTACTTGTTTCTAGATGTTGGCAGATCTGTTTTTTAATGATCTTTTCCAGTATCTTCCTGGGTATTGATGTTAGGCTAATTGGTCTATAGTTTCCTGGGTCTGGTTTTTTTTTCCCTTTTTTGAAGAAGGGAACCACATCAGCTCTTTTCCAGTCCTCTGGTAGTTCCCTGGTGCTCCAGGATTTTTGAAAGATAGGGTGCAGTGGTTCTGAGATGACCTCTGCCAGCTCCTTTAAAACTCTGGGATGTAATCCATCAGGCCCCAGTGATTTGTTTTCATCAAGATCAGACATGTGTTCTCTTACTATTTTTTTTGCTTATTTTAACTTTTATTTCTGGTCTGTCTTTTACAGTTATGTTTTTGGTGGGTTGAGCTATAGTTTCTTTTTGAGTGAAGACGGATGGAAAGAATGAGTTAAGCAGTTCTGCTTTCTCTCTGTTGCCTGTTACTTCCTTGCCACCTTCTCTCTTTAGTGGACCGACTGTTTCCTTGATTTTTTTCTTGTTATTTATATGTTGGAAGAAACTGTTTTTATTATCTTTGACTTTTGTTGCAAGTCTTTGTTCGTTCTGAGCCTTTGAGTCTTTGCAGATTCTGGCTATCTGCTGATATTCTGCCTTAGTTGTATGTCCTTCTTTCCATTTTTTGTACTTGTCCTTTTTTTCTTTCAATTTGCCAGAGAAATCTTTGTGTAGCCATGCTGGTTTCTTCTTGTATTTCTTGTTTTTCTTTCTCAGTGGTATTGTGCTGGTCTGGGCTTCTATGATCATACTTTTTAGAGTTTCCCAATATTCTTGAGTTGTTTTCCCCTTTAGGATTTTCATCCATGGAATCTTTCCCAAGTTCTCTCTGAGTTTATTGAAATCAGCTGTTTTAAAATCCAAGAAAATCCAAGACTCTGGTGTCATTATGTTCTGTTGCTTGTGTTTGTGTTATGTTGAATTCTAGTATGACATGGTCACTCTCACCCAAGTTTCCTGCAGTTTCAACTCCCTCTATCACTTCTTCTCTGTTTGTAAGAATTAAGTGCAGTATGGCTGTCCCTCTAGTTTCACCCTCTACCTTTTGGACAACAAAATTGTCAGCTAGGTTGGTTAGGAACTTATTTGATTTCTCACTTGGTGCAGAATTAGTTTCCCAATTGATATCAGGATAATTGAAGTCTCCCATTACTATTGTTGTGTGTTTCCTGCATATGTTTGTTAGTTGGCTGGCAAAAAGGACATCTATATTTTCTGCTTGATTGAGTGGCCTATAATATACACCTATGGCCATGTCATTCTTTTTTCTTTTATATTGACCCATATGCATTCTAGGAGGTTTTCATCTTTGGTTTCATGCATTTCTGTAGCAATATAGTGGTCCTTTACATGCAATGCAACTCCACTTCCTCTTTTACGGGGTCTGTTTTTTTGTTTTTTGTTTTGTATAGTTTGTATCCTTCTACCAGTATGTTCCAGTCATGGGTTTCATCCCACCAAGTTTCTGTTATTCCAACTATATCATATTTACCTTGATGTATTCGTAGTTCAAGTTCACCCTGTTTGTTTCCCCAGACTTTGTGCATTTGTATATAGGCACTTGAGATCTTTAGGTCTGACACTGTGTTTACTGTCTACATAACCTGTGTTGTGCCTTCCTGCCCCTACTTTCTTGCCACTTGTTTGATTAGTGCACATGGTATGGCACTTACTATTAAATGCTTGGTTTTGGTTGGCATCAAGGTTGATAATCTTACCTGCACAAACATCTATTTTGCATGCACTGGTATCCTTATTAGTTTTAGATTGCTGGGGACAGAAATGTTCTGAATCCATTAATTCACTGTCCCCGCTGTTCAGTTTAAATGTTTATCCAGGAAATCTATGAATTTAATGCCAAGTAAATCAGTCCCTTTCTTTGATGGATGCAAACCATCTCTTTTGTACAGTTTTTCATTGGACCAGCTGCAGACATCATGACTAATGCTGGAGAACAGTCTCTTGTTAGCCTCAATGTAATAAAACTGTAATTCAAGCAAAAGAAAAGTAAAATATGTCCTAATTTCTAAAACTAAAAAGTTTTACTCCATATATAAAGGGCATGTTTTATTCTACCCTTTCCATAAGGAGTAAAAGAATTTTGCAAAATAAAATGGCAAGAAGATGACATTGGAAGGGATGTTGACTATGTCTACATAAAGATGTTCTACACAGGGTCTGAGGAGCCTCCTGCCTGCTTTCTACATTTCCTTGAAAAGAGTGGTCATATGATCCAACTTCATTGATTATCTGCTCATCTAGTCACCTGATTATCAATTTAGATTATCACTCTTCAAAAAGAAGGGAGGGAGAGAGGGAGGGAGGAGAGAGAGAGGGAGAGAAAGACAGAAAGGAAGGAAGGAAGGAAGGAAGGAAGGAAGGAAGGAAGGAAAGAAAGAAGGAAGGAAGGAAGGAAAGAAAGAAAGAAAGAAAGAAAGAAAGAAAGAAAGAAAGAAAGAAAGAAAGAAAGAAAGAAAGAAAGAAAGAAAGAAAGAAAGAAAGAAAGAAAGAAGCCAGTGAGGGAGTCTTTCTTTCACAAAAACAATGAAAGAAATTAGAACTTCTCCCTACAAGGACACTGTAATCTAAAGTCCACTCCTTCCCATCTATCTATTTTTATTGAAAGGATCTGATCATCCAAAATCTGTGTGTGAATTACAGAAATATTTTCCTTTTTTTATTTGCCCCCCTCCTAAACTTCACAGAGGACTAAAGGCAGTGAATAGATCAGAACAATTTAGAAAGTTATGTTACTGCTTTCATCAAATTATGTAATGTTCAGGGTACATTTGTTTTGTCTTTAATCTAGCATCTAGTTGTTATATAGAAATTCAACCCCCGAAATTCAACATTTATTCTTCCATTTTTTCTGCCTTCCAGTTTTAAAGACACATTCATACTTTCACAAAGGACTTTTCTGATTGTCAAGCTGTGCAGCTTTAGTTCTTTCATTGCCATTTCCAGGGTGGGGGGTAAGAATATACATTGTCTTTCAAAGGAACTCGTGACTGGTGTAGCTTTATCATATTATAGTCAATATAAATCCTACCTTACTCCATGGATACTCAAGAGGTTAACATAATAAGGAAGGCAGAGAGAGAGAAGGTGAACCACAGCTGTCAGCTATTTTGTGCTCAATTCTAGTTTCCTTAAGGGGTTTCAAACTGTCACTATGATCAAAGTCTTGGCACTTAAGGCAGTCCCCTTGACAGGAAAAGGAGAACAACACTTATCTATTTAGCATCTTCTCCATCAGAACCCATAATCTTGAGCTGCTGTATAACCTTCATCCTAACAGCATCTCCTTATTGGAAATAAAACATATTGGCAAATGTATGCCTTGTCACAAATCTGTACTTTCCCTGCATCAGCAGACTGGAGGCAATATGGAATTATTGCTCAATATAACAAACAGCTACCATTTATGCAGGGGGTATCGTCTCGGCCCATCACTCGCAGGCAGTGGGAAGGCAAAGGAAAATGTGACACCGGCTTTGTGTTCCACTAATCTCAGAAAGAGACCTCACTGGCCATAAATCTAGGAGGCAACTTTTTTTTTCATTACAAGGTATGTCTGCTTTAGAAACCCGCAATCAGCTAAACTGGCTGCTTTCAGAAAATATTACTACCCAAGAGGCAGCTGGCTAGATACAGGGCAATGCAAACAAGGGGAATGGAGGAAATGGCTACAACAATGGATCTATTCCAATGTTTGCCATGAATGCCCACAGCCAAGGCCGAAAATCCAGGTCAAAAGAGTAAAGCTATAAGGAGAAGTCCTGAATCAAGAGATTCTCCCCTACGGCTGTGCTTGCCATTTTCTTTGGTCAAAGGCAGTCGTGCCATTAATGGGATGATTTCGGGTATCTCACAAAGATGGGAAATGGAAGGTTACTTAATTTGTTCTTGTATTTCAAGTGAAGAAAAGGAAGTAGAATTTGAGAGCTTTTTCTCTGGGGCCAAATTTCCTATTTAGTGAAATGTCTTTTTATTTTTATTTTTATTTGATTTGATTTGTCAATTGCTTACAAGATAATAGGTATAAGTATAAACTTAGTTATGAATACATGGATACATATAAGAAAAATAAAAGAAACAATAGGACAGGGACAGTAGGCACGTAGGTGCGCTTATGCATGCCCCTAGTGGAAGGCTGGCCCAGAATTAAATCATGTCTAAATTTCTGGAATTAAAATGCAGTGATATCTGGTGAAAAGTAAATTTCTGCATCATAGAATTATACATCCAGCTCCACTTTTAGGATAGAATTCTTTATTGGCCAAGTGTAATTGGACACACAAGGAATTTGCCTTGGTGCCTCTCAGTATACATAAAAGAAAGATACATTCATCAAGAGTCAAGAATCGTAAGGTACAACACTTAATAATAGTCATAGGGTACAATAAGAAATCAAATCATACTAGGAAACTTTGGTGTTTTGGACAGCCAGCCCCAGATCAAGAAGTCAGGATGATCAAATGAACTGACTTTTAGAAGGAATGTCAGAGTTTCATTTCTTCTGCAGTGATGTCTAACTAGTCTGGATGGCTTTCAAAGCTTTTTCAAAGTCTCAGCCAAATGTTATTAGTCATGCATGCTACATGAAGCCTCAGTGTTCAGAGGCAGTATATTTCAACATACCAAATATTTCTGGGAACAGGAAAAATGGTTCACTATCCAGAGGCATCTAGTCTTATCGTTGTTGAAAACATGTTAAGATATATCTAATCAAGTAAACTCTAGAATGTCTCCATTTGTTTATCAGAACAAACAAAGGGTGTGGGGAAGAATCCAGCAAAAGAAACAAAATCTGATGAAATTCTCATGGACAGGATGCAGTTCTTAGATTCATTGAAAATACTTAGAAGAAATAATAAATTGGTGCAAGCTAGCTGAGAAATATCTGCAAGCGGCCTGTTGTTCAGGGATTTCTCTGGTAGCTGTCATCTTTCTAGATTCCCAGGCTTCTAATATTGCATTAAGAAGAACTCTTTTTGTGGAGCTTTTCAGATTAAAAATCACTGGTCACAAGGGAGGTTACAATGGAAGAGATGTGAAGTTGAAGCAGAATAACATCAACAATTCCCTCTGCCGTTTTGCAGCAATAATATAAGTGTAGGAAATAAGTAAATTATTCAAGAAATCTGAAAGCACTCTAAGTATAAGAAGAAAAACTGACTATTGTTATATAGGGAGGAAAAAATGAAGCAAACTGGAACTCACCACATAATATATGACAAGAAAAAACATATTGTTATTTATATTGGATTTGTTGGTATTGAGTTTTCATTAAAATGAATCTCATTATTTGTAAATCTGCATCTTTATGTACAAATTGGTATATGAACATTTCATAAGTTTTTTAGACAATTTTTGACATATTTATTGGGGATGAGATATTGTTAAAAATCCTAGAAGAAGAAATGGCAACCTACATTCATCTTGTTCTGAAGTTTATATGGTCAGGAAGTCACCAAAAGTCAAATGTGACTCCAAAAATATTGATTTTTAATGAATGAAAGAGTGATTTAGATTCACTTATTGCAGGAAAAAGTCTATTTTATATAAAGAACTTTCATGGTGGATTATTTCCATGCAAAGATGAAGTCTATATGTATTGCTTTGAACTATCCTAAATATTCTAAGGTTTATAAAAATAAAAAAAACAGTTTCCTTGATGTCCCTGATGGAAGGATGAAATAGCTCAGGTCACTGACATTTCAAGAAATTGTGTCTCACACTGAGCAAGCCTCCTGTGTTGTAAGGTAGTGACATTACTGTCACAGCTTGGCACTGCCATAAAAGGAAGATGTATTATTGACATCTTTCTTTTGAAGTGAAGTCCTGAAGCTTTAATTCTCCCAGGGGTAAAAAAAAGTCTCTTCTTGAACTATCACTCTGATCCTGTTTTCTGTAACTCATGGATGTCCCTGTGTGTCTTCTTCACAAATCTATGAAATCCCCGGTGGAAATCCTATAAAAAACATTTAGTTACAAAGATTATTTCAGTGCCATTCTAGTTTTCCATCATCCCTTCCATTCTTAACTTTGTAGAGATGTGTGAGAAATAAGAGCCAGGAAACTTCTTGGATCATTTCTAGGATGTGCCTGAACCCTCCCTCCCTCCCTCCCTGTCGTTCTCTCCTTATAAAGTTTAGACAGGGCTATCTGATTTATACAAAAGAACAGTTGTAGAAAAATATCAAGCATTTCTGCATCTAATTTACCACTAAAACATATGATGAACAGTTGCAGTAACTCTAGTCTAACAAAGAGAAGGACTAGAGGTGACATGATAGCAATCTTCCAATATTTGATCAGCTATCACAGAGATGAGGTATTAACCTTTTGTCCAAAGGCCTCGGGGCAGAACAAAAAGTAATGGATGGAGATATCAAGGAGATATCCAACCTAGAACTAAGGAGAAACTGACAATGAGAATACATGATCAGTGGAACAGCTTGCATCCAGAAATTGTGGGTGATCCATCTTGGTTTTTAAGAAGACATTGGAGAGGCATTTGTCTGGAATGGTATAGAGTCTCCTGCCTGAGCAGAGAATTGGACTAAGAAAACCTTCAAAGTACCTTCCAACTCTGTTATTCTGTAAACAATTAAGTGTTGAGCTTAAAGACAACATTTGCTCTCTTAGACAGATCAAAAATATTAACACAAGTAACAAATTAGAACATATTACATATCAAGTAACATATTAGAAGCAAACACTTGGCCCTCAAAACCAGTGATGGGATTCAATTTTTTTTTACTACTGGTTCTGTGGGCGTGGCTTGGTGGGTGTGGCAGGAGAAGGATACTGTAAAATCTCCAGTCAGAGGGGGTATTTGCTGGTTCTTCGAACTACTCAAAATTTTCACTGCCGGTTCTCCAGAACCGGTCAGAACCGGCTGAATACCACCTCTGCTCAAAACCCCATCTGATGTATTGAAACATAAAATAGAATAATGTTTTTAAAATAAGCAAATATTGATCAAGTAATTTACATAACCTTGTCAAAAAAAATCTATACCAGTTTTCAGTAAAGCTAAGTTCTCTAAGTTTTCTGTTTATTTCTTCTGCAATATTTTGCATTTGATTTTTATACAGTTTATCATCTCTAAAGCCACATTCAAGGAAGGGAATAAGTAGATTTCTTTTTTTTTTAAAGGCAGAATACTTCATTACCTTGGGAAAAGAAACTGCATCTTCACCTCCATCCAACTCTGAAAGATACTGCACATCTAAGTTTCAGGAAGTTCCTTTTATAAAAATAGTAAATGCTGCTTTTCACGTGCATACAAAAACCCCTTTACTAATTTGAGTAGCCTTCAGATCTGTCAAAGAGTTGTTGTTGTTATTGTTGTTCTGTTAAAAAAGGCAAGGAGAGATTTATTGAACCATTTGTTGAATGTATTAGTGAGGAGTATCAGGGTTCCAGCTAACACAACCAAAGGAATCAAAACTCCAAGGCAGGCATCTTCCTCAAAGTATAGATTTATTAGGCATATCATATTGGCACATCTGGGGAAAACCCGGCTCTGGAAGACCCGAAGTTTTCCCCACCCAAATCAAACCCCAAAGTTCTTCCCCTCAGTCCATCACATGGTCCAACCATGGCAGCCCTGAAGATGCTCCCAAAATGGCTCCAACATAAAAATGGCTTCAGGGCTGACAGGGAAATTTTGAAGCTCCCCAGTTTAGCAAAGCCAGATTCTGATTCAAATAAAAACCAAAACATTTTTGGTTTGATGTAGGATTATTTGGTGAAATTTACAGTTATAGCTAAAATAATAGCTTACTATAAAACAAAACAAAACATTCAATGTTCCAATAAATTACTTTCAATGGTATTTTGGTAATTGGGCATCCCAACTACACACACAACCTCTTAAACCACTAAGTTCTCTAACGTTCTTTTAAAAATTACTAAAAAAATTAATTTTTATTATTCACTCTCTAAATTTCACATAACTATTTTGTGAGGTGTAGTAGAATAGGGAGACTATATATGTGGATATATTGAGAAAATATAGAAGGGAACAATATATGCATTACCTTGAATGAAAGATAGTATTAAAATCTAAAAAAGGAAGAAGGAAGGAAGCCACTCTAATAATTAAAAAAGTTACACAATCCAATGCTACCCCACTAATGATCTTTCATAATTTTCACACCCTCTGAAACTATAAGATGTTTCATAATCATCATTGTCATCATTCCTAGCAGGGGAATATGTTGCTGATTTAATTCACATATTTTGGTGCCCTGTGTCTCACTTCCCTGACTTGATTTAGATCTTGTGTGAGTCTATGCATGTGTGTGTGTGTTTGTGTGTGAGAGAAAGAGAGAGATGCTTAGAAAGAGAGAAAGACATAAATGTGTCTGTAGATTCTTAATGTTTTATTACTATCAATATGCTGCAATGCCTTTATCTTTATTTCCCCATCGAAATTTGGTACTCAGGAGTAAGAAAATGTGCATGCATGAGAGAAGTTGTTCTATGAATGATATTTACATATCATATCATATAATTAAGGCTCATATCATATTATTAAGGTTAAAGAGTTGCATCCACACTGAGCAAGTAGACTTCCTCTTGAATAAATGGGGGTCCCATCTCACTTCTCTCCCTCATACTTATTTGAAGTTCATGTCCCCAGTCTTTCAAGATATTCCTTTGAAATAGTTTTGGGATATGTGTTATGATGGGAGAGAAGAACTCAAAGAATGCCATTCTTCAAATACATGGACAACATTAGATATAACCCAAGGAAATATTGCTATAATACTCATACAGTTAAATAGATACATTATTTAAAAAAAGAGCAGGAAAAAGACATGACAGTAAACACAACTGAAAATATTCTTAAACATGAGGGTGTAAAGATACATTTGCATTTTTTAATATTTGGAAAATTCACAAGGGCATTGACAGACTGCAATCTGAAAGCAAAAGGCAACGAAAGGGAACTTTTAAGTTACTGTCAGTATTTCTTCTGGGGAACTCAATAAAAAATATATTATTATTCACACCCTGGGCTAGTTATGTCTGTCCTCCAAATTACAGTAAGAGACAAAAATGGAAGAGGTCCATAGAGTCATTCTGTAGGTAGAACATTGTGTCATGCAGCCCAACAGCAAAATAGAAAAATTGCATGTAATTATTTCCAAAGCTGAGTGTGATGATGGTCTGGATGGGAGAAACTAATAGTAATGCACTCTGCTTGTTAGAAGCATTCCTTCCAGGCAGCTCAAGGTTACAATAAGTGCATTTTGCAGGGCTATTTTCCTCCCGCTGCCTCTCCCTTTTTTTCCTCCTTCTGCTACAGTGTTCTATCCACAAATAAATTCTGCATAGAGTGGGTTAATGAAGCTGCAGTTTTAAGCATAGCCTAGTTGAATGAAGAAAAGAAATAATTATACTTATACAGGCACATATATAGGAACATACACACATGTAACTTCAGGCATCCTGTATTGATCGATTAATTATTCTCCTGATGAAGTAACAAATATTGACCTCATGCAATTAAGCATCATTTAACCAAAAATCTGTAACCTTCATTGATCACTTAATGGCACATCAAAGTTCAGCAGTTCTGACATTTTTATGTCATTCAGCAAAATTGTCTCACCTTAATGTTTGGAGCAATATAATGAATGTTGTTGATGCAGTCATATAGTGATTCGAATTTGCCATTTACTAAATGTGCTTTAATTTCACTACTAATGATGAATCTTTAGATAATGATGTCACAATTCTATAAATGCTAGTCTTTGTATTTCAGAGCACCCAAGATGTAGTGAAGTACACATCTGAATTTAACAACATCAGAGTTGATTTGGCAATACAGAATCCTCTAATTGGCCAGGGAGGAGAGGAAGATCAAGCACAAAATATGTAATTGTTTATCTCCTAATCCATTTTTGAGTTCCTCAGTGCCATAAGCATGCCATATCTACAGCCACCCATTATCACATTAGCAGGAGTATATTATTAGCTAAAATTATGAAGCTTACAAATCATAATAGAGTAATTAAATAGTGTGCCCAATTACAACTGTGTCTAGCTTGGTGCTCTTCAGTCACTATGTCTCCAAACCAACTGATCTACAAAAATAACTGGAGCGTGAAAATTAAAGTTCATACTATCTTTTTCACCTCTCATCTTTCTGTCACTTTAAAAGTAGAGTCTCAGAAGAGATACTTTTATTGATGAGTTTGCTGAAGTTAGCTTTCTAGCTATATTCAGCTTGAAGGAAATATTTCAAGGACACATCAGAACTGAAGTAGCAATGCTTTTGTCTTTTTGCCCCCCAACATAGTAGTCAAGGAGGTTTTTAACTGTAAAAACTCACACCCATTTTTGCATACATTTCTTCAGATCTCGTTTATTTTAATGCAATAAAAATTCATTTTATATATTTAATTTTAGCAAGATATGTATTGAATATTTCATTGAAGAATATTTCCATCCAAAGGGGAATATTTCATTGGAAGATGACAACACAAAATCTGTTCCAGAACAGTGGAAGTCCACACATCAATAGTAGCCTAACATACATGATTTGCCAAGAATACTGATGACTACCAGATGGGGAAAAAAGAGACACTGAACATTTTAATTAGTGGCCACAGGAAGTTTTCAGGCCCAAAATAGCTAGTTGATGATGAAAACTACAATTTTATAAGCTCACTTAAAAAATAAATTAAGCAAACATGTTCCCTGACCCAGGACTGGACGGGGGGACTCCATCGCGCCGAGCCAGGTTGAGAATTGGTGCTGATAGAAGACATAATTCATTATTTTAAATGACAGAAGGATGCGCAACTGAATTGAGGGAGACGCACGGGCAGCGAGGGAAGGAAAAAGACGGAGGAGACGCCGCTGCCGCTGCTGCCGCTGCCGCCGCTGCCGCTGTTGCCGCTTCGCTCCGGTCCTCACTAAAGCTGCCGCTGCCTCCCGACTCTTGTGTCCGCCGCTGCAACTCGCCGTGAGCTCCCGGGACTGGTGAGAGAAGGAAGAAAACCCAAGAAGCGCCGGCCGGGAAGATCGCTGGGTGAGAGCGCTCCAACTTTCTCCCCAATTTGGTCTCCTGTTGTGGGTCGCTCCGAGAGGTTTCCTTCTGGTTCTAAGTCCCCGTGTGAATCTAGAGAAAGGGCGATCTCGGTAGCCACGTTCTCCATCCCTTGAAGAAATTGAAGAGCTCCGAGGACAGTAATCCCTTCCTCACGATCTAAAAGCCCTTAAATAAGAGTGGAGGGGGTACGCCATTTTAACTAGGACGAGCCCCTCAGACAAAGAAGACTCCTAATACTACCTCATCACCTCAAAACTTACAACTTTTCTACCTCATCACATATACCAACGATTAGATTATCAATTTCTATAAAATATTTTATTAATGGTTTAATTGATTTATTGTTTTTTAACTGATTAGTGTGATTAGAGTGTTTAGTACAAATAGTATGATTACAGACTAGTTTAAAAGACCAAAATCCATGCAATTTAATTGAATAGCAAAATCTTTGATTTAGTGGATTTAAATGAACAGTGTGAGTAATGATTAATGTAAATAATTGACTAGTGATTAGAGTAATTAATTGACCAGGCTGATTGTTGCTTAGAAATACTATCTGATTTGAGAGATTACTACAATAGATTGTTTGATATTGTTTGATGTAATATTGACTATATAGATTACCCTAAATTGTTCATTTAATTAATTCAATCAACGTACTATTTTACCAATATTACCATGCCAAAAGAAAATCCTACCTCAAACCACAACTCAATGAGAAGACAATCCCCACCAATGAACTACAAGACTCCTGCACCAATGAACCTCAAGACTCCTGCACATGCCTTAAATGCTGCAAAAATCTAATAGATAATAAATACTCCATCAAATGTTCTCTGTGTAAAAAATACACCCACCATGACTGCTTGGGATTACCTGAGCAAATGATTCGATACTAGAATCATCCAATGAGTTTCCATATTTCTGCAAATTATGCATATCCAAACTAGATCTGTCTAAAAGAGATGATACCGCAAACCATCAAAACATCCCCAAACATTGAAACCATTGAAACATCCTCAACCATCAAACCATTAAAACATCCTCAACACCATATTAGCATCCCTGGACGCCGTAAAAGAAAGAATAACCAACCTTGAAAAAAAAGACACAACACAAAAACCTGAACATCAAATAGCCACAAACCACATCTCCACCCAACAACCACAATCCAATCCAAAACCCAATCCACAAATAAACGCAACCCAGACAAATATTGATATCCCAATCCTCATCAGAGAAGCTGTTGAGCGTGAACGGAAACGCCCAAACGCCATCTTATTTGGACTAGAAGACAGCATTGTCAATGATGACATCACAACTGTCCGAAACATCATCAGAGATTACCAAGCATCAACCATCTCCGCGATGAAATACTTGACATTTCCCGCATTGACCGAGAGCTTAAAAATAGAGACGGCTCTGTGGCCCCACGCTTGTGCAGGATCATTTGCAAAAATGAATCAAGCAAACGTAAACTCATTTACACTATAAACTCACTCGCCAAAACCAACACCAACCACAAAAACCTCCGTTGCCGCCCTGACTTAACCGTACAGCAACGTGCCCGCCCCGTGCACTCCGCATCGAACTCAAAACCCGTCTAGACAATGGAGAGAAGGACCTGTACATTGACTACCATGCTGACTGCATCAAAAGTAAGACACGCAACCCAATACCCAACTTTTACCCTCAACCACTACCCTACCTCAACCACCTACCACCACCCACCATCACCCAAAACTACCCACCACCCACCATCACCCAAGACTAGGCACGCACGCCCCAACTACCTCAATCCCAACTGCTGCCGGACTTAAATGCAAACTACTCAATGCAAGAAGCCTCGTGAATAAAATACCTGAATTTCTCATCCTCTTAAATATGGCTAACTTCGACATTATATTTGTCTGTGAAACATGGCTCAATGCATCTCTCCCCACTCCATTACCACAGTAAGAGACTATCATGTTTACCGATCAGATCGTGAAAATCGTCGAGGAGGTGGTGTTGCTATATTCTATAAAAATCCTTACATCTAAAAAATATCCAAGTTACCCAGGAGCTTGCCCTTCCTGAAACCATCATCTGTGAACTATCCTTAAATATCACAATTCGATTCTTACTATGTTACAGAGCACCTGATTATGACATCGAACATATAAACAAGCTAAATACACTACTAACATGGGCTACATCCTGCCCATACCCATTTATCTTTCTTGGAGATTTCAATCTACCTCATATTGACTGGACCCTAAATAATTGTACAACTGAAATCATACACACAACCTTCTTCAATGCTATTACAAATCTAGGTCTTGAACAACTAGTAACCAACAACACTAGACTGAACAACTGCCTCGATCTCATCTTCTGCAATAGTTTGAATTTAATTTACCGAATACAAACCAAAGAACCCTTTTCCAGTAGTGATCACAATATGATTGACTTTGCCTCAACATACGTCCACGCAAAAATCACCACAACGATGTCATCCCTAGTTGTAACTTCAAAAAGGCAATTATGATCTTATAGATAACGATCTCTCATCCCTCGATTGGCAATCTCTATTCACTGGATGCAATACTGTTGAAGATCATTACAACATATTTTTACTTGAAGTCAAAAGAGTCATCAAACTATATGTTCCAACAACAACTCCAAAAAAAAAAAAAAAGCAGATTACCCATATCAATAAGGAAACTTCAATCCAAAAAGAGATCACTCTGGCGGAAAAACAAATCTGGTCACGTTGCTAATTTCAAAAACCGATATAAAATTTATGCCACCAGATAAAGACCGAATGCACCAATTACCACATTAAACAAGAGGAAAACCTTCTAAGCACCAATTCCACCCGTGCTTTTTACAATTTTGTAAACAACAAACTAAAAGACTCAAGGTCCATCCCTCCCTTGATAGGACCTGATGGTAAAGACTGCAGCGACGACACCATTAAAGCCAACATCTTTAACACATTCTTCGGCTCAGTGTTTGTAAACAGTAATGGATCATGCCCAATGTTTCCTAGCCGTACCACAGACAACAATAATGATCTAATACATATCGATTTTACAGTAGACAACGTTGAAAAAGCACTACGCAACCTAAAACCATCTCTATCTATTGGACCGGATGGAATATGTGCCTACTTTTAAGAAAACTATCCGCTGCCATAGCCAAACCTCTAAGTATAATCTTTGAAAGATCTTTCAGAACCAGCTCCTTGCCCAACCTATGGTTACAAGCCACAGTCATTCCCATCTTCAAAAAGGGAGACCCAAGCCTAGTTGAAAATTACAGACCAATCTCCTTATGCTGCGTCACCTGTAAAGTCATGGAATCAATTATTAACCAATCCATCATCCTCCATTTAGAGACAAACAACCTACTCTCCAATAAACAATTTGGTTTCAGAAAAAAACTATCCTGTAATCTGCAACTCTTACACTGCAAAAACATATGGACTACTCAACTCGACCAGGGCAAAGCAATAGACGCAATCTACATAGACTTCTGCAAAGCCTTTGATTCAGTGGTACCGACAAACTACTCCTAAAAATAAAATCTTATGGTATCTCTGGACAACTGAATAACTGGATAGAAGCATTCCTGTCAAACAGACAACAAATGGTCAAAATTGGGAACGCCCTATCAAATCCAGTACCTGTCAATAGTGGTGTTCCCCAAGGCAGTGTTCTAGGACCAACTCTCTTCATAATCTACATAAACGACCTTTGTGATCATATCAAGAGCAATTGCGTTCTCTTCGCTGATGATGTAAAGCTGTTCAATACCACAGACAATACTACTACCCTTCAAAAAGATCTAGACTATGTATCTGAATGGTCTAACATATGGCAACTCCAAATCTCAACAAATAAATGCTCTGTCTTACATATTGGTAAAAAAATCAGAAAATAAAATACAAACTGAATAGTCAAGATCTTGTTGATGACCCAAGCTCTGTAAAGGACCTGGGAATACTCACCTCTAATGATCTAAGTGCTAGAGCTCACTGCAACTACATAGCCAAAAAGGCATTAAGAGTTGTTAACCTAATCCTATGTTGCTTTTTCTCTGGTAATATCTCACTACTAACCAGAGCATACAAAACATTTGCTAGACCAATACTCGAATACAGTTCATCAGTCTGGAATCCTTATCACGTATGTGATATTAACACAATTGAGAAAGTCCAGAAGTATTTCACAAGAAGAGTTCTCCACTCTTCTACCCGTTATAGAATACCTTACGCCACCAGACTCGAAATTCTAAAACTAGAAAACCTCGAATTACGCCGTCTTCGGTCCGACTTAAGCATGGTATATAAAATCATACATTGCAATGTCCTACCTGTCAATGAATACTTCAGCTTTAACCATAACAACACAAGAGCACACAACAGATACAAACTCAAAGTAAACCGCACCAAACTTGATTGCAGGAAATACGACTTCAGCAATAGAGTGGTCAATGTCTGGAATACTCTACCCGACTCTGTAGTCTCTTCCCCAAACCCCAAAAACTTTAACCTTAGACTGTCTACTATTGACCTCACCCTTTCCTAAGAGGTCTGTAGGGGCGTGCATAAGCGCACCAACGTGCCTACCGTCCCTGTCCTATTGTTTCTCTTATTCTTTTATTTTTCTTATATGTACCCATTTCATATATTCACAACTATGTATACACTTGTACTTATTATCTTGTAAACAATTGACAAATCAAATAAATAAATAAATAAATAAAATTTTCAAGGCCGTTATTTCAAATGACAGCTTTTCCCCCTAGCCTTGAGCTCTTCCTCTGAGGAAAAATGGCAAGCTGTATTAGTGGTTAAGGCACTAGGCTAAAACCAGGAGAGTGTGAGTTCTAATCCTGCCTTAAGCGTGAAAGTTGACTGGGCCAATCACTCTCTTTCAACTCAAATCACAGTATTATAGTTGGGAAAATAGGAGGAAGAAGGAGTATTAGGTATGTTTGCCACACTGAGATGTTTATAAAAATAATAAAAGTGGGATAAAAACCAATCAATCAAACAAACAAATATTATATGTAGCATTTTTGGAAGAGAAAACAGCACTTGGCCCTTGAATGTAGATGCTATGGGCCATGAACCAAGAAACCAAGAGAAAAGAAACTAAATAGCATCAGAACAAACCCAAGGTTGATTTATTTATTTTTTTCAATATTAATGACATGAAATAATCTCTTTAATGCAATAACATTTCTATTTTATTTCATTAAAAATCTCTGTTTGGCAGAATCATTTTAGAGAAACACCCCAGGACTCTTGGTTCTCAGATTGTCTTTATTGCATTGCAAGATTGCTGTTGGAATTAGTGCACCAAATTATCTCAATTACTCTGGACAGGCTAAAGCATTGTATAAATGCTAAGATGTTGGCAAATCCACTCAGCCAAGCCTATGTCATTTCAAAAGGGCTGAAATCACATTATGAGGGCCATTTCACTATGTGTCCCTTATGGGAAATTGTAAGCTATTTTCAGCATCTGGAATAAAGAACATTGTTTATAAATCATCTGTGGAAAAGACACAAATGAGTGACCTTTAAGCATGCAGGTGCTGTTCAAGGATGTCTTTTGTATTTTCTATAGGGTTGCAAATCTGTTTTGGGAAGGTGACTAATTTATGTTTTCCAGAGAAACATTCTTGAAAATGGTACATTCTGCTGCTTCCTGACAACGTCTAGCAATCAGTGTCAATTACTGCTGGTTGCCAAGGTAACAAGACAGCCAACAGTTCTTAAATCTCCATTGGACCATGAGTTTTATAAATACTCTTCCATTAAGAAGAGTTTCCTTGCAGCAGGCTGTAGTAAAAAGTTTGTAGCTCCTTCAAATTAGGTTTATGGAACAGTTGCTTTTATTTTTCTCCTGGTGTCTTCCATACATAATCAAATTTATGTTCAATGAAAAGATCACATGGCATTTCCTGTCAGTGAGAGCTTTTCTCCATGGCTTTCCTTGATTAAATAGACTGCAAGATTATATCTATCTGTTCATCTTTCTGCTTTTTTTTTTCATTTCTAGCATATTTCCTGCAAGTGCAGGGTCTGCTTTTTGGGGAATCAATTGAGTTTGATTCATTGGTTGCAATAGGAATTGACCAATTCACCTGAGCCAGACATATTATATCTCTATACCAGGAGTATCAAACTCGATTTCATTGAGGGCCGCATCAGGGTTGTGTTTGACCTCTGGGTGCTGGCATGGGCGTGGCCAGCTTGACATCATTCCTGTCAAGGGCGCCTATGGTGGCCCAAGCACTCTGCCAGTGAAAATGGGCTCACAAACTTCGTTTTTGGCTGCCACTGCCTCCTGTAACCCTCTGCCAGTGAAAATGGAGCTCAGGAGGGCCGTGTGCAGCCCTCCTGAGCTTTGTTTTTGCTGGCAGAGGGTTGCAGGAGGCCATGGAGCTCAGGAGCCCATTTTTGCTGGCAGAAGCACCACAGAAGCACCACAGAAGCACCACAGGCTGGTCTTTCTCTGTTTCCAGGGTGGCCCTGTGGGCCAGATCTAACCCTTAGGTCGGATCCGTGGCTTGGTGCAACCAACACAAGTCGCATTCTAGCTTGTGTAAACACAATTATTCCCAAATCATGGTTATGGCTTCACATAATGCAGAGATGGACAGTTCTAGTTTAATCACAAAATGATGGTTAAGGAAACTATAAATTATAAATAAATAAGCCAATGCAATTTAGTGGGAAGGGATGTGCAATCATCAAATTAAATTCTGACAAATGACATTTACCCTTACTTCAGCCACACATCCCTTGATTTATATATTCCCAGTGACCCCAAATTTCATATAAATGCTTAGCATTGATGTGTTTCTAGGGCATCTTCAGTGAAGAGGATGAGAAGAGTCAAGATAGCAACTTCACAAAGACCACGTCTTTTTTTACATGTGTCATCATGCAATACATGGAAAAAAGGGAGTGGGCTTTTGTTTTCACAATTTCAGCTGCTATCTTTTCTAACTCTTCCCACTCCCCACATGGTTTCCTACTGGATGATTATAGTCCTCGACTTACTACAGTTCATTTAGTGACTGTTCAAAGTTACAGCAACACTGAAAAAAGTGACTTATGACCATTGTTCACACGTACGATCATTGCAACATCCTCATGGTCATGTGATTTACATTTGAATGCTTGACAACTGGTTCATATTTATGAAAAGTCGTAAAATAGGGCAAAATTCAGTTACAAATGTCTCACTTAGCAACATAGATTTTAAGCTCAGTTGTGATTGTAAGTTGAATACTACTGTACTAAACTGTTTTAAATGAAGGAGTTGATGTATCTCTCTCTCCCCTTCCCTTCCTCCCTCTCTCTCTCTCTCTCTCTCTCTCTCCTTCAATACTGCAATAAAACAACAAATATATTTTATTTTCATTTTATTTAAATTTTCTTCTTTCTTCCACTGCCTTCCCCTCTTAGACAGATATAATAGCAAAGCAAGGGACAAACTGAGCAAAGATTTCAGAGTGCAGCCATTGTCAGGTCACTTGGAGAATTTTCTAATATGCAGCTCTTGTTTTTCTCAATTGGCATCACGGAGAGTTCCTCTAATGGAAAGAGACATTGGACATTATGTGCCAACTAGCTGCTGGCTGGGAAGAAGCAAATGGATCGTGAATCTAGCCCTGCCAGCTAAGAGAGTTTTAATGCTGAAGATAAGGAGGGAGCCTTTTTTTTTTCTCAGAGCCAAATTCCCTTCCAGACATAAGTCACCAAAAAGAAAAAAAGGGGCAGAGATTTTTTCTTTTCTATCCACCCTATCACAAAAAAAAAAAAAACCAGTCTGTTGTGTCTTAAAAAAGAAAAAGTTTGGTTTCAAACAAACCACAGAAAACTTGCAACACATGTATTAAGATACACCGCTCAGAGTCACTTGATAGTGAAATGGCCAACTTATAAATTTGTTAAATAAAGTAAAAGATTAAATCAATGATATCAAATGGAGTCCAACTTTCAAATTCCTGATGGCCCTGGAAATCCTGATGATAATTCCTGTTTTTACAAATTCATTAAAGGACTTTTGCTGCTGGTTAATACAAATCTCTGTTAGTATCCATAACATTTCTAACCTTTGCAGGGTTAACATTTCCAAATACTATTAATCCTCAGATGAAGAAAATTCTCTATTTTGGTATATTTTCTAGCAGTCTTGCTACTTGATCACCTTGAAAAATATTTTTTTGAATCCTTCAGTGTTATTTTGAGTCCTGAGGACTGCTTAGACTAGTCCCTATAGTTGACATATTTTTCAGAAGTGGTTTGCCACTTTGCCTCTTTCCTAGTGCTGTAGGAGAGTGGCTGGCCAAAATCTTCCATCTGTCTTTGTGTTTAAGGCAGAACTAAAACTCAAAATCTCCCATTCTTGGCAAAATTTGTCTGTGCTATGGACTCAGTTGAAATTTTATAATAAAGCATATAACACATGAAGGCAGAATTTATCAACTCAGATATTTTGAGTTGATAAATTTGATATTCTGAATCAAATATCCTAGTAATTGATGAGATGAAAAGATTTAAGGCCCATCTGTTAGGCATATATGCAATTTTTTATGTTGGACAGGGGAGGTCAGGGTGAATGACATCACATGTGTCATATTACAAGCATCATGGTTCTATTCTGCAAATTATTTGAATTATGCAATTGTGGTTCATGTTCTAACTACAGAAATACATAATTCTTCTCATTTGCACAACGGTGTCCTAATGATATGATATTGTGGCATGCTGATGTTACTGTGGCTTGATTCAGACTTTTATTAATCTCAGGCTTTTGTTTGTTTTTGATGAATTTTCATTTTTTTTTTCCATTTGGAAATGTACTTCTCTTCTTCTACATCACAATCACAAAATGCAATGATAAAGCCCCTTCAATACTTGCTATATGTGTGGAATAGAGGCAGGGGCATCAAACATGGCTTTAGTTTTCTCACACAGAAATGTCAGTCCTCTGGGAAGAAATATCTAATAAAACTCAGGTATGGATTCTGCCTGGATTCTGCTTGATATTCTGCCTTAGTTAGGTGTCCCTTTTTCCATCTTTTGAACTTATCCTTTATAGTTTATCAGAAACAACTTTTATTTTTCAGTTTATTGGAGAGATCTTTGTGCAACGATGCTGGTTTATTCTTGGATTTCTTGTTTTTCTTTTTCAATGGTATTGTGTTGGACTGGGCTTTTACAATTATATTTTTCAGAGTTTCCATTGCTTCTTGAGTTATTTTCCCTTTTAGAATTTTCATCTATGGAATTTTTCTTAGGCAGTCTCAGAATTTATTAAAATCAGCTCTTTTAAAATGTAACAAACACATATTCTATTGCTTGTGTTTACATTACATTGAATTTCAATATGATGTGGTCACTCTTGCCCAAAGTTCCAGATGATATTGTGATATCAAATATCAAACATTATGATATTGTGATATGGTTTGATAGAGTTGGTTTGATATCAAGCCAACTCTTTATCTGTATAACTTGTCTGCTGTAGCCCAGAAATGGATCACAAAGAATGGTTCAGTCAAGAGATTTTGGTTGAAAGGAAGTGTTTTAGGAGTGGGGGAGTTCCTTTTCTTTCTTTACTTGTTTAATAATGAGTGATACAGAATATAAAGGGAAAACAGGAATTTGATTATATATTTATTTATTTACTTACTATTTATTTTAATATTTGGAATAGACTCTCCTGCTCGAGCAGGGGGTTGGACTAGATGACCTCCAAGGTCCCTTCCAACTCTCTTATTATATGTTATTTATTTATACCCCACCTTTATGTATCTGGCTGCTTAAATAGAAGGAATTATCTTTTGTCCGTTCTCTTTTATTCTTCTAAATTTGTTTTGATTCATTTCTATATTAATATGTCAAGATTTCTTTTTTAAATGCCTAAATTTTAAGTGTATTTCAATGCATTTTTATTTTTGTTTGCCATTTCAAACAAAACAAACATTCCTTCCTATAATGAAATTCTGTTTGTGTTGCCTCCCCCAGTCTTAACCATATTAATTGCTGATGAGAAGTACTGTAAAATACCCAATGAAATATAAAAAAGTAGAACTTTCAACTCTCTGTGTAAATCTTACATCCCTCCTGCCACCTTTCCAGTGTTATCTATCTTCAAAACACAATGGATGCTGCCCTTAATAGATGCAAACCCTGCCTGTCCATATATCAGCTTTCTTTAAGTACTTGTCACAGACCCCCTTAGAGATGTATTATTCTGCTTTCAACAGCCTGAAGCTTGACACTCTGAAGTGGAACCCTAGACTTAGCAATATAGGAAGTAGCCATCTAGAAAGTATGTCCTGATTTACATTCAGCTTACTACATATTTTCCGTAAGTACATGAGCCCTTTTTAAGGTTTTCCTTAGTAAGTCAATTTAACTCCTACTGAAAGGTAAAGTAACTGCTTTAAGCAGGATGGATATAACATTTACAGATGTTGGCTTTTTGCTATCTTTGCATTT
This sequence comes from Notechis scutatus, assembly GCF_049901735.1. Classification (NCBI taxonomy): domain Eukaryota; kingdom Metazoa; phylum Chordata; class Lepidosauria; order Squamata; family Elapidae; genus Notechis; species Notechis scutatus. Next base: position 243,077,661 of record NC_142010.1, on the reverse strand, counting down.
CTGAAATTTGCAAAGGACAACAATAACAGTTGCTGCAAAAATTGCAATATAACATTTTCACTGTTTCCTTATTTTGAAACTACTGCCGGTCAATAATTAATGATTCACCAGTGATTGCAAGCATTTAAGAATTTATTTTTGTCTGGTGTAGCTTAAATTATTTTAACGCTTCTATTATGATCATCAGGTAAAACAGGAATGACACTAAGAATAGTATTTTTGCAATGCAGGGTCATATGTTTAAATAAAGATCATCTATTATACTGAACCAGAGGTGGTATTCAGCAGATTCTGACCAGTTCTGGAGAACCAGTAGTGGAAATTTTGAGTAGCTCAGAGAACCGGCAAATACCACCTCTGACTGGAAATTTCACAGTCTCCTTCCTTTGCCGTGCCCACCAGCCATGCCCACAGAACTAGTAGTAAAAAAATTTTGAATCCCACCACTGTACTGAACTATTGGTTAGAAATAGGTGGCCCAATAATCACATATGAAATATGATTGGACCATCAACTTGTATCTCTGCCATTTATTTGAGTAAAGTTAGGAAGCCCTTCAAATTCTATTTTTGCTTTCTATTTGTCCCATTTTTTTGTAAGTAATGACTGACCACAAGAATCATTTATTTTATAGTCAAACAATGTAGTAAGCATACAGCAATCTCCCTCAATAGGTGTTTCCTAAGCCATGTTAAAGTCAGTCATCGGTTTCAAAACCAGCAATTCTTAAATTAACATCTAGGTACATTAAGTGGGAAATACTAACCTAGATTATATCTACGTAGGGCACAGTCCATGCAAATGAAAACCTTCAGCTTCCATTACTGGAAAGTAAAAGATAATATCCAATAGCCTTGGAAATATACACCATCAAATATGGTTGCAAATCAGTGATTTGAAAATGATTTGCCATTAACCAACATAAATAATAAATAGGGAATATTTAAAGATTAAATGTTTTTTTTTTTTAAAAGCAGAATTCCCATCCAAATTGTTCTGAATGAACCTCAGATATATCTTGATACTGTACTATGGTTTACATAGAAGAGAGGTCTCCAAACTTGGCAACTTTAAGACTTGTGGACTTCAACTCCCAGAATTCTCCAGCCAGCTATGCCATAAAGTGCCTGGCTACTTTTTTTTTTCTTGCTGATACAAGCAGAAACTTAAAACTGTCCTGCCTTCCTACTATTTTATAATGTACCATTTATTCCAGCTTTATTTCTTCATTTGAAAATGACTATCATAGCCAAGAAGTAATAAATCCTCAAAGAAAATGAAGCTTATATTTAATTTTGATGCCAACTCAACAATAATAAAATATGGACTTGCTATCCAAAGCCAAGCAGGATGATTCTTATATATGTTACACTTCAGTATAATAACATTTCATAATGTTTATTTATCTGGACCTCATTTCTAGAGGCGCTGCAGAATAAATATATCTTTTTCTCTCCCACAGATCATAAATAAATTCATAAAATAGTTAAAATTTATAAAGGTAAATTGGACAGTTTTGAAGAATTTACATGGAAGGAAGTCTTTAGAGATAAATTGAATTTGGTGCTTTCATTCAAAAAATCAAATTATTTGTTGCCCTGTTTTAGTCCAAAAAAGATAAAGTGCTTTAAATCAATTATTTTGTGTTGCTTATTTGTTTACAGGCTTTTAGGCTTTTCTTTTTTTATTCCTTTCATTTTAGTGATTTCATTATGCTTATGTTTTGTAATACAATATAACTTTTGCTAAGAATCACTATAAAGCAAGCACACAAACTAAATAAGAAAAGGCAGGATTATCATAAATCTTATTCACTACAACAAAACTCTGTTGTGATTAGATAAAACAGTTTAAATTTTTCTAATTAATTTCCATGCAGTTATGATTTGTTCACTGCAATGTGCTTATAGCTTTTCGGTTATTGTTCTGGGCAATGTTAATTAAAAAAAACAACCAATCAGCATTACAGTACAATTTTCAGAGAGTCACAGGTTTCTCAGTCCTGCGCTCGGTTGCAATTCCTTTTTATCCTGCCTTATTTCAACAAAGAAGTTGGAAGGGTGGACCTGCCTGCCGTCGTTTTGCATGGGAATGAGAGAATGTTTTTTTTTAAATTAGACATAACTGGTTTCAGCAATAGCATGCCATACTACCCCATCAAAATAAGAACCACCAAAGAACAAATATCGAAGGACAAACATCCCATCAGTTAAAAACCAGGATCACAAACACCAGCTGGCAGTCAAATGCCACAATTCCAAATCCTTAATCTCCACCCACATCGACAGCATCAGTTTGATTGGAACAACACAAAATTCATTGGCCATGCTACCACCCACCATGCTCATGAGTTCATCAAAGCCTGGCATTCCACAAGCAATTCCATCAACAGATACATTGACCTACAACCAGCCTATGAACCTCTCAGAATCCAAATCAACTGCCCAGCCAACCAGAGACAGCAACGACCCTCAACCAACTCTCACAACCCGCCCCCCCACCAGCAGTTCACCTCACAATGAACCTGACCTGATGTAATCGTCTTATCACAAGACTCACTGATAACTCAGCTGACCCATCATAAGACCCTCACTGGACACACCTACACCTGAAGCCCTTATAAACAGAAGAACACTGATATCTCCTAAATTCTGCTGAAGATATTACCTACGCTGGTAAACAAAATGTTCAGAAACCACAAGCCCGTAGAATGAACTTCCACCCTCATCCTACACCTGAGCTACAGATATTCAACACTAATGCAAATATCAAAAAAGTTAATAATCAGAACATGCCATATGGACTTTAAGAAGCAGAATTGTTTCAATAAAGATTTCAACACATGGCAAGCCACTTACAATGCCGGTGAGACAGAGATTCTCAAAGGTTTTTTCATGGAACTATTTATTTGATCTCTAATTGAGCACTCAGTATATGATAACCCTAATTCTTCTAAATATTATCAAAAAGATATCCTTCTATTTAAGTAAACATGATATCATGACAAAAGCATTGCTCTAGTTTCCGAATGTTGCTTAATTTAGTTACCTCTATCCCAGTGGTGGGATTCAAAACATTTTACTACTGGTTCTGTGGGCATGGCTTGGCAGGTGTGGCGTGGTACAGTGGGTGTGGCAGGGAAAGGACACTGCAAAATCTCATTTTCCCCCCACTCCAGGGAAGGATACTATAAAATCTCCATTCCCTCCCCACTCCTTGGGGGAAAGTTACTGCAAAATCTCCATTCCCACCCCACCCCACTAACCTGCTTTCCAGCTCTGTTCTCCTGTGCAGGGCAGCAAAAGAAGACCCAGCCGATCAGCTGGGACTCGGGAGGCAGAGAATAGATGGGGGCGAGGCCAGTCAGAGGTATTTGCTGGTTCTCCAAACTACTCAAAATTTCTGCTACTGGTTCTCCAGAACTGGTCAGAACCTGCTGAATACCACCTCTGCTCTTTACACTGTTCCCCTGGCGATCTTCTGCCTATTGCTGCCTTCTCTGCCCTACCCCTTGGTCTCTCTGGCTGGGTTTGCACAACATGCTCAGCTGCGATAAATTAATGACAAAGCAGCCACACACACACACACACACACACACACAAAATGGCTTGGTTACTTTTAAATTTGGATGGTATTCTTGTTGCTTAGCATGTAGTACAAACTCAATTAACTGATGATTGGCTTGATCAAAATCCTTCAATTCACAAGAATAGGCTGGGCTTGTGGATGTTCAATTGCAATTGGGCAGCATCAAAACTGAATAAACAAACAAACTCCAAACATGGATTAATTTAGTAACCAAGTTAAGTGTGCAATGTGAAGCCAGCCACCAAGCACTAACTGTAAATAATCATAAGCAGCAATTCAACAATCAGGTGGTATTTGTGTGGGCTGCCATCTGCTTGGCTGGGTGCATCAAAACTGAATAAACAAACAAACTCCAAACATGGATTAATTTAGTAACCAAGTTAAGTGTGCAATGTGAAGCCAGCCACCAAGCACTAACTGTAAATAATCGTAAGCAGCAATTCAACAATCAGGTGGTATTTGTGTGGGCTGCCATCTGCTTGGCTGGGTGCATCAAAACTGAATAAACAAACAAACTCCAAACATGGATTAATTTAGTAACCAAGTTAAGTGTGCAATGTGAAGCCAGCCACCAAGCACTAACTGTAAATAATCGTAAGCAGCAATTCAACAATCAGGTGGTATTTGTGTGGGCTGCCATCTGCTTGGCTGGGTGCACAATCGGTTGTTCTGAATCGCAGTACATTATGTAAGATGTAAAGGACTGAATCTGCAAAGCTTGTGGTCTATTACTGATCTTTGGTCCCATATAAAATCTATGCACCAAAGGACTATGTGGGAATTAGATATGTTGTCTGAACTGAACCAGGAAGCTAAGCTAAGCCACCATTAACCTATTACATTGTACATAACTATTACCAGGTGAGAATACATTTTATGAAAATGCCATGCTTGCCAAATTTATTCATAATGCTTCTCTGAACAGGGATTGAATTCTAATGCTCCTTCAAAGCTGCTGTTAATTTTAACAAGAAGAAAAGAGCCGACTACGAACAAAAATTTTATACAGGCCAACTATGCCATCTACTTAAGCAGAATGATGACATAAATTATGGAATATATGAAAAGCAATAAATGATCCCAATAGACCAAATAAGAGTAGAAGAGCAAAACAAATCACAACACAGCAGGAACAGTGGCTATTCATCAATATTTGAGTGGAGGTAAAACAACAAATTGAAAATAGCAGATAAATAAAACAACAGTGGTAGAATTATTTTAGAAGATTTGTTTCTTCCTTAGGACAATGGAAGCAACATTAAACTGAATCTAGCCCACTATTAATCTAACAGTGAGACTCCAGAGTCCCACATAAAGGCCTTTTCCATCATCTTCTACCTCTATTTTCTCAAACTTAGCCATTTTAAGATGTGTGGTCTTCAACTCACAGAAATAAATGGGAGTTGAAGTTCACACATCTTAAAATGGCTAATGTTGAAAAACAATTGTTATAGTTGATCCATTAAAATGGAAATGTGTACTCAGAATAGGAAATGTTTGGAATGACTAAATAGGATTGGAATGTAGTCAGCATATTGTGCTCTCACAAATCATCATCTTCTTTTAATGACCCCATAATCCCTTGCGGGGTGAAGTCTGGGCAACTGAATGGAGCCGAGTATTTACTGGCTGGATGCCCTTCCTATCGCCAATGCAGAGCTTTGTTCAGCAGATGTATTCTTATTGTGATTGGGCTCTCACAAATGGCTGCTGGGAAACAAAATTGTAATGCGATTTGACATCATCCATTTTAGTTCCATAGTTGTCAAAGAGGACTGGGCCAAAAGAAAAGCTGAAACATTTATTTGGACCAACTTGCTTTCTTCAAAATAGAAGAATATCAAAAAGAATATTGAAAAATCAAAGTGGGACAGGGAGTCTTGTGGATTACAAGTGAGAAACCTACATGCACATAAATTTTCCGTGGGTATCATATTACCAATTTTGCATTAAATGTTTAACTATTTAAAATATATGCTCTACTGCAAAGCAATATAAGTGAGATAATATGTCTTTACAGCAAGGATGGATTGCAGGATCCAATCTGGGTCAGTCATCAGGGCCTGAAGTTTTGTCTTTCAAACTTTCAGAGTCATGCTGGAGTCCATCTTCAGGGAACTTCTCTCTAGAAGTTCTGTGTGGGATATTTATAGTACCTGTTGCGGTTTTTTTTTTTTTTTAGATGATTGATTGGGGTGTGTTGATGCTGGCTTTTAAATCATTGGCTGTTGTTTCTTGTGTTGCCCAGCCCTTGCTTTCTAAGTACTTGATAGACTGGTGGTAAATCAGCACTCTTGTTGACTGACAAGGGGCCTGTTTCCCAAGATTTGATCACTCCCCTGGCTGTTTTTGTCCCTGCACATCCAACAATTTTAATAGCTGAAAATTGAATGTGTGTCCTTGTTCGTTGCAGTATAAGACTACCAATGAGTTTGCTGCCTCCTCTGACTGCTTGCTTGTGTTCTTGCAACCTGGTGGTTAGCTTCCTCCCCATCTGTCCAATAGAGACATTGGGGAAATCCATGCAGGAAATTTGGTAGATTACATTGGAAGGTATCTCCCACCTCCAAGTGATATTTACACTGCATAATCTGTCCTTCTTTGGTAGCCTCTGGGCGGTGTGTGATGCCCACTTGCAGATCTTGGAAGCTACATTCTACAGATTACGAAATGCTTTTTGTGTATGGCAGGATGCCATGTAGTTGGTCTTGTAAGATGCATTGACAGTTTTGAAGTAACTTCATGATTTGTGTCCTGGTTAGGTTGTTAGGCAGACAAGAGAATGGAAACCTACAAGCAGAGTGAGAACCCACTATAGTATTCAGCAAGCCAAACAGGTGAAGAGCAGGTATCTACACGAACCATTCAAGAAGAATAGCTACCCACAATAATTTGTCACAAGATGTTTGCGCAACACGGTGGGGAGAAAAAGGGAAAAAAAAACAAGGTATAGGACCAACCACATGGCAAGCCCTGCCCTACATCAAAAGCATACATTTGATGCAAAATTTTGAAAGACTAAAATTTAGGTAGATCTTGGCTGCACATAATAATGACCATGGTGTACCTACCTCGTGCCTTAAGCAATTATAATCTCAATGGATGACATCCATATCTAGCATCCAGCCTCAGCTTGAGAAAAGAAAATAGAAATATTCAAACAACAATGAAATAATCTTTTGCATCATTATTTCAAGCCTGCATGTTGCAAAGTAGGAATACGATAATGTTTTTGGCATTCCTATCAGCATTATAAAGTACACTAAGCACTGTTTTACATGTCATCAGTCCGTATGATGGCCTTGGCAGGTGGATCAATATTGTAATTTCAGTACTATAATTCTCTCCTTTAAAAATATGAAAGTGGTATTGCTTTGGATGAATGTAATTTGCCTGTGGCCCATGGATATAAATAGATGTAAATGTTCCACGCTTTAGAGTCTGTGTATTATTTTATGATGTTCCATCAGTTGTCTCAATGCTAAAAAGCAGATGGGTAGAGACCAGATATTGGGATGACTCTGAATTACTTGCTCCTATTGAAAATAAATCAGGTTCAACTGGCTTTTGTCCAAAATCTTTGTCTAATTGAATTGGGAGTAGAGCATTTATCGTAAGAATTACACTAATGATAGAAAAGTTTCAGTACCAAAACAACCTTATGCCCTCTAATCCAAGCAGCAATCTGCCTTATTTATTTTCCATTATATAACAACTGGCATTGCTCTTATTTTGACGCAATTAGCTTCGATTTCTGATACTAAAACTGTGCATTAGGTTTTAAAGGCAGTGGGAAGACCATATGGGGCCTGGGCAAGCTCCTGTAAACAAGGTGATGTTGGCTTGTAGCGTGTATTTGCTGAGACTAGAGATGGACCAATCTCTATTTTGATTTCATTCTGTTTCTCTTGGGGGTTTTTTGGTTTGTTTGGTTTGTTTTTTTCTTAATTTGATTCAGTCCATTTTCATATCCAGTTGTAGATTCAGCAAAAAGATTCCTAAATATTTCAGCAGATATTCAGCCTACTGCAGCATTTTTAAATGCACATTTCCTACTGTGTACATGCTTTTTTAAAAAAAGCAGTCTTTCCATAATATAATTACTGCTTTTGTGCCTCTGTCTCTATACTATATTGCAATTTTTATGCATACACTATAACAAGTTTCGGTCTTGATATGAAAATAGGCTTGGACTAGGACAATTTTCTTCCTGACTAATAGTAATTCAAAGAAGATAGTATCCCAATACTCATGTTTTTTTTTATTTGTATTGGATGTAACTAGTATTGTTTGTACAATGTGCCAAATTCCATAATTGCACTGAATTGGGGAATGTTGTTAAGCTAATTTCTGGGGGGTTCATAACTAGACACAAGGATGATGAACTGAGAAAATCATTTGTGTATGTAAGAGAGAGGTTTGCTTCATGGTGTCACAACATATTTACCACCATTTTTTTTATTTCATATATTTAATCTTATCTATGAAATAAATACAAAAATACTACTCTTCTTCAATAGCAGTAGCACTTAGATTTATATATTGCTCCATAGTGTAAACTCTGAGTGGTTTACAAATGTTAGCATATTGCACCCAATAATCTGAATACTCATTTTATCAACTTTGGAAGAATGAGTCAACCTTGAGCCCTGTCAGGATCAAACTCCTGGCTGTGGGCAGAGTTAGCCTGCAACACTGCATTCTAACCACTGCACACCAGAAAAATAATACTGGCTGCTTAAGATAACATCATAACCAGTGGTGGGATTCAAATTTTTTTACTACTGGCTCTGTGGGAGTGGCTTGGTGGGCATAGCAGGGGAAGGATACTCTCCAGTCAGAGGTGGTATTTGCCAGTTCTCTGTACAACTAAAAATTTCCACTACCGGTTCTCCAGAACTGGTCAGAACTGCTGAATACCACCTTTGATCATAACTATTAAGTATATACACTGCTCAAAAAAATAAAGGGAACACAAAAATAAGACATCCTAGATCTGAATGAATGAAATATTCTTATTAAATACTTTGTTCATTACATAGTTGAATGTGCTGACAACAAAATCACACAAAAATTATCAATGGAAATCAAATTTAGCAACCCATGGAGGTCTGGATTTGGAGTTACACTCAAAATTAAAGTGGAAAAAAACACTACGGGCTGATTCAACTTTGATGTAATGTCCTTCAAACAAGTCAAAATGAGGCTCAGTAGTGTGTGTGGCCTCCACGTGCCTGTATGACCTCCCTACAACACCTGAGCATGCTCCTGATAAGGTGGCAGATGGTCTCCTGAGGGATCTCCTCCCACACCTCGACTAAAGCATCCCCCAACTCCTGGACAGTCTGTGGTGCAATGTGGCGTTGGTGGATGGAGCGAGACATGATGTACCAGATGTGCTCAATTGGATTCAGGTCTGGGGAATGGGTGGGCCAGTCCATAGCATCAATGCCTTCGTCTTGCAGGAACTGCTAACACACTCCAGCCACATGAGGTCTAGCATTGTCTTGCATTGGGAGGAACCCAGGGCCAACCGCACCAGCATAAGGTCTCACAAGGGGTCTGAGGATCTTATCTCGGTATCTAATGGCAGTCAGGCTACCTCTGGCGAGCACATAGAGGGCTGTGCGGCCCCCTAAAGAAATGCCACCCCATACCATTACTGACCCACTGCCAAACCGGTCATGCTGGAGGATGTTGCAGGCAGCAGAATGTTCTCCACGGCGTCTCCAGACTCTGTCACATCTGTCACATGTGCTCAGTGTGAACCTGCTTTCATCTGTGAAAAGCACAGGGCTCCAATGGCGAATTTGCCAATCTTGGTGTTCTCTGGCAAACCCCCACCTGTGGACGTCAGGCCCTCATACCACCCTCATGGAGTCTGTTTCTGACCATTTGAGCAGCCACATGTACATTTGTGGCCTGCTGGAGGTCATTTTGCAGGGCTCTGGCAGTGTTCCTCCTGTCCCTTCCTTGCACAAAGGTGGAGGTAGCATCCTGATGCTGGGTTGTTGCCCTCCTACGGCCTCCTCCACATCTCCTGATGTACTGTCTCCTGGTAGCGCCTCCATGCTCTGGACACTACGCTAACAGAAACAGCAAACCTTCTTGCCACAGCTCTCACTGATGTGCCATCCTGGATGAGCTGCACTACCTGAGCCACTTGTGTGCGTTGTAGACTCCGTCTCATGCTACCACTAGAGTGAAAGCACCGCCAGCATTCAAAAGTGACCAAACCATCAGCCAGAAAGCATAGGAACTGATAAGTGGTCTGTGGTCACCACCTGCAGAACCACTCCTTTATTGGGGATGTCTTGCTAACTGCCTGTGCTTTCCACCTGTTGTCTATTCCATTTGCACAACAGCATGTGAAATTGATTGTCAATCAGTGTTGCTACCTAAGTGGACAGTTTGACTTCACAGAAGTGTGATTAACTTGGAGTTACATTGTGTTGTTTAAGTGTTCCCTTTATTTTTTTGAGCAGTGTACTTAATGAAAGAATCATACACACATGAAATATAGTCAGTTCAATGGATTATCAGCTGCTGGGACATCTGAAATAATGTGCAAAAAACAGGTTAGCAGTTTTTTCCTACACATTAATGAAGGAAATAAGAGCAAAGTGTTTGGGGAATATGATTTTCAGTTTCAGCTCTGTTTTTCATTTTCATCATATCCATAGATTAAACTAATGTCCTGGCCTCCACACATAAATTTAACATGCAGGAAATATAACAGGTAAGTAGTAACTGTATCTGAAATTGCAGATCCTGGCTTGATCAAGTTGCCTTTACAACAGCATATATTAGACACACAAAGCCTGTTTTCTCCTTTTCTCCTGAAGCTTAATATACAAATTCAGAGATAAAAGTCCAAGGAAGAAATGTGTAAATTTATCATTTCTGGGTGCCAAGCAGTTATCTTGAAAGAACTCCACACTCTTGCTGAAAATCATTCATAGGGATAAACTCAGCAATGGCACATGATATTGCTTAGTATCATCACAGACAAAGCCATGCCAATCTTCATATCCAAGGAACCTGCAACAAGTACTGTGTTTAAGTTTCAAATTTGACCATCCAATATTTACTGAAAGATGTAACATCAACTTAACTGAGGTATAAAATCAAATATTTTGTTTTATTTTTCAAACAAAAAGAAGAACAGCATTACAGATGGACTACATTATCACGCATATACTGTAAAAATCTGGATAACCATTAGATGGAAAAATAAAGATACCAAAAGCATTACCTCCTTCTTACTATCTGGTGCTTATCCAGAGTTTTGAAACTCAATTTTGATGACCATAAATCTAAGATTAGGAGATTTTTGAGATAAATACTTTATTTGTACCATCCCTATGATCAATATACTGCAATTAGGCCTGTGAATGATTATGCTTCTTTATAGACAACTTCCTGCTTCCTAGAGCATATTTATTTGTAGGTTGAATTGTCTCATGGTTGTTTTTCAGTAGGTTTAATTGAATCAGTCTGCTATCAAAAAAGTGGGTCATTTTCTGCTCTAAAGAATCAGTTTTGTGCTTGCCTATTTATAGTTCAGTGGCTCTGTTGTTTGTTGGCAAAACTCTATTGTATGTTGGCATAATCCTCTAGCTTAGCCAAGAGGCATTGTTGTCCCAAAAAACAGTATACAGATCGTCACACTTGAGAACAGTGTATGCTTTCGGCAGCCCTGAAATTGTGTCATAAAACATGGATAACCTCAATTCGCTCCAGGCTGAATCTACAATTCTATTATCCTTCTTCATACATGGATTCAACAACTGAAGACAGACTATTCCTGTCACAACTAATGGCATTTAGTTTTATCCATCTCTTAATGTGATTACCAGAACTTAAAAATTAGTTTGTTCTTCTTCACCCTATTTTTGTCTTTCTGGAAAATGTTCGTTTCTATGCAACCAGCGGGTTGCAGTATTTTCATGAGATGTTTTGAAGAACTGAGTGGTACATAATGGTACACAAGTAAAAGTTCCATGTTACATATCTATCCATGCATATGAGAGTTTTATATCTGAGAGTTTGGCATATTTATGATTTGAAGCAATCATCATGAACTGTGGAAAGTTCAAGAAGAGATTATTTGGTATTTCTTACTCTATACAAGCTAATATTTGGAATATTAAACTGAACATTGGAAAAGGGAGAAGATGGGTGTGAAACAACCACATTCTTTGTGCACCAAAATTTCTAGTGGCAATTTATCCTTGATATCTTTATTTAAAATAAACCAGTTGTCAGCTTTGGTTACAATCTTTGCTTGAAGACCTAGAGATCACTAGTCATAGTGAACAAACATATAATAGATTATTATGGTTTGGGCTTAATAACAACATTTCATTGGTCAGATTCAAGTCTGAGATTTATTATGAAGTATTGAACAATGTAGTACCAGATCTTCATATTGTTGCTTCTATTTTATTTTATTTATTTTTATTTTATTTGGTTTGTCAATTGCTTACAAGATAATAGGTATAAGTAAAAACATAGTTATAAATACATGGATACATATAAGAAAAATAAAAGAAACAATAGGACAGGGACGGTAGGCACATTGGTGCACTTATGCACGCCCCCTACAGACCTCTTAGGAAAGGGGTGAGGTCAATAGTAGACAGTCTAAGGTTAAAGTTTTTGGGGTTTGGGGAAGAAACCACAGAGTAAGGTAGAGTATTCTAGACACTGACCACTCTGTTGCTGAAGTTGTATTTCCTGCAATCAAGTTTGGTGCGATTAACCTTGAGTTTGTATCTATTGTTTGCTCTGGTATTGTTATGGTTGAAGCTGAAGTATTCATTGACAGGTAGGACATTGCAATGTATGATTTTATATATTATACTTAGATCAGACCGAAGGCGGCGTAGTTCTAGGTTTTCTAGGTCTAGAATTTCAAGTCTGGTGGCATAAGGTATTCTGCAACGAGTAGAGGAGTGGAGAACTCTTCTTGGGAAATATTTCTGGACTTTCTCAATTGTGTTAATATCAGATACGTAATGTGGGTTCCAGACTGATGAGCTGTATTTGAGTATCGGTCTAGCAAATGTTTTGTATGCTCTAATTAGTAGTGTGATATTACCAGAGAAAAAGCTATGTAAGATTAGGTTAACAACTCTTAATGCCTTTTTGGTTATGTAGTTACAGTGGGCTCTAGCACTTAGGTCATTAGAGATGAGTACTCCAAGGTCCTTGACAGAGTTTGGATCATCAACAGATTAAATTTGTGGCTGAAAATTCTTGATTCTTTTATTCTTCTTTGTATGGCCAAATTGAAAAACGGTACCAAAAAGTTCCTTTGTCATCTCAGTAACCAGAGATAGATGTTTTAGCTATCAAGGAAGCTCGATGCTCTTTGATTGAAATCCCAAACATCTTATTATTTCTCAATGTTCCGCTAATCCATGAGAATCAAGACAATATAGATGACTGACAGCTCACCTTTCATCTTTGAGTGATGATCAGTGGGAAAAGATCACATAAGTTGCTGGCATTGTTTCTCTTGAAATTCCTAGTTATATAACTTGAGTACTTTTTGCTAAAAAGCTCTAGTTGCCCCTAATGCAAGAAGGGAAGGGAAGACCCCACATTTTTTGCTGTAGTCTTTGCATCATTTTGAAGCAAAATGCAATTTGCCCTAGAAGCTGAGCATAATTTAAAAGAAACATCTTCACATCATAGCATTTTCCTCACAAAAGAGGAATTCTTGCCATTTCTTGTTGTTTCATCATCCTATTACAGCCCCTGCCCAAAATATTATGTGTGATTCCACAGTCACTACCTCTTTCTTAAAGTTGTGAGTACTGAAGAAATGGCTACTCTTTTGGACAAAAATTTCTGCTACTTGGGGAAATGCATTTGCTAAAACTTCATTGTGACATGTGTCGGTACAAGAGTTAAAAACTTCAAACCTTTCTGCTTTCATTTCCAGACCTATCTCTGCTATTTCATGATTCCCAAACATCCTTTTGGCTGACATGGTGTCTCTTCCAAGGCTAATAAGAAAGCTAGAAAAGAACCAGTCACAAGCCAGAAAAGTAGAGCTTTCAGGCCAATCAGATATAGGTCTCTGGGACAAATGTTTACAAAGATAGCACGGGGTTCTTTATTTTTTTAGTGTTTTCCACATCGATTAAAGGCACCATTAACTAAAAATACAGGCTATATATCTATTTGCTTAGCATCTGATTAAGGGAAATCATTTCAACGGTGCTTTGAGTCAACATTATCATGCTTTTATGGACTGTTTGATTAACAGCTACAGTTTCAGCATGAATTTGAACCCATTTTCTCAAATGCAATATAAATAATAAACTTTTACAACTAGTAGATTACCTCCTAATTTTCCACAGAAAACGAGAATAAAATCTAAAAAATAATAATTTTCTAAGGGAACCCCGCTGAGCATCAAGAAACTTTCATCAAATAGTGTATTGCTAGGGATGCCCATTCAGATCATCATGGTAGAATGGTAATTATGGTTCTGCATAAACAGGTGCTTCTCATAAACTGTTAATAAATGCTCTCTGTTGCTCTCAACTTCCTCTCAATATCAGGAAGACCATTGGTATAATTTGTTATACTTTTATTTAAAATTCATTGTGGAAGTTGTGCATGGTAAATATGCCACTTCCAAATCATTTGAGGGACTGGATCTAACAAGAACTTTCCAGGAACACATATTTATGTCACTGATGTCTGAATAACATATTACATTTGTCGGAAATGCCACTGAAGCAAATTTAAACACGTCCAGAGGGATCCCATTGCTTCCAAACAGGAGTAATTGAGTAATGATTCTTTTTTTCCCCCCACTCCTTAAACTTTCTGTAATAAGAAAAAAGAATGAAATGAAGGAAGGTTACAAATGCCAAGCAATCATCTCTGTTTCCCCCTTTACCTAAAATTCCATGAAAAACAAAGGAGATACTAATATAGTCAGCAAATAGTAAGTGTTTTTAAAACTGCATTATTGACTGTCTATCATATTCCACCCATATTTTTAAATTACTATGACTTTTCATAACTTTGCACAAAAATAACTAAATAATTTAGAAAAGCACAATAAATAAGTATGGACAATGTGGACATGACCCAATTTACTTAAAATTGTTCTTGCTGGAATAGGATAATATAATTGTCTTGTGCTTTTTAAAGAAGTGGACAAAGATACATCCAAAGAAATTATTCTATAGAGTCTAGACCATTCCAACAGAGGATGTCATTGACCTCAAAGTTATTGTTGTTGGCTTAGATGCTTTTTTGAACTGTTAATGATAAACCAACAATAGAATTCTGCAGTTACTTGCAGAATTATGCAAGTCATTATGCATTCTGTTACTTGCAGAATATGGTCACTATAATACCACAAATGTTGGAAACTATAAGGAACTCCAAAAGTCACTTTATTTTGAATTATAGTTTTTAAAGGTGAGTTTGTCTGTGCGTGCATGTGTGTGCACACATGCACATGTATTTATGTGCATGTGTCTTTTAGAGAGTCATTTTTGTATAGTGGAAACTACAGGGAACTACTTTAAATTATTATAGAATAGAATTCTTTATTGGCCAAGTGTGATTGGATACACAAGGAATTTGTCTTGGTGTGTGGGTGTGTGGGTGGGCGTGAGTGATCTTTCAGATCACTGATTTGAGTTTTGCGTAGTGGTTAATGCACCAAGCTAGAAACAAGAACAATGTGTTTCTAGTTCTATTCCAAGAATGAAACCTATTGGATGACCTTGGGCCAGTCACTCTCCCTCAGCTCCAGGAAAAAGGCAATGGCAAACCAAATCTTGCCAAGAAAACTGCAAGGACCTATCCAGGCAGTCACCAGGAGTCAAAGATTGATTAAAGACTTTTGTGTGCGTGTGTGTTACAAATGGTAATAGTATGCGTCAGTTTGATGTCCTTTGAAGACCACACCAATACCTCGAATTGTACCTTGAAGCAAACCAGTAACCAATGCAGCTTTCAAAACAGCAGTGTATGTTACATGAACCACCCTCCGGGGCCCCAAGAACTACCCACACCACCATGTTCTGCACTACTTGTAGTTTCCAAATACTCTTCAAGGGTAGCCCCATCTAGAGCTCATTGCAATAGCCCTAATGTGAGATGACAATTCACCCAGTCCTTTGGCAAGGGAGAGTGGGACCCCATATTTTATTGCGCTTGCAATTTTTATCTTTATATTTTTTTTTATGTTGCATTGATTTTCTTGCAATTTCTTTGAGTGTTGTGAACCACTGAGATTGTTAGAGAGTTGAGTCGCAAACAAGTTTAATAAATTATTGTGGTTAGCTGCACACAAGATAGGTTCCAATTATCATAAAAATAAATGTCAGCCATTCAGTTAGTCTTTAATCCAATAACAATAATGTCGTTGACCAAGTGTTGATTCCATGGTAGAAAACATAAAAGAACATTATGACCACTGTTTTTCTTTTTCCTAAATGCATGCTTACTTTATTCAATCACAATCACTGCTGCTAAGAAATCTTAGCATCTCACAGATGTAACATGACCTACCTTAAATTCTCAACAGTGCTCCAGTATTAAACAGTCCAATCCAATCTTAGATCAGTTCTAGATTTCTGGCATTCTTTTGCCTGGTCTTAACAAAGGAGAACTTCAACAGATTCCCAACCTTCTGGAAATAGTTACAAAAGCAGCTTCAGTTTAAATCTACTCTATTAAGGTTGACTCAGCCTTCCATCCTTCCAAGGTCAGTAAAATGAGGACCCAGATTGTTGGGGGTGATATGTTGACATTGTAAATCGCTTAGAAAGGGCTGTAAAAACACTGTGAAGCTGTATATGAGTCTAAGTGCTATTGCTATTAAATGTAACCATGTATTTATCCATTTATGTAAATAAGATTCATCATGCAGTTTTCACCCAGTAGAGCAAGGGAGCAAAAATCAAAGCAAAACAAATTTCAGAGTGGATTTTAAAGAGGTTTCTTATTTCCATTTTTTTTTTCCTACTGGTGGAAAAGCACTTTCATCCTGAGGTGTGCCCAGTGGAATTTCATCATATTTTCAGCTGTTTTTCAGAAAAAGTAAGCATGCAAAATCCTACAAAAGCAGCAATTTAAAGCTTAAGTGAATTGTTCAATCTAAAGTTCAAGGAGGCCTGTAATTCCTAAACCTGTTCTGACCACGCTGAAGGGTCAATCCAAAGAGAAACTAAGCTCAGCTTTCCTAAGTTCATCAGACCTACTTCACCCAAGTGATTTACTTACTAACCGAGTTCATATTTTGCTCTAAGCCGCATTTATTGAATAAATATAATGGACTGCTTTCCCAGCCATAGACAATCATATTTGGCTGGAAGCAATGTGTGAATCCAGCTACACACCGCTCGGTTGTAGTGCACAGAAACTGGGGCCTGGTTGAAGAGACAAAATATGAAGGCTTTTTTGTGAGAAGGTGATTGTGTGGAGGAGTACATACAACTAAAGAGCTTATTTCGAAGATAGTGTTACCTTGTTATATTTTTTAAAATATTTTTTAAAATATTACTATTCAAACTGAAGTAATAACAATTAGCAATAGCACTTAGACTTATGTACTGCGTCACAGTGTTTTACACCCCTCTCTAAGCGGTTTAAAGAGTCAGCATATTGCACCCAATAATCTGGGTCCTCATTTTACCAGCCTCAGAAGGATGGAAGACTGAGTCAATCTTGAGCCTGGTGAGATTCGAACTGCCAAATTGCAGGTAGCTGGCAGTCAGCAGAAGTAGCCTGCAGTACTACATTCTAACCACTGTCCCACCATGGCTCATGGAAGTCAAATTGTTACCTTTCATTCAACCCTTGTCTATTCCTGGAGATTAAAATGTTGGGGAGAATAGGAGATTCAATCAGATGGAGAGTACATTTCTTGAAGTATCTAAGATTCATCAGATGCGCCATGGGATTTGACCATTAGCCTTTGCCAGTGGTTCAGTGCAAATGGCACTAAGTTTCCATTAGTTTCCTCTCAGCCAAAAAAAAAACATTTTCTGTACATCTAAGGCAGGGGTGTCAAACTCAGTGCGCACGGGATGGAGGTTGCCGTGGGGTGCTTAGGTCTGGCCTGTGGGTCCACTCTGGAAACAGCAGACTAGGTGCCTCTGCCAGCAAAAGCAGAGCTCTGTTTTCGCTGGCAGAGGGTTGCAGGAGGCCATCGTAGCCAAAAACAGAGTTGGGAGCCCATTTTCGCTGGCAAAGCACTCAGGCCACTGCAGGCTCCCCCAACACAAATGATGTTGAGCTGGCCAGGCTCACCCTGGACACGCCCACCCTGGTCCCTCAAGGTCAAATACAACCCTGATGCGGCTCTCAATGAATTGAGTTTGACGCCCCTGATCTGAGGGTATGAAGGAGATCCAATTCCTCTTAGATATCGTCATAAATGATTTGGGGCCCAGCAGATTTCATCAAAGGACATAAAATTGGGCATAAATTTAGCTACATAACTTCTTCACTTTTTCATGCCACAAGAAGTACTATGAGAATGATATTTACAGTCGCTCTTCTCATGGCATTTCTAAGATATTGCTTCCAGCAGTTGCTACCTGCTGGGACTTAAATAGCTCCCAAAGCTAATGTATTGCATATACCCAATCTAAAATATGACGATCTGTGAGTTCAAATTAATGGAACAGTCTTTGAACCCCACAGAAGAACAACTGGCTACTTATGTTTGAAGATTCCCAATAAGAATTAAATTTATGAAGCCTCCTGGAGGTTACTGTTACTTAAAATTGCACAAGAGGAGCTAGAATCTTGAAAATGAAGGTTTGGGGACAAGGAAATATGGAAAAATCAAGCATCTTTATTTTTATACTCACCAGTTCTTTATCAACTTCAAGCCAAAGGTTCTCAGTTTAAAGACAGTAGACCACTCACTGTATTCTTTCAAATACTACATAGTTGTGTTTCACATTTGATTTCTTTTCTCTATAAAAATTAGATAATTAATTTGGAGTACAAATCCAAGTGAATTCCTTATAAAAACTGGAACAAGAAATGAAGACCTATATTGCAAGTAGAGTTTGATGTAAGCATTTATTTAAAAAAAGAATGGCAAGTATAATTTCAGTAGTTCAAATAATATACCATTTCATATATACATTCAGAGAACAACACCTCTGTATGTATACATGAAATAACAGTAATTCAAAGGTAAGAGCTTCAAATATCAATACTGCCATCTTGTGGTTCTTAATGGTAATGTATTTATTAATAAGCTTTTTTTTTAATGTTGTTTTGATACGCAAATGAAAAACACAAAATATTAAGCAAATGTAATAAATAAAGGGGAGGGAGGGAAGGGAAGGGAAGGGAAGGGAAGGGAAGGGAAGGAAGGAAGGAAGGAAGGAAGGAAGGAAGGAAGGAAGGAAGGAAGGAAGGAAGGAAGGAAGGAAGGAAGGAAGGAAGGAAGGAAGGAAGGAAGATTTCATTTCTGAAGAACAAATTAATTCTTCATAACACACAGTAATTCTAACTGGACTTTCCACAATGTTAATAGAAGGCTAATTCATACATCAAAATGAAAGACATATCTTTTTTTGCATTGAAGTGCAACATTTGTAGCTGTAGCCTACGCATGGTAAAGTCAAAGTACTTCCTATGTTGTACTGTTGTACATATTGATGTATTCTAAATTTGTAGAATATAATTTAACTCTTACTTTTTTTCCCATGACATTATTAACAACAATATGAAAATCAAACCAGAATAGTATTACCTTAACACAAATCCAATTTATGACTCATTAGGTATGTTCAATATAGAAAAACCTAGCCAATAGTATGCATTGTCTAGAGCAGGGGTCCCCAACCACTGGGCCGCGGACCAGTACCGGTCCGTGGATCACTTTGCACCGGGCCGCAAAGAAAATAAAAATAAAATAAAAATGGTGGCTTTCTTCGCCTTCGGTGAATGCTGCTGGGATCAGGGATCAAGGACACAAATGAAAGAAGGGGAGGGAGGAAGCAACCAAAGCCTGTCCTACTCTCTGGCTCAGTGGCTTCAGTTTCCTCCCACCTCATTCCTCTCTCAGTCGCTCTCTCGCTGCTCCACCAGCCCAGGAAGAAACTGCTTCAAAGAAGCTGGCAGGGTGGCTTTTCCTGTCAGCGCAGCTCCCCGAGCACCCGCTCACCCCCACCCCACCGCCAATCAATCCAGGTTCAATCCAGTGCTCCGTTCTGCCTGCCTGCCTGCCTTCGTTTCTGGTTGTTTTGGAGCAGCTTTGGCTGAGAATAATAACTATTCACCTCTTTTATTCAGCCGAAGCTGCTCCAAACAACCAGAAACGAAGGCAGGCAGGCAGGCAGAACGGACCACTGGATTGAACTGCGGCGGCGGGTGGGGGTGAACAGGTGCTTGGAGGAGCTGCGCTCCGAAACCACCAGAAACAAAGGCAGGCAGGCAGAACGGAGCACTGGATTGAACCGTGGGCGGCGGGGTGGGGGTGAACGGGCACTTCGGAAGAGCTGCGCCGACAGGAAAAGCCACCCTGCCGGCTTCTTTGAAGCAGTTTCTTCCTGGGCTGGTGGAGGAGCGAGAGAGCGACTGAGAGAGGAACGAGGCAGACACCTGAGGGATGAGGCTGAGGGAGGGAGGGAGACACCTGAGGGATGGGGCTGAGGAAGGCAGGGCCGAGAGGCGGGGCTTCTCAGCCGTCCTGAAGTGACTTGTCCTGAGCTGCGGAGACAGCCGTGGGCCACCACCGCCCAGCGCCAGTTTTGAAGGTGCTCCTCAGCCCGGCGCAGTTCCTTTTTTTTTTTTTTTTAAACAAGTTTTATTAATTTTCAAAACACACAAGTCATCATTTTCCATTACATGTTTAAACCTTTTTCCATTATAAATTTAACAAGTCAGGTAAACTATAATTCTATTTTAAACCATTTCCATATAAACATACAAAAACCTCTTATCCAATTTCCTTTATTTCTCTTCACTCTTATTCAATTTTATTATTATTATTTCATCTACTTCTTTCTGACTTAGTTACCATTATTCTCATTCTATATTTCTACAAGGTTTTATTAATTTTTCCCCCAAAAACAACATAATCACACAACACACAAAACATATAAAAGATCTTTTTGGAAAGTAACTTGGACCCAGGTATCTCTCTTTCATGGACTTCAATTATATTCAGGCTCATCTTACATATCATTACTTATTTTATTTACCATTCTAAGTCTTCTATATTAACTTCTCCACATATTTCACTCTTCTTGATTCTATCTTAATTAATCATCTTAATTTGAGTCATTATATTTATATCTTTTGTCCATTCTCTATTATACCTTTGTCTCATTCCTTTTAAAAAGAAAGAAATTTCTCCTGAAATCACTAATCAGAGTATGATGCCTTTCTATCTCCCCACTAAATTAATCAAATTAATCTTTAAAATACCCAATCCGATTTTGCTTGGTACATTCTAACTGAATAATACATCTAAAACAATTAAATACATAGTTAAGCAATAGATTTAAATATTAAAAACAAAATACTATAATGAAAGTTTTATAATAACATCAATACCATAATCTTAATAAACTCTTTAATTAAAGTTTAATATTCTAAATCTCCCCTCATATTATATTTTCAAACCAATCATTATTAACATTCCAACATTTTAATCTCTTATCAACTCTCAAGCCATTTAAATTTTCTATTTCTGATACAATACTACAATATCATCTTATGTACCTTGCAAAATCTCTTTGAAGAAATTATACTTATCCTTTATCCCTAAAAAAATTTATTTTTTCTCATTTAATTTCAAAACTTTGTAACTTTTCTCTCCACCTTTTCCCTTTCTTTCTTCCCCCAACAAACCTTTCTAGTCCCCCTTCTAGCCCCCTTCTTCTAGCCTCTGCCTTACTGGCTTCCCTTCTCTGTCGCATTTCTCTTCCCTTTTGTTTACCATCCTTATATTGATTTTGCACCTTGTTTTTCCCTTTCTTAAATGTTTTTTTAAATCTTAAGTCCTTTATTTCTCTTCTTTTTCCTCTTCCTTCCCTCTTGGTCGAGTTCTGAGATTTATTAAAGATGGCTTCCTTTCTTTGTTCTTCTTCTGCTGTCTTCATCTGTTGCAATGTTTGTTGATAATTAATAAGCGCCATTTCTAAAAAAAAGGAAGGCTTCTTTCAAACCAGCTTTACCATTTTGTTTTGCTTGCTCATAGTCTTTTCTCAGTTCCTCGATAGAAGAAGCCATTATAAATCTTTTCTTTTCTTTTCTCTTACAACAGCCAGAATATTCCAAAGGAAAAATAAGACAATCCCAAAGTTCTCAGTCAGTCCAAACCAAGACAGAGTTCACTCTCTCCTCCTGGGGTAGTATCAATTAAAGAAAAGGAAAGTCCAAATCTGTTTCTTAAAGTCTTATTACTATATATTTTAGTCTTTCAATCCTTAAGGCATCTCCTCCAACAAGGTCTTAGCATACAAATATTTTTTTAAGTCCCCTCTTTTCCCACTCACCGCTTAGAGCCAGTTTTCACCTAAAAAAATAGGTTTCTTAATGTTCACTTTTTATTCCGTAATAAAAGAGGGTAAGCTATCCTTTCAGCACCATTAAACTGCCGCTTTTTTCCTCTTCTCGAAGGTATCATTCAGAAAGTCATACTTTTCAGGAATTTTGTTAAATATGTCTTAGAGTCCTAGGAACCAAGAAAGACTTTCTCCTCTCAAGCACTTTCTCCACTTCCTCCTGCGCATTCTTACCCGGCTGCCAGCTTCTTTGTGGCGGCCATTACGGACCGCCGCTGCACCGTCCTGGGAAAAGGGGGTTCTGCCGGCCGGGGAGGGGTCTGCAACACCCCAAACCCTTCTCCGGATCCCCTACCTTCAGCTGCCCCTGCAGGGCAGCCTAGCTCCGCACCCGCCTGGGTCGGAGCCCCAAAACGGCTAGCGCGGCAGGGATCGCGCAGCTTCGCAAATCCTGCCGCCACGAAGCCGACAAAACGGAAACTCCTAGCCCGGCGCAGTTCCTGAATCTGCAGCTGAAACCCTCCGTTTTAAATGTCCCAATAGAAGAGAATATCTGTCGCTCAGGGTTGCAATGAGGAGGCATTGGCGCTCCCTGAACTTGGTGGTTTGCTGGCAGACGCTTTTATTACCCGACTAGGTAACAACATCAGATGTTACCTAGTCAGGTAATGAAACGTCTGCAAGCAAACCACCAAAATCGACTCCCCGGTCCTTGAAAAAGTGTTTCTGCGTGAAACTGGTCCCTGGCACAAAAAAGGTTGGGGACCACTGGTCTAGAGTATTAACAACACAAAATGTACTCTTTTGTTGAATTCCAATTTAAGGTTATAGGATACTAATGGAATATTCTTTAAAACATGATCCTATTGCTTTGTTACCTCAGTGTTCCAACTTTTTATTCCTAATTACTTGCAGTTTCCCTATTTCTATATTAGTACTGTAGTAAAAATAGTATAATTAAATAGTATTTTCAATTGTACATTACAATTGATTGTAGATTTGGAAACCCCCAAAACTCTTTCCAGTAATATCAACAATTTTATATTGTTTTACACTGCTATTCTATGAGGCACAAATTCTCAAGGTAAAAGATATTTTAGTATATATGGCACTCAGCAGTCTTAAATAATTCAAATTAATTGTGATTTAAATGACCAATTAGTAAATTAAAATGGAATAGAATATAATTCTTTATTGGCCAAGTGTGATTGGACACACAAGGAATTTGTCTTGGTGCATATGTTCTCATAAAAGAAAAGATACATTCATCAAGAGTCAAAAATCATAAGGTACAACATTTAATAATAGTCAGAGGGTACAATAAACAATCAAATCATACTAGGAAACAGTCAATATAAATTGTAAGGATACAAGGAACAAAGTTACAGTCATATAGTCACAAGTGGGAGGGGATGGGTGATAAGGAGTGATAAGAAAATTAATAATAATAGTAATGCAGACTTTGTAAATAGTTGGACAATGTTGAGGGAATTAGTTGTTTAGCAGAGTGATGGCGTTCAGGAAAAAACTGTCCTTGTGTCTAGTTGTTCTGGTGTGCAGTGCTCTATAGCGTCGTTTTGAGGGAAGGAGTTGAAACACTTTATGTCTGGGATGTGAGGGGTCTGTAAATATTTTCACTGCCCTCTTTTTGACTTGTGCAGTATACAGGTCCTTGATTGAAGGCAGGTTGGTAGTAATTGTTTTTTCTGCACTCCTAATTAGTCTCTGAAGTTTATGTCTGTCTTGTTGGGTTGCAGAACCAAACCAGACAGTTATAGAGCTGCAGATGACAGGCTCAATAATTCCTCTGTAGAACTGTATCAGCAGCTCCTTGGGCAGTTTGAGCTTTCAGAGTTGGTGCAGAAAGAACATTCTTTGTGGTGCTTTTTTGATGACATTTTTGGTGTTAGGTATCCATTTTAGGTCTTGTGATACAACCTAGAAATTTGAAGATCTCTACTGTTGATACTGTGTTGTCTAGTATTGCAAGAGGTGGTAGAATAGGAGGGTTACTTTTAAAGTTTACCACCATTTCTACGATTTTGTGTGTGTTCAGTTCCAGATTGTTCCAGTTACAAGTTGTATAACCTCCTGTCTGTATGCGGATTCGTCATTGTCTTGAATGAGACCAATCAACTTCAGTATTTTAACAGATGGATCGTTTGAGATGCAGTCATTAGTATATAGGAAGAAGTGGAGAAAGCACACAGCCTTGGGGGGGGGGGCTGTGCAATTGTACAGGTATCAAATATGATTCTGCCTAGCTTCACCTGCTGCTTCCTGTCTGTTAGGAAGCTTATTATCCACTTACAAGTGTGTTCAGGTACTGCTAGCTGATTTAGTTTAGTTAGAAGAATGTCTGGAATGCTGAACTGAAGTCTACAAAGAGGACCCTTGCATGGTATTCGGAGATTCAAGGTGTTGTAGGATGTAGTTAGAGGTGGTATTCAGCAGGTTCTGACCAGTTCTGGAGAACCAGTAGCAGAAATTTTGACTGGTTCAGAGAACCGGCAAATACCACCTCTGACTGGCCCCGCCCCCATCTACTCTCTGCGTCCTGAGCCTCAGCTGATTGGCTGAGTTTTCTTTTTCTTTTTTTGAAAAAAAGTTTTATTAATTTTTAAAGACAAACAAAACATAAAAACATCCAACTTTCCATAAGTATACAAACAGTGTGTCGGTTGGATTACCAATTTTTTTGTGCATCCATTTCATAGTCTTCTACAAGATACCAGAGTTAGAGGAGGTTTTGGCCTGCCCAATTGGGAATTGTACTACCAAGCTGCAAACTTGATGTGGGCCAAGGAATGGATAACACTAAGAAAGACTAGATTGTTGACATTAGAAGGACATGATTTGTTGTTGGGTTGGCATGCTTTTCTATGGTATAAGGGAACTAAAACACAGGGTTATTTTAGGAGACATCATATAAGGGAGTCTTTGTGGTTGAATTGGGAGAAGATTAAAAGACAATGTTATTTGAAAATTCCAGTTTGGTTATCGACCATTGAAGCATTTTCCTATCCTATAATATATAAGAAGGAACAAACAGTTAGATATGGGCAAATACTGGATGAAAAGGGTGAACTTAAATCAATGCAAAATTTAGAGGAACAAGGTATAAAGATTAACTGGTTTTCATATGCGCAAATACATTCAAGGTATGAGGAAGATTTTAAGACAGAGGGATTCTATGATAAATTGACTGATTTAGATAAGATTTTGACTGGCTGGGTTTTCTTTTGTTGCCCTGCATAGGAGAACGGAGATGGAAAGCAGGTTAATGGCATGGGGAAGAAATGGGATTTTGCAGTATCCTTCCCCTGCTATGCCCACCAAGCCACGCCCACCAAGCCACGGCCACAGAACCAGTAGTATACATTTTTGAATCCCACCACTGTATGTAGTGCAGAGCCATATTAACAGCATCATCTGTCAATCTATTTGCTCGGTATGCAAACTGCATGGGATCTAACAACGGATCTGTGATGGTTTTCAGGTGGGACAAGTTGATCCAAAGTGTAAATATCCTTTTTGCCTATAACCCCTCCAGAAAAAATCCCCAGTGATTTCAATCCCAACTTCTCATGAAAATCAAAATCAAACATAAGTTTTCTCACCAATATTATTCATATTCATGGAGCCTTACTGTAATGTGAGAAAAATGACAGAGGTAAATCAGAGACCAAATCCTTGCCAATTTATTAAGCAATCCAAATGGTGGCTTTTTGATTACACCCTTAATGATTTTTGATATAAAATTGCTTAAGTTCTACAAAGAATTAAAAGTCAGTAAGAAGCTCAACATATAACTTCCCACTGCTGTCTTGGAGAAAAGGTTCTATAACATATCACATGCAGCTATGTCTTTTGATGAGGGAGAAATTGAAAATGAGTTATATGTTGGTGCCTAGCCCATTTTTAAACAGAAATCTATAAGCAATGCATATTTTACAATGTATAACATAATATTCAGGCTGATTACCTTAGTCTCTTGCTAGCTGACCAGGTGACAGAAATTTCAAACAACATAGCCAGGTTTTGTGTTAGGCTTATGATTAATGTAAACAACTTCTCTAACTGAGGTAATTCTGAGCCTTAACTAGGCTTCCATAACTCAATATATTTTCTGTTCCTTTACCCTCCTTTCCTTCTTTCCCCTCCCGCCCATTTTTTGCCCTCTCTTTTCCTTTTAAATAAACACATACCACTCTTATGTTTTATTCCGCTATTCCTTTGTTATAATTGGCTGGAACATAATGGTTTTAATTCCAACAAACTTTAACAGCGGTTCAGCAAAGCATTAGGCTTACTAGAAGTTTGCATAGCCTTACGTTCTTGTAGTGTTTAATAAATACTAGTATTACTTATGTCCTTTTATAGTTATAAGTCTTGCTTTGCAGCATTTAGATTATTTATTGTGAAATTTAATTGTACTCTATCATTTTATCTTAATAATTTTATCTTTACCTTATTTTATTCTATTACTCTGAGTTTTTGTTTTTATTTCTATTTTAGCATAATTGTTATATTAGTCATATGTTGGTTTATGATCAAAATAAAATTGATTAATATAACTGAAGATAACAAAATTAAAACCCTCACCCTCATGAGGAAAACACAATTTCAATAAAGAAAACTAGAAAGTAAATTTGTTTTAGACAAATAAGTTCAACATCTTATCAATCAGTTTAAAATACTTTCTAAGATTCTGCATACTTTTTAGATAACAATATTATTGGAATAACATTTTTGTATGTATATTTACACATGCACACACTCACAAAGAGGATTTGTTACTGATACTTGTTGCAGTAGACATGGAGACTGTAAGGCCAAGAAATTACAACTGACATTGTGAGCATTGCTTTCTCATCCTACCTAGGATACAAATTTTTGGAATTTGAGTAAATTGTATCCTGCATCTGATAAGAATTGTATAATGCATGTCATTAGTATAACAATGGCATGATGCATGTGACATTGTGGCTTCTACTGGACACCCAGGGCTTTGCTGTGGGCAAACAGCATTGGCAAAATCCTTAATCATCCATGGCACATGTTTTCCATTTCTTTTTCTATCTGCCATCATACCTGTTGTGCTCTGCATGTTATGGTTCCCATTTCTTTTAACATGAGTAAGAACCAATTGCTTGTAATGCAGCTGGACTGAGTGTAGGTAAGTTTAATGCAGGTGTCAAACTGGCAGCTGAATGTAAGCAGAAATGGCAGCATTTCAGCCTCACTAGAGCAGTGGAAGAATAGCTTTGATAGCTGCACATATGATGCCAATGAATCAGCTGCCGGCAGGAGAAACATAACAAATCAAGGTTCTTGGCAATCTCCCCAGGCCCTCTTCAAAACATAAAAAGATGCACAAAAATACAGACCTCAGCAATACTCAGTTAAAAACTTAAAAGACAACTGAAATGTTCTACCACATGTATGACATGGGCAAGAACAAATATGTATACATGCATACTATATCTGTCACATCATTATATCTAGAAATACCCATCAACTGGCATTATTTCGCTTTTAGCAGAACAAGTTGATAAAAGCAGTTGCCCTGCCAGATTAACCAAGTGATAATGTGGATGATGCTGAATCTTTTTATACCAAAGCATTGCCATTTGTCAGAAATGGTGTAGGGTCTCCCACTTGGGCGGTGGGTTGGACTAGATGACCTATAAGGTCCCTTCCTACTCTGATTATCTGTTATCATGCTTTTTGCATGGTTTGGACCTTCAGGAAAGTGACAACACTAAATACGGTATAATGAACAAGAGAAGCCATACTGGATACTAAAATCAATAGAGCTTTTGCTCCAAAACATATAAAACCAATGGGAGACTATTTAGGGGAAGTTATATTTACTCTTGGCAAGGAAAGAATCAGTAAACTTTAAATAGGAAGAACCAAAAATCTTAACACCAAAAACATGTCTGTGGGCAAAGTTATGTCCCCCCCCAAAAAAACCTGGTAGCTAATAAGTAGTACCAATAACTTATGTTAGTGCAAAAACTTAGCTTGGCTACTAAATAAATCCATTATTTGAATTGCATACCCAAAAGAGCTAGGTATGCATAACAAACACACTAAATTACATAAAAATCTTGAGCATTTTTGACTGAAAACATCGAATTAATGTTGAACAGTTAAAAAGCCATCAACTTGCTTTTTTTTTAAGTAACTAGTGTTTCATACATTGTGTTTCATTTTCAACTAAAAGGATTAAACCTTTCCACAGTATAATTTAGGAGAAAATAAAATATAAAATACTATACATTAATAAATAGAGCAAGACTGAGCAATATGTTTCTTCTATGGCTCATAGAGAGAAAGAGATCAGGATGGATGGATGGATGGATGGATGGATGGATGGATGGATGGATGTTTCCAAGAGTTGCAGTTGGGACAGATGATATTATATTGAATTAGTGCGGTGTTTCTCAACCTTGGCTATTTTAAGATGTATGAACTTCAATTCCCCAACCAGCATGCTATCTAGGGAATCCTAGAAGTTGAAAAATAGTGAAGTAGTAGGATGTCTATTTTTTTTCAAACAGTTCAGAGGAGGGAAATGCCTCCTACCAAATGGACACTGCTGTATAGTGCCAAAGTGAATTGCCACAGCCTTCTTCCAAAATGTTTTTTTTTAACTTCTTAGTTTAGCCAGTAACACTGGTGCTTACCACTCAAGTACTAAACAAATCCAATAATGTTTAGCCTCCAAACCCAGAAGTCAGCCAGCTGCTGCATTCTATCTTGCTTTTGTTTTGTCTTTAATGAAAAAGTACAATGACGTGTAAATCAAATATTTAAATTATTTATATGCATGAGGATTTTTATAACCAATACTGTATAACCAAATGTCTATTATATCTCTATCTATGTAGGAAAAGAAATAATGGTGTACAAAATAGAAATAAGAGAAAAGATAATGTAATAGAGTTGAGGTGGTGGGTGAAGAATCTAAACTTTGTCCTAACAGGCATTCATCTTTGATTCTGTATACAAGTTGAGCAGTAAAATAATTTATTTTAGTGTTCTTTCACTCACTTTATATAATAGTGCCACCTAGTGGCTCTTATCTCATTTTTAACTTTTGGCACACTTTTTTTTAAATTTATAGGTATTTAATTAAACCTTTATTATTATTTATTTTTATTTTATTTGGTTTGTCAATTGCTTACAAGATAATAGGTATAAGTAAAAACATAGTTATGAATACATGGATACATATAAGAAAAATAAAAGAAACAATAGGACAGTAGAATAGAATAGAACAATAGAACAATAGAAACAATAGAACAATAGAAACAATAGGCACGTTGATGCTCTTATGCACACCCCCTACAGACCTCTTAGGAAAGGGGTGAGGTCAATAGTAGACAGTCTAAGGTTAAAGTTTTTGGAGTTTGGGGAAGAAACTACAGAGTCAGGTAGAGTATTCCAGACATTGATCACTCTGTTGCTGAAGTTGTATTTCCTGCAATCAAGTTTGGTTCGGTTTACCTTGAGTTTGTATCTATTGTTTGCTCTGGTATTGTTATGGTTGAAGCTGAAGTATTCATTGACAGGTAGGACATTGCAATGTATGATTTTATATACTATACTTAGATCGGACCGAAGGCGGTGTAGTTCTAGGTTTTCTAGGTCTAGAATTTCAAGTCTGGTGGCATAAGGTATTCTGCAACGAGTAGAGGAGTGGAGAACTCTTCTTGGGAAATATTTCTGGACTTTCTCAACTGTGTTAATATCAGATATGTAATGTGGGTTCCAGACTGATGAGCTGTATTCGAGTATCGGTCTAGCAAATGTTTTGTATGCTCTAGTTAGTAGTGTAATATTACCAGAGAAAAAGCTACATAAGATTAGGTTAACAACTCTTAATGCCTTTTTGGCTATGTAGTTACAGTGGGCTCTAGCACTTAGATCATTAGAGATGAGTACTCCAAGGTCTTTGACAGAGTTTGGATCATCAACAATGTCAAGACTATTCAGCCTGTATTTTATTTTCTGATTATTATTTTTGCCATAGTCGATTTGTTTAACCATTCTGATACATAGTCGAGGTCTTTTTGAAGGGTAGCAGTATTCTCTGTTGTGTTGAATAGCTTTACCTCATCAGCAAAGAGGACGCAGTTGCTCTTAATATGATCACAGAGGTCATTTATGTAGAGTATGAAGAGAGTTGGTCCTAGAACACTGCCTTGGGGGACACCACTGTTGACAGGTACAGAATTTGATAGGATGCTCCCATTTTTGACCATTTGTTGTCTGTTTGACAGGAATGCTTCTATCCAGTTATGCAGGTGTCCAGAGATACCATAAGATTTTAGTTTTAGGAGTAGTTTGTCATGTACCACTGAATCAAAGCCTTTACAGAAGTCTATGTAGATTGCGTCTATTGCTTTGCCCTGATCGAGTTGTGTAGTCCATATGTTTTTGCAGTGTAAGAGTTGCAGATTTCAGGATAGTTTTTTTCTGAAACCAAATTGTTTATTAGAGAGTAGGTTGTTTGTCTCTAAGTGGAGGATAATGGATTGGTTAATAATTGATTCCATGACTTTACAGGTGACGCAGCATAAAGAGATTGGTCTGTAATTTTCAATTAGGCTGGGGTCTCCCTTTTTGAAGATGGGGATGACCGTGGCTTGTGACCATAGTTTTGGCAAGGAGCTGGTCCTGAAAGATTTTTCAAAGATTATCCTTAGAGGTTCAGCTATGGTAATGGATAGCTTTTTTAAGAAGTAGGCACATATTCCGTCTGGTCCAATAGATAGAGATGGTTTTAGATTGCATAGTGCTTTTTTAACATTGTCTTCTGTAAACTCGGTATGTATTAGATCATTGTAGTTTTCTGTAGTTTGGCTAGGAAATACTGGGCATGATCCATTGCTGTTTACAAATACTGAGCCAAAGAATGTGTTAAAGAGGTTGGCTTTAAGGGTGTCATCATCGCAGCCTTTACCATTAGGTCCTTTCAGGGGTGGGATGGACCTTGGGTCTTTTAGTTTGTTGTTTCCAAAATTGTAGAAAGCTCGGGTGGAATTGGTGCATAGAAGGTTTTCCTCTTGTTTAATGTGATAATTGGTGCATTCAGTCTTTAACTGGTGGCATAAATTTTTATATCGGCTTTTGAAGTTGGTAACGTGACGTTTTGTTTTTCCGCCAAAGTGATCCCTTTTTGAATTGAAGCTTCCTTATTGTTATGGGTAATCTGTTTTTTCTGGTTTTTGGAGTTGTTATTGGTACATATAGTTTGATGACTCTTTTGACTTCAAGTAAAAATATGTTGTAATGGTCTTCAACAGTATTGCATTCAGTGAATAGAAATTGCCAATCAAGGGATGAGAGATCATTGTCTATAAGATCATAGTTGCCTTTTTTGATGTTACAATTGGGGATCGGACCATTGTGTTGATTTTTGTGTGGACGTATGTTGAGACAAAAGTCAATCGTGCTGTGGTCACATAATATCCACATAAAAGCCTTAGGATCCTTGAATGCAAATGTAGAGTTTGATGAAAAGCTTTCAGGAAAGTCAATTTTATTTCATTTTTACACTTCTAATTTTCCTTGATGTTTAGCTGTGATACCTGTAAAAGATTAATTAGATAGTTACCAACCCCATACTTTCCCTTTGTATACCACTTTAAATGATGTGATAATTCACATGGCCATGCCATCTCTTTTAATGTATCATTATTATGGTTGTTGCTGTTGTTATCTCTTTTATTCATTAAACATGAAACTCAGTCAACTGAACATTTAAAAATGTATCACAAATATCACTGACTGGTGCTAATGGTTGATTACAGGTTGCTGCCAACATCCTAGGTTTATTGTTATTGTTGTTATTGTTGTTGTTGTTTGAAATCATGGTTTTTTGAAGTTTAAAAAAATGTATTGAGTATCTGATAGACTTATTGTAATTCATCTATAATATAGATATCAATTTTAAAATATTTCCAAAAATTAAAAAATCTGGCAAAAATTCAATTCCCTTGTTATGGAGACACCAAGATTTCTTTTAATCTCTTAAAACTAAAAATATGTCTAAATGAAAATGTTCAATACCACTCCAATTAAATATTCCAGATCTGCTCTGAATAGATATTCTGATAAGCTTAATACTTTACAGTCCCTGTATCTTTTCTTATTTGGTCTTTATCACTATAAACTCTCATTGTAACAAATGTCCATTAGGACTTCTGCTCAGGAGGAACTCAGGAGGAAGGAACACAATGTTTAATGCCTGTGGACCTCATTACTCATTTCATAGCCTCACACACCTGTTGACTAACATATGGTTTATTTAGCTGGACAGCTCAGTTGCTTAAGCTACCAGAAAAAAAGACTCAATGGTCTCTATCTTCTTGTCCTACAGTGAAAGGTACATGGATGCTCACTTCATATTTAACTTCATGTATATTGTGATATTTTCTTAGATGGAGGAAAGATAGGTGGCTGAGAGGAAGGCAGCACGATGGAAGTAGCAGTGTGTATGTGATATAGTGGGGCCTTCTTTATTTTACCTTTGTCTTTATTTTACTTAGTATATCTAGAGGACTTTATGATGGATTGCAATACATAAAATATTGTTGTCCATACTGTATTGAATCATTTGGAACAACAGGGAACTTAAGCAAGGCTGTTATTTGTGGATTATAATTCTGCCTTTAACACCATTCTACCCAACAGGTTGTTTCTTAAAATGTCCAATTTGGGTATAAATCAGAAGATTTGTTTGTGGATAAAGGATTTTCTGACAGATAGGCCACAGTCAGTAAGGATGGGATCTCACCATTCTTCTACTCTGAAACTAGGCACAGGAGCCCCCCAGGGTTGTGTGCTAAGCCCCTTGCTTTATTCTTTGTACACACATGACTGCAGCCCATTGTATAACACCAACACAATTATTAAATTTGTGGATGACATGACAGTGGTGGGGCTCATTAATAAGAACAATGAGTCTGCTTATAGAAAGGAAGTACAAGGGCTGACACTGTGGTGTAAACAAAATAATCTTACACTTAACACCAAAAAAACTAAAGAACTTATAATTGACTTCAGGAGGAAGAGAGATGTACATTTACCATTGTACATAAATGGTGAGGAGGTGGAGAGGGTTGGTAATTTTAAATTTCTGGACACTTATATCTCGGAGGATCTCTCGTGGACTTGGTGTCATTTAAACAAATGCTAACATGCTTGTAAAGAAGGCACAGAAGTGGCTGTACTTCCTGAGAATGCTCAGGAAGATAAATCTATCTCAGTGTCTACTTCTGTCCTACTACCACAGCACCATTGAGTGTCCTGACATACTGCATTCTTGTATGGTATGGGAGAAGCTCTTTAATGGACAAAAAAGCTCTACAGAGAATCATTAAAACTGCCCAGAATATAATTGGGCTCCAGTTATCAGCCCTGGATGACATCTTTGCATCTCGCTGTTTGAGGAAGTTGCACAACATTCTGAGAGACTCTTCCCATCCTGTTTACAATCTTTATGAACTGTTGCCTTCTGGCAGAAGACACAGAACAATTAAAACTCGGACCACACATTTTCTGAATAGTTTTTATCCCAGAGCTATAATTGCACTTAACAATGAACTTAAGGATCACCATCAGTGAGCTGTTGGACAGTATTACTTGGTCTGTTGTGTGGATGCTTATGTGTTTTTAGGAGGCGGAAATTTTGGTGGGTGGGGAGGTGTTTGGGGATTGTCATGTGTGTGTGCATGTTGAGTCTGGTCTCTGGGTGTTATGTGAATTTCATTGTATGTATACTGTATATACATACAATGACAATAAAGAATTCAATTCAAATCAAATAATAACTCCAGAATGCATAGGTAAAAATTCAGGTCTACAACTAAATTAAATTAATATTATGAGTGCCAGACAAGCCTTTAGGAAGGGATGTTCATGAGGTAGTAGGGAGAGTCAAAAAGTTAAGATAGCAAAAGCTTTGACACAACAAAATAGGTCCAGGTGTGCAACCATGTTAGTAATCATGTTAGTTAGCAACCATGTTATTCACTATAATTCCTTAAAACTGCCCATAGTCTTTGTAGAGTTGGGTGCCCTAGAAATAAATAGATGAATAAATAACAACCAACATGCCCCATTTCCATACTACATATCACATTGTCCAACTACAATAGCTAACCTTGGTGCTTTATTAATGTGGAACTTTGGATCTTGCTTTAATTACTGAATTTTCTCTCTAGTCCATACAGTCTGGGAAATAATCAGTAATTTTAAAAAATTGTTTCCTACATAAAGAACAAAACTATGTTTGTGTGTGTGCATATATACAGACACAGACACACATCAGCTCTTCAAACAGTAGTGATATCCCAGAGAAGGAAATGATAAATAATGGGGATTTTCTTGGTGTCATTTAAACAAGAATTTCTCTGCCTGTCCTCTTAATAAGTTTCAGGTGCAGTTGATTTTGGGCATCTGCCAGAGGAAGCGAAAGCTTTTAAGAGGCTTGAAGATGAAACATGTCAGGGCAGGTAAACATATGTGTTCCTTTCTTGTAGTTACACTGGAAGAATCTATGCATAAAAAGTGCAAAGATGAAGTAATGTTCACTGATTTGGTGGGCCTTCCTAGTGTCTCACACCTTCTACAATCCTGTTGCCCCCTTGAAAACATGATGAAACCAGAAGTTACGCAACTGATAAAGGGTGCAGGCATGATCTTCAGCTCCAATGTTCTCCCAAGATACCCTTGGACTCCTAGGATGACTTTCAAGTGTTACAACAATATACAGAAATGGAAGTATGAGAATGGATTGATAATAAATCCTAGCACTGATGAAGGTAAGTGCAGGAAAGCTCATGTCAGCATTGTTTCTTCCAGTGGGGAAAGAACATCTGTCGTACTGCAGTCATTAATTTATGTAGACCATTGAAGGTACTAGTTGCATTAGTCACAGGAACCACATGCTTCTGAATACCAAGAGCTAAGAAAGATAGAAATCTCACATTTGTTCAATTACCTATGAACTTGCAAAATAATCAAGAGGAGTCTGGTAGCACCTTTTCTGACTAACACATTTTATTAAAACGTATAAGCTGCAGCTCATGAAAGCTTAAAACCTTTAAATAAAATGTGTTAGTCGGAGAAGGTGCAACCAGACTCCTGTGTTTTTTGTGTTTTTTTTTGCTATCATAAACTAGCGTGACTTTTCTCCTACCATCTCTGAAATTGCAATATCCAACAACCATAAAATAAGACAAAAATGTTAGGTTTAATCTAGGCGAAGAGAAACAAGAACCTGCTACTGTTCCAAAACCAGCTTAGCAGTTTCTTAAAAGATGTCTTTTCCTTTGAAAGAAACTTTTTTCTCCGCCTTATTTGATGGGTCCTTGAGATTATTTTTTCCCCTCAATTTCTCTTTTCCCCTCAAGTTTCTCTTTTCCCCTCAATTTCCCTGTTGGACGTGGTTCAAATGTTACTGTTCTTGGTTAGATCTATTTATAAGTATTAAATAGACACCTTTCCATTACTCTGTTGTGCTGATACTTCCAGGTTTGAAATATCCCCACAGAAAAAGCCTGGAAAATTGCTGACTACCAGAGAAATGATTGTGCAATGAAAACAGTGCACCCAGCTGAATCCTTTGACCCACTCTCCAAGTAACTATAGAAATACTGGTACATCAGTACCACATTCTGTTCAAGAGAATCTCATCAACATTTTCTACCAACACATGAATGAGTTTTGAAATTTCAACATATCGAATGATGGAAAAATAATGCAGGATATCTTTTTTTTTCTGCGTAACACTCCAAAATAGATGAGTGTAATGTAATAGGCTGTGAAAATAACCATAAGGAATAGAAGGAAGAGCCACAGCCAAGACAATGAAAGATGAAAGAAATCCGAATCCAAAATAGGAATGTAATTTGACAATTACATTCTTATTTTCATTTGACCCTCTTCAGTTCTTTTTAGGATAAATGCAGGAGGGAAAGACACATTCAGAGTTGCAAAATTCTATTACTGTGACCCTATAATAACAGTATTCAAAACAGTATTCAAAAATGTTCAAGTCTGGTCTACAACAACATATATAGAAGACTAGTTTGATACCTGTGCTTTGGTACAAAACTATGTGGTCGGGCTTAGTTTATGCTACAAAACTACCGTGTTTCTCCAACAATACGGCCTCCCCCAATAGGAAGTCCCAGCATGTTTTATAGGCATAAAATCAAATTAAGCCCCTCCCCCCCAATTAAGGCCTATATTAGACATGAGAAATGGGGGAAATGGCAGGGGGGGCCTTGCCGTTAGAAAGTACTTTTGTTGCATACCCGGATATGGTGCTGCCTGCGTTGACTTCGGTGTTGGTGGGGCACTTCGTATCGGGAGACCTTCCGCCACCATTGCTTTCCCTTCTCCCCGTGTTGCTGGCATTTGGTGCAGCCATGCACGGCCAGCCAGGGCTCCTCCCTGCAACCGGAGCCCAGCAGAGACACTCGGCTTCAGGCGCTCCTGTCACCGCCTTCCCTTTGCCTTTGAAGGCAAAGCCAATTCTTTTAAAAACGACGCCCTACTACCGGTATAACAAAGACTCCCCTGCCCAAGATGGCAGCCCAACCCCACGTGGGGAGGCGAATCTCCCAGGGCTGCAGCGCAGGATCAGCCCACCCCAGGAGAAGCGCCCAGCCACCATCCCTGCCTGGTGCCGGGCAGAGCACAAAGAGCTTCGCCTGGTGCACCCAGCGCAGCTGACTGGTGGGCCCTCCTGCCCAGCAGCAAAGCTCTCACCAAGGCAGCGAGCGCCTCCCCGCTGGGCCCTCCACTCATCCTGCCAGGGCCGCGCCAGAGCCGTGCAGGCTGGGCAGAGCTGGGAAAGCGAGCCGCGGGTGCGCGCCTGCCTGCCTGCCAAGCGAAAGAGCTGGGCCAACCTGAGCTTGGCTTCCTTCCCAAGTCCCTCCAGCCCGAACCTGAAGGGGCCACCGGGAGAGGCTGCCCGAGGCAGTGATAGTGCCCACCCATCCACAGACAGGGAAGTGAGGCTATGGCAGCGCTGCTTCCCTGGTCAGCGGGTCCAGAGGAGAGATCTCAAAGCAGCCCGTCCTTTCCACCATTCGCTCAGCCCATCCCCATCCCCACACATATCCAAATGTGTCGGCAGCTCCAAACGCTGCAGCGGCACGGGCATCGGGCAGAGGCACTCACTCAGCGGGGCTCAGCTCGGAGGGGGACGCGGCGCAGGCCATCTCCTTGCCTCCCTGTCCATGGATGGGTGGGCGCTATCACTGCCTTGCGCGGCCTCTCCCAGTAGCCCCTTTGGGTTCAGGCAGGAGGGACTTGGGAAGGAAGCCAAGCTCGGGTCGGGCCGGCTCTTTCACTTGGCAGGTGGGCGCGCACCCACGGCTCGCTTTCCCAGCTCTGTCCAGCCCACACGGCTCTGATGTGGCCCCAGCAGGATGAGTGGAGGCTCCGTCAGGGAGGCGCTTGCTGCCTTGGCGAGAGTTCCGCCACCGGGCAGGAGGGCCCGCCTGTCAGCTGTGCTGACAGGCAGGGATGGTGGCTGGGCGCTTCTCCCAGGGTGGGCCGATCCTGCGCTGCGGCCCTGGGAGATTTGCCTCCCCACATGGGGTTGGGCTGCCCTCTCAGGCAGGGGAGGCTTTGTTGTACCGGTAGTAGGGTGTCATTTTTAAAAGAATTGGCTTTTCCTTCGAAGGTGAAGGGAAGGCGGCGACAGGAGTTCCTGAAGCCGAGTGTCTCCGCCAGGTTCCGGTTGCAGAGAGGAGCCCTGGCTGGCCATGCGTGGCTGCGCCAAACGCCGAAAGCAACTGTGGCGGAAGGTCTCCCGATACGAAGTGCCCCACCAACGCCGAGGTCAACATCCAAGCCGTTGCCACCCGCCTGAGGATGCAAGGGGGGGGGAATTAAGTCACCCCCGAAAAGACGGCCTAGCCATTTTTTTCGGGGGTCAAAAAAAAAAAAGAGCCGGCCTTATTATGTGAGAAACACGGTATGTGGTCGAGCTTAGTTTATGGGGAGAAAAATAAGGGGAAAAAGTTGTGCCTCTGCCTACCAGCATCCATTGGTATTCATCTAGCTAGCGTCCTGTTTGGAAACTGAAACAGTATTTGCTGTATGAGCAAGAAACAGACAGCAAGAAGCCTGGGTGTGACTTAGCTCAACTGTTCTGTACTAAAGCTGATTGGTGCTGTGAAACTAAAACTGAAACTCCTGTCCTCTGCTTGTGTTTTGCATTTGGAACAGATTTCTTTTCAGGTGCGGAGGGGAGTAGAACTCCTTAGCATCAGAGTGTGTTAATAATAATATACAAAATACAAATGCTCCAATGGTCATTTCGAAAAATCCTTTCTTAGTGAGCACCTAGAAGCCAAGAGGAACATAAGTGTCAAATTTCAAGTTTGTAGGCTTTGTGGTTCTGGAGATTTTGTAATGATGCCCGAGTGGTATCTCGCTTTTATATAGATAAATATCCTGACCTGCTGTGATAACTTCCTATACTACACAGTGTAGACTTTGTAGATCCTTCTAGCATCAGCAAAGGTTTTTGTCGTGTCCGGCGCAATGAAGGAGACTCGGGACCAGTGACTCAGTTCAGCTCATTTATTAGTCCCGAGATCGGCTCGGGTCCGAAGGGAAAAGCGGCGGCTTTTATTCTCAGGCCGCGGCGGCGCGGCCAATGGCACCGCTTTGAATCTCCCGCGATTAGTTTCCACCAATCGCGGGGGATTCGCGGCGGCCAATCAGTGCGGCTCGCTCGGCCAATCAGCTCGCCGTGCGTCTTGGCCAATCGCTGTGCGGGTCTACAAGAATGGTAATGACCGTACAGAACAGTTTTAGCACCAGGTTCCATAATTATATTGTGTGCTTCCTATAATCACCCACTGCCAATTGTGATTATTTATAAATGGATGGATGGGTGTTACTCCAGGGTGACTGCCAGCTAATCAATCTTTCTTTCCAAACAAGATTTTTTTTTCTTTTTCAATTATCCCTCAACATCCCATGTTGATCTGATATTACCCACCCTTATAGATTATTTGGGATGAGAACTTGATCCCTTAATTTGATCCTTTAACTCCTTTTCTATAATAAAAATATTAAGAACTGAGTTTACCTGAAATTGATGAATGGCTGTAATCATACAACATGGTAAAAGCTAAACTTGGTTAATGCAACACAAATCGTATGTTCAGTAGCATGCTATATCTTAATGTGAGGACCTAGTTCACACAGGATTCTAATAAAAAGGTTGCTTTTTATTTTGCCTACTTCATTGTGTGAACTCAGCCACTCAGATTTTCCAGGCAACATTTTAAATCGAGCATCCTGACTCTTATGCAGTTCTTGATACTTTTTAAATCATTGTTTGTTCATGCTACTTTTCATAAATAATGTAATGCACACGTATTCAATACTGAGTGTTCCATAAGTTTATATAAACAAGAAATCTTGATGTTCAGAGATTTGCAAGGAGTCAAACACAAATGTAGAGATAATAAAGAAAAAATGATTTCGAGCAATTGGTCTGCATTTGCCAGTTCCAGATACAGCCACTAGATAGCAGAAGATCTTCAACTTGATCTACATCTGTTACTTTAAAAGTTTAAAAATAACTCAAAGCAAATGAAAACAATTTTCAGACATTCCTGCGTGACACACATGCCAACTTGTTCATTTTGTGTTTGGAAATGCAATGGTGGGAAAATTCTTGCTTTAAACTTTTTAAGCTCTTGAATTTTCTATTTAGTAATGTTAATACTACCGTAGAGTAACTTTTCTCTGTAAGGTAATATTTATACACCAGAGACTGAATTCTGTTCACTTCTAACATAACTCAAACTGCAAGATAAAGATGTCCTATTAACCATTCTTGCACATTCCTCCTTTTTGTCATGGTTGCTAAAAGACACACCAGTCTTTAAGTGAAGCATGTGATCATAAAGCAAATCCTGCTTCTCCCATGGACATTGTTCATTAGAAATTAGCTGGGAAAGTGGCAATTGATGATCACATGACCCTGGGACACTTCAGCCCTCATAAATCCATGTCAGGTCCAAATTTTGATCATGTTACTGCAAGGATGCTGCAAAGGTTATAAGTGTGAGGACTGCTCATAAGTCACTTGTTTTAGTATTGTTGTAACTTTGAATAGACACTAAATGAATAGTTGTAAATTGAGAACTACTTGTATCTAAGGAAAAGACAGCAATTAATGCTTGCTTCCATCCAATGGCAGAATAAAAAAGCAAGGAAATCCAATAATTAGGAACTTTCATAAGTATGAAGTGGCAAAACACCAAAGCATTGTCTTGATTAAAGTGGAGTAAAAAGTTAAAATCCAGAAAATTATCTTTTTAAACCAGCTTCATTTCTAGCTGGTTTACACAAAAGAGAAACAGTTGGAGGCTAAAACATATAAAGAATAGTTGCTGGAATTGGATATGTCTAGTTTAATGAGAAGAAGGACTAGGGGTGACATGATAGCAGTGTTCCAATATCTCAGGGCTTGCCACAAAGAAGAGCGAGTCAAGCTATTCTCCAAAGCAGGGGTCACCAGCCTTTTGGACCTCAGGGACCACCAAACTCATAATTTGAGTTTTGCCTGATGGTGGCTTGCTGACGTTGGTGGGAGAGAGACAAAAAGAGAGAGAGGGAGAGGGAGAGGGAGAGGGAGAGGGAGGAGGGGGAGATCAGATCTAACCTCTCCCCCTCCCCTCCCTCTTCTCTCTCTCTCTCTCTCTCTCTCTCTCTCTCTCTCACACACACACACACACACACACACACACACACGAGGCAGGGGTGGGATTCAAATTTCTTAACCGTTTCTGTGGGCGTGGTCTAATTTGTGAGTGTGGCTTGATGGTCATGTGACTGGCTGGGCATGGCTTGTATGTAAATATTATAAATATTTATGTAAATATTGAATTTTTTTATAAAAAAGAACAACTTTTACCCAGGCAAAGCAGGCAGGCAGATTGAGTTGCTCACAGAATCACAGATTCACTCAGAGATCTATCTTTCTGCCATCATCTACCTGAGTCTGCACTGAATAATAGAAGCTTTAGTCCTAACGAAGGTTCGGCTCTGCTTAAAAGCAGATCTAAAGATTAGTTAGAAAGCAAGAAATCCAACGATTTCCTTCTTTCTAGCTAATCTAAGGCACAGCAGAACAGCTGATAGTGGGGGTGGGGGAGGAAAAATAGCAACTTAGCAGGCAAGTTTGCCAGGTAAGGAGTGAGTGGCGGGGAGGTTCCCATGTGCCATGTGGGCAGTGCAGCCTTATGTTCCTGTGCAGCCTGGATTAATTGCTTTGCAGGGTGCTCTGGGGGTGACATTTCTCTGCAGACCATCAGTTGGCAACCGCTGCTCCAAGGCACCTGAGGGCAGGACAAGAAGCAATTGGTGGAAACTAATCAAGGAGAGAACCAACTTAGAACTAAGGAGAAATTTCCTCACATTTAGAATAATTAATCAGTGGAACAACTAGCCTCCAGAAGTTGTAAATACTGCAACACTGGAAGTTTTAAAGAAGAGATTGGATAACATTTGTCTGAAATGGTATAGGGTTTCCTGCCTAAGCACGGGTTTGGACTAGAAGACCTCCAAGGTCTTTCCCAACTCTTGTTATTCTATTCTAAGTCTATTAAGCCCAGATGGAGAAAGGGGTTAACCCAGATGCTTAATCATGTGATTTGATGGAGAAAGTTAACTTTCTCAGACTCAATACTATATACCAAAGAAAGGAAGCAAAGGAAACTGATGCAATCAAATGCACAACTTATCTCATTTAGAAACAGAATTGGCTCAGTTTCGTGGGAAGGATCAAAATGATTTCATGTTTCCTGCTTTGCCAAACTCATTGACAACAGACAATGCCTATCTATTCCTAGGAAACAGGGTGAAGCTGCAAACTGTGCATTGATTATCAAGATGCAGACTCTAAACAGAAGAGAATGTACA
This sequence comes from Notechis scutatus, assembly GCF_049901735.1. Classification (NCBI taxonomy): domain Eukaryota; kingdom Metazoa; phylum Chordata; class Lepidosauria; order Squamata; family Elapidae; genus Notechis; species Notechis scutatus. Next base: position 243,035,569 of record NC_142010.1, on the reverse strand, counting down.
GTACATTCAGTGAATTCAACAGATTGTGCCCAATTCTAAAGGCAAGCAGCGAGTTTTCATGTGTTTTTAATTGTTACAAAATCTGTGTGTGACTATTTGCTCCTTTGCAAGTGAGACATTAAAACACTCAGAGTTTGCATAACATAGTAAGCTACTTTAAAATAAATCTAGTGTATCTTCCTGAACCAGTCTGTGGGCCAAATTTTGATTAAAGCAGCATGGCCAATCTATTTACTTTAAGCTAAGCAAGAAACTTCTGTCATTTCGACCCAAAAGGAAGAGTTGACTTGAATTAATCTATATTACTATCATCATCCATGATGACCACAAAATACAGCTGTTATTGCTGCATTATCTCTCATTGTCAATGGCGGGGAGAAAGCACTGTGGAATAAGTGACTGGTTTTCTACCAGGAAGGGGGGGAAAAACTAGAAGAAAAATTATATGAGAAAAAAGTATTTTCATAAATCTGCAAAATTAAAAGCAAATGTGTTCTTTATACAATTAAACATTTCCAGATTAACAGCAGTAACTGTTTATTTATCAATATATAACCACCACTCAGACTTTTGTCTCTTTCTAACTAGAAACCTCGCACCTCTTAACCTAAATTCTGTTTTGTTTGGGTATTTATTTCTCATTATAAAGAACTGGTTTCGTTATAAAGGAAAGATCCCTATTCAGTAAAAGGGATCACATCGCACCACTCCCTTTATTTGGGTATATCAAAAATCTAGAAATAGTAACATTAAAGGTTTCACAAATTTTAACTCTGAAGTGATGAATAGAATGTTGGTCACTTCTGATTATTTAGTTCAATCGTTTATTTATTTTTACCCAAACTAATTTCTATAACATGAAAGCTTTTAGAACTATGTGCTTGTTAGAACAGGGGTGTCAAACTCAATATCATTGAGGGCCTCATCAGGATTGTATTTGACCTTGGAGGGCTGGAGGGGGGCTGTGTCCAGGTGGGCATGGCCAGCTCAATGTCACTTGTGTCTGGGACACCTGTGGCAGCACAGGCTGTTCCGCCCAGTTTCCATTTTCGGCTGAGACAGCCTCCTGTCGGGCTCTGCCAGGGAAAATGGGTACACACCCTGAGCTCCGCTTTTGCTGGCAGAGTGCTGCAGGAGACCACCACAGCCAAAAAACAGAGCATATGGGGGCCATGTGCCACCCCGCTGAGCTCCATTTTTACTAGCAGAGGCACCATGGGCCAGATCAAAGCATCCCACAGGCCAAATCTGGCCCACAGGCCTTGAGTTTCACACCCCTATTGTGGAAGTCACCGATTTCATAGCTGAAGATTAGGATAATTAAGGTAATTCTTAGTAGTATAACTTAAGAATTTTTATTTCTTTGTATGCTTACTCTTTCTGAAATACTTGCTGGAATATTATATGAACCTGGGAACCTGCTGCTTTCTTTTATTCCTGTGTCACTCCTGACATTATGGAATCAAGGAACATGTTCCTGCTTCTGAACAAATGATTATGAAATGAAATAAACAAAATATTTAAAAGTTATGATATTTATGTAGTTACTTACCAAGCACATCTAAATTATATAAAAGTAACCAAAATATCTCTTCAATCCCCACGTCACAACTTTTGAGCACCCCTAATGTTTGGAAATTGAAAGTTGAAAAATTTGACATGCCCTAAAATTGACCTTTCTGGTCACCTATAGTAATTAAATGCTCACTTAGAATCCAGTATATAATCTGTGGAAGCATGCATTCGATGATAGGTATTAAAGTGAAATTGGTTGCTTTTACTTTTGTATTGTATGCACCAATATGCTGCAAATTAGGACTGGCCGTAAGTTTTATGCCAAGGTTAGAACTGTGATCTAAACCTACCAACCTATGATTTGTTGTTCTAGGCTGTGCTCAGTGGAATGAATGGAAGGTGCTCTATTTAATAACACTAAAGAAACATCTTCCTCTGCTAGAATTCAGTTTGCTTTTCTCATTGGCTTGTGGATAACAGGGGCTGGTTATATTATAAGTGAAGTGATAAGTCTCTGCAAACACTACAAATACTTTTCTTGTGACTATAGTATAGTTAGTTGCTATGGTTCCCCATGATTACATTATTTAAATAATGAATGACAATAACTCTTGTAAAAACACTCATGTATGCAGTCTCTAGGTATATAGGAAATAACCTATAATAATTTTAAGTACATAAATTGTCCTTATTCATAAATGTAAGCCTCAGGTCTTTATAACTTTTCTGAGATTTTGAAAAAATATTGTTTTCTTAATGAGAACATTGGTGTAGCTCAATTAATTGCTTACAACAGGATTTTTAAAATAATTTTCTTGTCCAATAAACTCCAGCTTCTGTTCGTTCTGGATTCTTCCTTGCCAGGTAAACAATCTGTTCCTATTCCATTAGTCATAGATTAGGTTTACATTTCCTTAGAAAGACAAAGGCTTACAGTTAGCTGGTAAGAAATAAGAACAAGCAATGTTGTCTTTATGACCACAATGTGCATAACCAATTGATGCAATGGAAATTTTGCTGTCCCTGAAGTGTGTTGCAGAGACTGTAAGTGCTATAACTTCACTTCCATATATAGAGAATGCTAAGGGCAGAGCCCAGGATGAGCAAGTAGTTCTCAAACTTTGACGCAAAGAGCTGGACAGTAAGTTCTGGTAATTTCATTAAATTAATTCAGATTTTCCTGGGAAAGCAACGAATAGAAAGTTACTATTGCTTTAAGCTTATTTCACTTTCTCAGCTTCCATCTTTTTTTAATAGGGAAGGTTGCAGATCTTAGCTTTCTTTTTTCTTCTTCTTGCCTGCTATTGGAAAGTTGTATTTCTCTGCTGGTTTTGCTAGTTCAATTGGCAGCAGCTTCACTGATTGCTCAGCACTTTGAATACAGGCTCAGGGCTGGCCATTTTGATCCTGGATGAAATATTACTATTAAATTTGCCATGATTAGGAAGATTTATGATTTGACAAGAACGGAGTACCAAGCTAACGGAAAGAGGGAGTGGCCCAAATATGTTTTATTACTAAGGATAAGGAATGGTAACATCACAAAGTTTCTTGTACCATGCCTACCCTTTCTCTGTGGCCTGCTGTCTCTGGAACACTTTGTCTCACAAGGCCAGCCTCCTTCTACTGCCTGTGCTAACTAGGGTCAGCTAAGAAAAAGTAGTAGGAAATGCAGAATCCAAAATACTGGTATAATCAAAATGGTGAAAGGATTATATTGCTTAACAAGTTATTTCTGGCTCAGTTCAATTTCAGTAATATTTACTTGGTCAATAGTCAGCAGAATTTAAACGAACAAAACAAACAAAAACACAGTGAAGCAAATAAATACAATAATATACTAACAGCTAGCAAAATAAATTACACAATATAACCCTAACCCTAAACATAACTCTGGCTCAGATATAATTCTCCTGTTCAACTGTAATATGGGTTATAATAAAAGCCTGAGAGCAACATGCAGATCCTAAACTTTTTTCTAAAACCACCAAATCCCTGTGACAATTAAAACGTTTTGTGGCAGATGTGGTGTGCCATAACAAGCACATGTCCTGAACGGCAACAGTCTACCAAAGGAAAGGAAAAGAAACATGACACATCTCAGCCTGGCCCATGTAGAATAGGTGGGGTCCAATTCTCAGAGACTTCCTGGACAAGTCCATGCATTTTTCCTGGTGAGGATGTTCAGAAATGGTTTGCCATTATCTCCTTCCTAGGGCTGAGAGAAAATGATGGGTCCAGGGTCACTCAACTGGCTTTGTACCTATAGTGGGATTAAAACTCACAGATTCCCAGTTTCAAGCCAGATACCTTAACCACAACATTAAAGTGGCTCTTAAAGGTTTATAATGCGGTACTACACCCACACGTTACATAATTGCTCCCACCCCTAGCAGTCCTTAGCCCCACACCCTACCCACATGCTTAGAATGCCCCTTAGCCATCAGGATACCCACTACTCACTACTGTTTCAAAGGTTTAAGCTGAAAGAATTAATTTTTTTAGACTAATGAAGTCACACAAAAAAGTTGTGTAAACAGGCAACTGCAAGTTCCCCATTCTTGGAGACCTGCTTCTTCATAGGTTCAAAGGAAGGAAAGCTGTTAGAAGGAAAATGTAGAGTATCAGGGAAGCAATCTTGAGGGAAATAGGCAAGGACCATTACATAATCAGGGCAAAAATAAATCCTTCAGTCTTGGGAAACAAGAGTGTAATCGGAATGGATTTAGACAGGGTCATCCCTGATTCAGTGGGCTGTAATAAAGAGGGGAGGTAAAGCACAGTCAAATTTGTGAGGTTCTATTATTAAAATTTACCTCAATAAAGTATATTTCTGGTCTTTCTGTGAAGTGTCTTTCCTTATCTGAAAAAAAAAACTAGAAAGCTAGAAACTCCCTAAGTTATATAGACATACGTTTACACACTAATGCGCCTGTGTCTGTTGATAACCTTCAACTGGGCAAAACAGGCAACAATTTTTAAACCAAGATACCTCAAATGATCTAAATTCAGACTATTTCCAAAATCCAGGATGCATTACACCTGTGGGAGTATCCAGTGATGGGACTCATTTTTTTGTTACTACTGGTTCTGTGGGCGTGGCTTGGTGGGTATGGCAGGGGAAGGGCACTGTGAAATCTCCAGTCAGAAGGAGTATTTGCCGGTTCTCAAAATGTCCGCTACCGGTTCTCCAGAACTGGTCAGAACCTGCTGAATACCACCTCTGGGAGTATCCATACCCTCATTGCCATTTCCCTCTGGGTGCTGGTGGGAAGTCTTGATGGCTGGGTGGAGAGTCTCCACTTGGAACCAAGGGCAAAATTTGAAATCCCTTAAAAGCGGCGGGTAGAAGGATGAGAAGGATGAGGGAGTGACTTGGATACCTGCTGGACAAGTAGGGCTGGCTAGGAGTGTGTCAACAAATGAGCATCTTTCTCCCTGGAAGGATGGATCCCTTTGGGGACATGCTTGGATGGAAAGCATGGGTGCAGTTTTCCTTGTGTTCCATGGCTCTCTTAGTTCCCTCTCCCCTGGCAATGTGACAGGTGGAGGAGGAGGAGGAGGAGAAAGAGGAGGAGACTTCACCAAGGTTCTGTTGAAGTTTATGAAGTTAGTGCAGGCCTACATTATATGTGGAAAGATGGATAACCCAATGGTCACTGGCTGTCTAGTGTATTCTAAATGGAAAATAGGTCACTTGTTGGAATTATTTTAATGCAATAAATTTTGTAAAAGAGAACTTTGTAAAAAGTATGTTTGGAGAAGAATCATTTTCAATTTAGACAGCCACCAATGACTTTAATAAAATAATCCTCCCACTGTATAAACTTGCCTTATATGTTCTCCGTTCACATAGCACTTAGTCATTAGAGAGTACAGGAAGTCTCCAGTTAGGAACCGCTATGGGGACAGAAATTCCTCTGCTAAGCAACTCGTTAGTAAAACAAAATATCACATGACTGTGGCAATTTACAATAGCAGTTCTGGTTGTGGTCATTAAGCACAATTTCACATGACCAAGACTTACAACTTCCTGCTGATTTCCCCACTGATTTTGTTTTTCAGAAGCCAGCAGTGAAGGCCACAAATGGCAATCACACGACCATGTGATGCTGCAACTGTCATAAATGCACATCCTTTGCCAAACACCTGGATCATGATCATGTGACCACAGGCAACGGCTTCAGTTTGGGGACCCATTGTAAGTCTCTTTGCTCAGTGCCTTTGTAACTTAAAAGTCGTCACTGTGTGGTCACTGAGGACTATCTTCTTCAAAACCAAATCTTCACAAGGATGATAGCATGACCCTGAAAAATACAAAGTGATACAGCAGTCTTTCTGTGTTGCCATTTTCAAGATTTATTATTATTTTTTTAAATGCTTTAATTTCCACAAAAACTGTAATAATTGATTTTGTTCTTTTCACTGTTTGTTTCTATGTTTATTCTGCTGCTGTATATTTCAGCCCTAGCCTTTTATTTTTTCTTTAGTTTTTTTTAACAAGCCTTCTGATGAAGCAAGAAGCAAGAAACAGACTCCTTGCAAAGGAAAACCCCTTTTTATTTATACTTTGGGAACTAACTGCATTCATCAACAGAAAGTCCTGCAAGAAGTTAACTGAAACAATAGTCCTTATCAGCTCATTATGATAAATGCAAAGCTCTGAGCTCCCAGCTGCAAGGCTGCAAATTAAGTCAGAAATAGACAAACCTCGTTCTGACAAGCCAGTCTTTGTCACATGAAACACACAGGGAGTATACTTTCTAGAAATGCAAATGGTTGACTGCTACAACCAAACCACTTTCCTTTCCTCCTATTTATTCCCCAGCCAGGGATGGCCCATTCAGCATCCATGTTAGTTTTGCTTTTTGAGCAGACTCATTGTTGTTCACCTCTCCTATCTGCTCTGCACATACGTGCATCTGGAACAGGCCCCAGCTGTTCCTCTTCCTCACTCATCTCTGACTCCACCGGCAGTTGCCTCTCAGGCTGGGAAAAGCCCTGACTCTATCTCTCTATCTGACACTGAGTATCTATCAGAGCCTTGCCTAGGCTCCAGAACTGGCCCAAGTTCTTCCCCAACCTCCTCATCATCTGAATCTGGCAGGCCACAACAATATTAGCACCAAAAGCTGAAGTAAATAACTTTAATATATGATATATGTGAAACTAGTAAGGACCTATAGTACATTTGTTCTGCATAGGCAGCCATAAACTTTGCATTGGAAGTTGTGTCTATACAGGCAATAGTGATAGGTGAATTAATCGTAAAGGAACAGAATGCAAAGATTGGAAAGAGTCTTTCAAGATTATCCAGTAAATTGGTGTTTTTCAACCTTGATAACTTTAAGACATGTGGATTTCAACTCCCAAAAAATTTCCCCAGCCAGTTTTGCTGTCAACTATAGGATTGAATCCTGAGTTTCATTTTGTGGCAGTTTTCTGACTGAACCACTGAATGCTGTTTTCCTGACATTGCTGGACAGAAAGCACAGAGAAACTATAGTGTATGCGTAAATAGTGTGGGTATAAACAGCCATAATACAGCTATACAAAGAAAATCTTCCATGCCCTTCCAGACCAAAAGTGATTTCCAGAATATTATACAGTACACTATTGTCACGAGCATGTGAACATTATGGTCCTGAATACATGCATCACACAGCCCAGCCTCCTTTGTATCATCATCACCCTGGCTAACACAACCCTCATGTCCTCCACAAAAGAAATCCAAATTAAGTGCTGTTCCCAGATCCAAAAGACTGCCCACCCCTGTTCCATGTTGATTGGAATCAGCTCAGTACCCAATAACTTTCTCAGAAAATCCTTGGGAAAAGATTATCATTTTCTAAGAGTTATTTCTCACTTCAAATAAATGTTAACTGTCCTTTAATATGCTTACCAGTCCCTGGGTAATTTTATAAAGTATATTAAAACCAATCGAGATCCAAAATCAACATATGGCTGGAACATATGCACAACTCCACTATTTGAGCTGATGATACAAAAAAAAACAATACATGCTGACATTTTCTGACATTTCCCGCACAATTTTGGCACAATGCTTCTTCCAAATTTCATACTTTCAAAACTCTTTGTGAACTGATGGGATAAGGATCATTTTTATTTTAAAAAAGTATGCAGCTTTTCATAAACAGTTAAGCATAATAAAAAAACTGCGTGTAGAAAATGTCCATGGAAAATGATAAATTTTCTTGTAGAACCATCTTGTACAGTTTATCATGTATAAATTTGGCCCAGTAATAACACAAAGAATGTAAAGGAATTCCTAGAGAACTCATCTAGACTTATTCTATCTTTAGTATAACAAAAAGTAATTAAAGAGAATTTGATGACTGTCTAGCTTCCATCTGTTATAATACAGGGTCTGATCATAACTAGGAGTGTTGATTCCCTCCAAATATTTCCCAGGCAGAATCCTTCAGCTCCTACAGCATTTATTCTCATCAAATCAGCCAAGATTTCCACCCACGGCAGGACCTCTGAGGAGTAGATTCCTTCCCTTCTGTGGCAACCAATAACAAAAAGAATTCCCACCTCTAATTGCAACTCTATTTTTTGCAGCTGTTACTTGTTAGGAAACACATACAGGATATGAACAGTTAGCCACAGGTACAATAGAACTGTCAACAATACTAAGCTATTGGATGGAGTATGTTTCCAAAATCCAGTACTTACTACATGAACCACATGTCTTCCCTGCCCCCTCATTTCCCATTTTCACAACCGTGATCACTGTATTTTATTCTGCCTTACAGTCATATGTACTCTTTTTCTCCCCACCTCCATCTATGTTGGATAGCCATTTATCACAAATACTGTAACAACAGATTCCAGCACTGGCCAGAGGATTAAACCATATTATCTCCAAAATTCCTTCTAATCTTTACGTGTCATGGTTGTATGATAATCGTAAAACTTCTTGCTTCTTCTGTGCTGACTTGACTCCAAGAAAACTAAAATTCAATAGCCTTCTTATCACCTTATTTGCATCCTAGAAAAAGCCATCCATCTTTTCTGTTATTAAAAAGAAAGTCCTTTGCATATGTGCTCTGTTTACATTGGCATTAAAATTATATCCACCTCCTATTGCTTGTCACCAAGAATTAGCGTTCAGAAACACTTCTCATGGTTTCCTTAGAAAATGACAAAGCAATTGAGGTTCTGGACTATTTCATGCAACTGTTCCCCACTGAAGAGGAGGTCTTAAAACTCATTTTGAATTAAAATATATTAGGGCTACAGTTTGATACTGTGATGAAGGTGATTGTCGGAGGAGCGAGACCGCGTGGTAGACCTAAGCAACGCTGGATGGACACGATCAAGGCCGATCTAGAGATCGCGAAGGCAGACCCGACATACGTGGCAGACAGAGAGGCGTGGAAGCAGTACTCAAGGGACATTAGCGGACCTCGCCAGAAGCGCGAGACAAACGCTGAAGAAAAAGAAGAAGAAGAAGGGCTACAGTTTGATAAGTTGCTATTAACAAAAGGAAAATGAGACAGTTCATTTACCTGTGCACTACCCATAAATAATCACTTCTGACGCTCTGTGAGCTTTTTAAGATATCTCTCCTAAATTTCTTAATAAAACCAACACTTTTGGAACTTACTATAAATAATAATAAAAAAATGCTCCTGTATCCTCCTCTTTCATGGTTATAGCCACCTAAGTGGCTGTTTTCACACTAGAACTACATAGAATTTATGGTTGAAGCAAAGATGTAGTTATTTGTTTATCTTTCAAATGAATTTTGTTTTTATTATTCTGCCTTTATTCTCCTTTTCCTATCAAGCTCTCCTTGAACTAAATCCTTCTTTTATTACCAAGAGGAAATGTGTTCTATGATGGCCTATCTGTTTTAGTATCAAAACAAATCTCTTGTTATTTCTCTTTGTTTTGAGAACCGATTCATCATAATGGAGCATGAGTACCCATGTTCCTTAACTAATCCTTCATACACCTATGATTGGAGTCATTAAGTCCACTCTTCAAGCCTTAAAAGGCCAGTTTGAATGCACTTCAATGTTTTGCTGTAATCATTTTACAGGGCTTGCAGTGGGCATCAGAATAGCTATCAGGGGAATGAAGTTTGCTGATACACTGCGCCCATAAAACTGACATTTAGTTTCTATGACCTAAAAGCATTTGGGAAATTCAGACAGCAGAAATGCAATATAACTAGGAGAAATATGTATTGTATTCTTCAGCAGGAGTCTAAAGCTGTTTATTCCTTCACTTAAGTCCATTATCAAACAGTGACAACAAAAATTCTCATCAAAAGGTTTTGCATGTGTTATAAAGCATCATTTAAAAGGAGAGGAATTGAAGCTTTTTGGAAAGTCTGGGCTCCTCCACGTTTCTTTCCCAGAAGAAAGAATAAATACTATGTCCAGTTGAGAGATCAAGCAATGGAGGGTGCAGATAGGCTTACTTGCTGCATAGAAGCTGCTGGTATAACTTGGCTCCAACAGTTGACTAGTGCAAAATTACATCAGAAGCTGCTAAAACTGGCTAATGACTTTATGAAGGTGAACAGTGTTCAGATAGAAAGTTACAATTAACCAAAGAATCTTCAAAGAATGGCTGCCAGCACAACCAGATCCCAGAAGCACTGCTAACAGCCACTTTTTATATTACTGTTAAATTGTATATAATTTTTATATTATTGTTAAATTGAGGAGAGAAGAGTAAATGGCAATAGTGTCTTGACTGCACCTACCAGCCTGGCCTGTTAGCATACCTCCAAAGACTGAACAGGAAGAATAAAGTTTAATGCCCCCCAGCAACATCTCTCAACTCCCAGTACAACAATGAAGATGCAATGCTACCATAGTCTTGGTTACCGAATCAGAATGAAGGTTTTCAATTAGATCCCTCATACACAGAACACAAAAACTTACAATATGTCCCAGATTGCATGGTATGGGGGGAAAAATACAAGAGAAAGTAGCATGTAAAATGATAACAGACTGCCTTTTATATGAAAATGTCCATTAATTCATGATACATAGAAACCTCTTAGATAAATCTTAACATTACAGAAAGATTCTGCTAGGAATCTGAATGTGGAATGTCTGCATCCTTTGAAATGGCAGAGCAGTACATTTTTCCAAAGAATTTAAGTAGCCGTATTTGCCGGGCGTATCAGGGCTTGACTTTTTTGCCCCGAAAAGATGCCTCCAATTGGGGGGTCGTCTTATATGCGGGTCTTATACGCAAACCCAAATAGTAATTGGGAAGCACTACGGCTGCCCGTGGCTGAGGCACTGGCACCGTGAAACGGGGGGAATCGCCAAAGCCGAAAAGACGTGCGCCAGCTCTCCCAGCTCCCAAAGGAAGCTGAGGCTCGCACCTTGAGCTCCGCTGAGAGTATCAGAAGCTGGGAGGCTGTCAGGAGTTGTTACCGCTGGCGCGCTCCCGCGCGGCTCAGTCAGCGTTGCCTCGGGAAGGGAAGCCGACCGGAGCTGCATGCTGTTACCCAAGCGCGCCGTGGCTCTTCCTTTTGCCTTTCCTTCGAGCGGGACTGGAAAACGCTGTGAACGCGCCAGTAGTAACAACTCCTGACGGCTTCAACCGGATACCTCAGCGGGAGCCCAGGCGGTCACGAGCCTCCATTTCCCCTTAGGGCTGGGAAGGCTGGCTATAACTCCAGCTTCACGGGATTCGTTTCCACGGTAGACAAAATGCCTCAAAAAAAAAAAAAAAAAAGTACCTGCAAAAGTGGAAGGCGTGCGGAAGAGGGGGGCAGTATATAACAAACTATATTGCAATTGGAAATGTTGGGGGTGATATTATCGCCGGGTCGTCTTATACGCCGGCATATACGGTATGTCCTAGAATGAAAATGTATAGGATAAGCATGAAAGACAGATTCTCTGTGGAAATTTTATTTGGTGTTTGGAGTATCACCCTTTTGTTTTTTTAAGAACTACAATAAATATAAAAAAAATCTGAGAATTTTCTTTAACTTTCTGGAAGGCAGTTTACTCTGTTGAATTGGATAAATTGCCATAATCTGCAAAGACTGTTGTTATTCTTATAATCATAAAATGCCCAGGTTAATCAAAATACACATGAAAGTAAATTAAATTGAATTAAAACACAGATTCAGTAATCCAATCAATAAAGATGCATAGCATGAATCTATTCTCCAAATGCTTTCTATAAGAGCTCCATTTTACTAGCCCCCAGAAAGCTGTCAAAGAGGGACAAAACTATCTTATAGGAGAAAACTTTCCCACTGGACAGATGCCACTACTGAAAAACAGCATCTCCAGGCATTATCCATCACTTACAAAAGGTGAAACCATGTTTCCTGCAAAAAAACAAATTGGAATTGTTTCCTTTTGGAAAATGCAGCTAAGTATTATTGTTGTTTAGTTGTCACCATGATCTACGTGGACTTCCAAAGGTTTATAATAAAAGAAACACTATAACTGGAAACATCAACATAATTATTTTACTGGGGATCTTCACTGTTTCTTTTTTTCATTCTTCTGGAGATGATGTTGGATTGCAATCTTATCTTGCATGGGACAGAGATATCAACCGTCCAGTTGCTTTGCCTTTTCAAAAGTTGGCCAGCTATGTTAGAATTTTGCTTTGCTGTTAAGCTCTATTGTATATTCAATGGCTTGACATGCCTGTTTTGTATCTTTTCTTGGCAGCCGAAACCCCAAAAGTAAAACAAAAACAAAATGGAAGAAACAGGAAAGGCCAGCTGAATTCTGAACATTTTTAAAAGCCAGAATTATAAATTAGAATTCATATGTCTTTCAGGGCACGTGGAAGAATTTTTTTAAAGTTGAATTTTATTTTGTGTTACATTATGAATAGTTTTTATGAAGAAGTAAAACGGAATGTAGCCTAGCACTTCATTTTACAGAACGTGAAACAAAATAACGAGAAGTTGTGAAAGATGTCAGCTAATATGATCCAAAAATGAAGGGTCTTTGCCATCTTGCAGATTTTTACTTCCATATCCCTGAATGCTCCTGCCCATAAGCTCCTGAATTTAAAAAAGCAACCTCCCATAAAAGAAGAATTATCAGATAGCTCTCTTACCATGTTTCAGCAAATGTATTAGTAAATTATGGTACTTTCTGGTAAATATAACAATGTTGCTGCCTCTAATGGAAGTGAATCCCAATAAAGTGAGACATCAGGGAAAGGGCAGCCAAACTAATACCACTAACTTCGCCAGTCTTCAAAGCTAAGAGAACCTTAGAAACTTGGGGTGATACAGATACACCAGGCCAAATCAGCCGAGAAGTGACTAACAACTGGAGAAAAAGGAGATCACAGTAGCCTGAAGTGGCCTGTAGGAGAAGGGCAGTTCTCAACTGCTGATACATCATTACTGAGGAAGTATATGGCAAACACTGTGTTAGGAAACAACACTTGTCAACTAAAAATGAATTTAAATGGCCTTTGTTTTGAGATAAAGACACAAGACAAAGAGTCCAGTTAGCTGTTGGTTTGTTTTTTGTAAGCTTCGTTTTATTTATTTATTTTTCCATTTTATATAGCTAAAACTGACCCTGGTAGCAACGAAGCTAAAACAATTTAAAAATGCTAAAACAGTTATCAATATTTTTAGAAACTATAAAAGCTGCTGTTTAAGTGGCCCAATAAATCAGCCTAAAACAGTCTTCCCCATGCTTTTCGGACCCACCGTAGAGTACTGCACAGTAGAGTACTGCAATCCAACCTGCAATCCCACCAGAAACAGCCCCTCCATTTTCCCTAAGACATGCCTAGCCAACTCTGCCATGACCAGCTCAAACAAGCCCTCTCTGGTACAAAAAGGCCAGGTCACAACCCCCTAATTATTTTGGCCAGAGTGGCTTTTCTCTATCTATTACCAAGGCCACCTGGTAAGCTCCCTTTCTTCTCAGAGCTCTGGTAAAACTGTAATTCACTAGCCTGATCTGACTAGACCAGTCTCGTCTTGCCTGGGTCTACACAAGCTGTTATCAATAGCTGTCTGGAAAAAGGGGATGAAACCATGTCCCTACATCAAACTCTGCTTGGACTCATATCCTCCCACCAAAGTCCTTGGGATAAAAGGCAGGACGAGCTGGCAGAAAAGGCATGATTGAACCAGGGGTGGGATGGAAATATTTTTACTACTGCTTCTGTGGGTGTGGCCAGGTGAGAGTGGCTATGTGGGCGTGGCCATGTGACTGGGTGGGAGTGGCTTCTTTTTTTGCAGCACCCACCCCCGTGCTCTATTTTTTCCCCTCTTGGGCCTCAGGGAAGCCTCCTGGGTGAAGCAGTAAGACAGCGAGGGGGATCCCAGCACAGTTGATCATCAGAACAGCTGATCATTGGGAGGAGAAAAAAATACTGTAAAGATTGACGGGGCGGGGCTGGGTGGGCAGGGGAGAATGCAGTCAGTGATGTCACACATGTGCGATAAGGACTGATTGGGCAGAGAGGGGACGGGTGGGTGGAGAGGGGCGGGGCCAGCCTGAGGCACAATTTGCTGGTTCTCCAAACTGTGCAGAATCATAATAACCGGTTCTACCAAACCTGTCCGAACCAGTGGAATCCCACCGCTGGATTGAACAGGAGAAGGGAAGAGACAAATCCAGTGATGATAAAGGGACTAGAGGCAACAGCAAGAGAATTCACTGCTATTACACCAATGGGGCAAGGTCTAACATTTTTAAAAATGTTTTTTATTTTAAAAAAATTTCTTCGAATGACCCCATAATCCCTTGCATTGGGATGGAATCGGGGCAAGTGAATGGTACTGAGTGTTTACTGGCCAGGTGCCCTTCCTGTCACCAATGCAGAGTTCACAGCTGATATTTTACTCATTGTGCCCAGAGAGAGAAATAACTGTTGCTACCAAGGATCAAACTCACAGCTACCTGATTGTGAGGTGAGAGCTCCGCCTTTAGGCCAATGCACCACTCCTATTAAATATTTTTATACATTAAAAAAAAACAAATCTAATAAAATGGGAGGAAGGGAAGGAAGGCGCAAAGAAAAATATAAAACAAAACAGAAAGAAACAAAGAAATTCAAACAGATGAGCTCCAACCTTTTTTTTTTCAACAGATAAACCAATTAACCTTCCTCCCTCTTAATTATTCCGGAAGTCCCTTCATCCCAAAATGGAAGGTTAAGTGACAATAAGGCTAAAAGTAAAGACTGTGCAGACCAAAAGGAAGAAAGGACAGTTCCCTAGCCTGCACAATCTTCAAGAACTTAAAAGGTCCAGAAAAGGCTAACTAAATTCTTAAACAAAGGCCAAAAGAAATAGCTAATTGGTTCAAATCAAATCACTGTAGCTGAAAGAATGATGTGAATGACATTAAGCTAGAAGAAAAGGATCAGGGCCCTGTATATGAAAGATATTAATCTAATAAATATCTGAAAAAGCAGACCACACAAGTCTATTTGTGCCTGATTTCTTATTCCAAAACAACCGTCACAGAAGACAAAGTCATGAGGACATGTCAAGACATATCAGTGAAAAGGGATATGCAGGCATCTTCGTAGTTAGAGAACATGAAGATGAGTCTGATGTTGTCTAGCCAAAGCTGAGGTACATTAAGCTGGACTGGGTTTCACTTTTGTTGAAAGGCAGAACAGTGTGCGCTCCCAACTGGGCTACCTAGGAATATAATTGCATTTTCTGTCCTCTCCACTAAATGAGTTCAAATGACCATAAAAATAAATAAATCTGAAGCTCAAGAACTAATCCAGGACCTCCCAACCACTGTAACCAAACAGAGACATACAGGAAACAACAATTTCAAAGAAACTGTAAAAAGAGCTTTTGATTCACTGCTAAATGGATAATTCTACTGTCACAAAATGCATGCAATCATAAAACAAGAGCAACTTTATTTGGTTGGAATTGTTTTATGCTTTTAATTTTTTTTCCTGAAGGCTGTTTACCATCCATTTTTTCCAGATGAAAATAACTGTATTTGGTAAAGAGAACTTGATCGTAATAAAAATATGAGTAACAAATTATGAGTAACTAAACATTACTGTAATGACTTATTAATTATACTAAGGATGACGCTGACATTCTTAAATGCAGAATTCGTCAGAATTAAAGATGCCTCTGCCCTTATTAGATAGAATGTTTTTCTCTACTCCAGGATTCACCTGCTTGTGTTTCTTTGACTGCTATGTATAAATTTGTACTAATTCAGGCTTTTAGTCCTCAGACAAGCAATCAAAAAGCTGGGGAGAAGTGGAAGAGATAATAATGCTATATTATACATGATATTTTAAACTATTTTTATTATTCTTAGTTTAATAACATTCTGTTGTTTTCTTGGGTTTTTCTGCAACCAATTGCTTGCTCATATTGGACTAATGCCAAGTAAGTCCCAAATGATTTTGACAGTTGACAATATGTTTCAATGTTTTCAGCGTGCGTTAGCCTTGAAACGGTTAGGAAAAAGGATAGTCTCATAAAGTTAACAAGGGGGGGGGGGGGGGGGGGGGGGGGGGGGACTTTAAACAGGTTCAGAGTTAAAAAGTATTAGTCTCATACACTCGCAAGTTTCTTTCCTTCCAACACAGGGATGCCAGAAAATGTTAGAGAATTTTCCTGGAATCTTTGGGATACAGAATAAAAAAGGTCCATCCAAAAGAAAACATAACTGGTATTATTTACTTAGAAAAAGAAAATATAAACAATTTCTTTAGGAAAAAAAACACAAAAATGTACAATATCTCTTTTATCACAAGATTAATTATTAACAAATCTAAATAGCCTTATGCAAAATGCAATATAATTACCACCACAGATGCTACTGATTGACTTGTAGGAGAAAGTATGTAAATCTTCTTTACTACCAATTTGGATGGTAGTTATATAATAAGTGACTCAGGGTGGGATTCAATTTTTTTAACAACTGGTTCTGTGGGCGTGGCTTAGTTGGTGGGTGTAGTTTGATGGTCATGTGACTGGGTGGGCGTGGCCAATTCGACATCACTCACATCAAGGGGCGCTTCTCCTCACCTGGCCTCTCATGACAGTGGGGATGCTGCAACGGTTGTAAGTGTGAAAAATGGTCATAAGTCACTTTTTTCAGTGCCATTGTAACTTTGAATGGTCACCAGTTTTAGACCAAAACTCAAAAAGGGTATGTAAACTCATGTTTGAATGTCAATCTTTCTAGCTAGCTAAGGCGGCTTGCTGAATGTCACTCATCTTGGTTCCTTGTCATTAAAAGCTTCTTTTTGGCAGCTCTGCCTCATTATTCAATTATTTCTTCAAAGCGCTAACTCCAACGGGAGTATTTCCTCCCAACAGCAGTGTAAAAAGCTTAAAACAACCCTTCCCCTTTAAGAAAGTACCAGCAAAGGAAAAAAAAAACCTCCTTCGGAGACAGTAAGTCTAGGCATACTGCCAAGAATGTAAGAAGGGTGGAAAAAAACAGAAGGAGATTTCTTCCAACAACCAGTTCTCCGAACTACTTAGAAAGTTAACAACCGGTTCTAGTGAATAGGTGAGAACCTGTAGAATCCCACCCCTGAAGTGACTATGATATACTATGATGAACTAAATTAATGTTTACTTTAAAGGGCTGTTTTTATATCATCATTTCAATTAAGATTTAAAAACCCAGCCGAGGAGGGAATGGTAAATCACCCTCAACCAAATATTTTCATACAGTTCAGTTCAAGCTCTGCTTCTATAATATTTTCCTCAAGTTCACATTTTACAGCACATCAAAAATAATATTTTTTATTTGACAAGACAAATAAAAATATATATCACAATATGTATATGTTCTTCACTCTTTTTCGTTTTTCTTCTACAAGCTTTGCTGTTTAGTGGGATGTCCATGAATCTTACTTTAAATGATAGGCAAAAAACTAAACAAGCACTCACCTCCTCAATTGTTTTTGTTTTCTATGAGTGTTGGAAAGAGCATTTGCTTCCATGGATGAAATATGGTGTTCTCACATTTACAGTCACCATGGGATGTTTATGAATACTCTTCTTCAATATAAATTCATTTCTCTTGCACTTTGTACATTTCTTAAGTTCCAACACAAGAAAAGAGAAAAAAATCTTGCCATACGGCTTTTTCAAATTGCAAAATATGGATGACAAATATTCGGAGTGGTGGAAAAAATATATAGCAATAGCACTTAGACTTATATACCGCTTTATAATGCTTTACAGCCCTCTCTAAGCGGTTTACAGAGTCAGCATATTGCCCCCAACAAGCTGAATCTTCATTTTACCCACCTTGGAGGGATGGAAGGATGAGTCAACCTTGAGCCTGGTGAGATTTGAACTGCCAAATTGCAGGCAGCCAGCAGACAGCAGAAATAGCCTGCAGTACTGCGTCTAACCACTGTGCCACTGTGGCTCTTGAGTTATGACTCAGTCCTTCTTAGGGAAAAGGAGACCAAAGGAAGTTTACTATCAACAATGTATGTACAATCTGATAGATAAACTTGCTTGTATCCAGTGGTGGGATTCAATTTTTTTTTGCTACCAGTTCTGTGGGTGTGGCTTAGTGGTGTGGCAGGGGAAGGACACTGTAAAATCTCCAGTCAGAGGTGGTATTTGCCGGTTCTCCAAACTACTACAAATTTCCACTACCAGTTCTCCAGAACTGGTCAGAACCTGCTGAATACCACCTATGATCATAGCTATTAAGTATATACTTAGTGAAAGAATCGTACACACATGAAATATAGTCAGTTCAATGGATTATCAGCTGAAGGACATCTGAAATAATGTGCAAAAAACAGGTTAACAGTTTTTTCCTACAAATTAATGAAGGAAATAAGAGCAAAGTGTTTGGGGAATATAACTTTCAGTTTCAGTTCTGTTTTTCATTTTCATCATATCCATTGATTAAACTAAGATCCAATAAATCCATGCATGTAATATTCTACATCCAGAATGTTGGTTTTTCATCTCTGGCTTATAGGATCCTTCAGACAATGTGAGAAAAGGTTTTTTCCCCATCATTTCAAATTCAGTTTCCATATTCAAACTTTCCAGAAAACCTTTTTCTAAAATTCTATCATTGGAAAAGGTGGCTTAGACGATTGCCTGTTTCCCCAAACTAAAAACCAGAGCCCATAATTAGCCTTCCTTATGCAATCAGATTTCTATCTTCTTTGGCTGCCAGATCCATTTTAACAAGTGTAAATGCATTGTGTTGAGGTAATTCCCCGTTAGGAGAATGAGTGCACACAGGGAGATGTAGTGAGAGTAGTGAAGAATAACACACAACCAGCACACAGATACACTGTATAGTAAAATGTAGGTTTTTACTTCCATAAACGGTTAAGCAAAGTTCAACAAACAGTCCAAGTCATTCACAGTTAAAGCAGTCAGTTTTCAGTCCAGGGATAATCCAATAACAAAGTCCAGTATCATAAACAGTTTAGTAACAAACTTACATCAAATCCAAAAAGAACTATGATCAGCAACAGTCAATAGGGAAAAATTCAGGAACCAAAAACAGCAACACTCTCAACAAGAAGACAGAACCCAGGTTTCTGGGTCCATCTTATGGACGTTTGAGGAACCACACCTAATTACCATTTTAGCATTCCCTTAAAGAGACAGTATTAAAATGTCTATCCTGGCTTATATTTTCCAACCCAACTGTTAGGTGACTTACATTCCTAACACATTGCAACAACTGCGTGTAATAGTTAGTCAGCTCTGCCCTATACCTCTTGTTATCCCAGGATCATAAATATATTCATGCAAACTTTACATATCAAATACAATTTTATAGAAGTGCCACACGTTTTCTGTGCCCATTTCAATAAAAGAAGTTATGACATCCTGATTCTCAGGAAAAGGAAGTGGTTGTTTTTCACGTTAAAACTTCCCCAAAGTTCAGCAAAACTTATTTTGATACAAAAGTAATACTGGAACGTTTTGACTTCCTTCACTAATATTGTGTTTGAACAGCATCCGCTAGTTATATTATATGTTTCCTGCTGCCTAATGCATGAACTTTGTTGAAGGGTATCTCTAGCATGGGAATTCTCATCATAACACTCCTGTGGTAAATTCAAAACTAAAGGAAAATAGCATTCTATTCTTATTAAAATAGTATAATTTTAATAAAATAGTATATCAAAACAATGTATGACTTCTTAATGACAGTGACACAGTTCTGATAATCATCAATTAGATAAAATTTTCATGTATTTTCCAGGAAAGGGAATATTAAAATCACTGTAGTGTTCCCCAATAGCTTTATTAAAGTTAATGATGGGCAGATTTCTCTTGCTGAATGCCCTCCAGGTGTGTGGACTTCCATTTATGCATTTATTTATACAGTCATTGTATGCCACCTACTTGCAAGATTCCAGATGGCTTGCAATTATAAAAACATTGTAACAATAATCAGTTAAAATCACAATAGAAATCCTACCACTGTTTAATCAAAGCGCTCCACATCAAAGATCCTGTGGAAGAAAACTGGTTTTACAACCTTTTAAAATATTAACAGTGTGGTATGGGGCATCCTGACCTAAAGGACTAATCTGTTCCAGATTAAGGAACAGTGGTGGGATTCAATTATTTTTACTACTGGTTCTGTGGGCATGGTTTGGTGGGCACGGCAGGGGAAGGATACCGTAAAATATCCAGTCAGAGGTGGTATTTGCCAGTTTTCTGAACTACTCAAAATTTCCGCTACCGGTTCTCCAGAACTGATCAGAGCCTGCTGAATACCACCTCTGCTAAGGAAACATCTTGCAATGCTCCCTCCTGGTTAGCATACATTTGGTAAGTAGATTCCACCTGAAGCATACAGGTTGCAAAGGTAGTGAAGACCTAAGGCTTAGAAAACGTCATAAGCAATTGCCACTATTAAATTGGTCCCAGAAGCCTATGGGCAATCAATATAGCTTAAAATATGCATTATAGGGTTTAGTTCTATTCATTAGTACTGTATGTAGAGAGCTGCATTCTGTGCCATCTGTAGTTTATCGATCATCTTCAATGGCAGTCCCATGTAGACTGAATTATAGTAGTTTAATGAGGGAATGAGCCTCTATCTTTAATTCAGGAAGGATTACAATCAATATACCTGCCCAAACCATCAGAAGGCTTTCCTGGACATGACTTCCACCTGTTGCACTAATACGGGTTGTAAGATCCTGAGAATCCCCCAAATTCTACATTTCTCTTTCAAGAGAAGCTCAGTCCATAAAGAGCAGGTAGGACCCCTGTACTATGATTTCCTGTTGGGTTTCAGTTTGAGTCTCTCCTACCCCATGCATTCAATTCTTCACAGCTTCCAGGTCCTGAGTCAAGATTTCCAGTTTCCTTCCTCTTTGGCCTGGGATGAAAATGTATACATGTATCATTAGCATCCTGGTGATCTTACCCAAAGTATGATTTCTCCCGGCAATTTCATCTAGATGATATCCAGGCGAAAGAGCTGAGGTGCCACACAAAGGCATGAACTCTCCTCCTCCACCAACCCCAGTTGGAACCACTCACTCACCCAGAATGGAACAGAACCAATTGTCAGAATTCTTAGAACTGGCCATTTTTGGAGATTTGGGAGAATTGAAGTCTACATACTCGGAAATCTCCAAGACAAGAAGAAGATAACAAAAATAAATAATGTATTTATTTCAATATGAAGACAATGAAGATAATGTTCTTCATATACTGGAAAGAATGGTGCACAGAATAAGGTAATTCCAAAGCACAGGATGTGAAATAATAGTTTGGTTTTATGTTACAGGAAGGCAGATTTTGGTTGAATGTTTAAAACCTTCCAAACGATGAGAATTATTTTAACAGTGGAA
Source organism: Notechis scutatus (assembly GCF_049901735.1). Taxonomy (NCBI): domain Eukaryota; kingdom Metazoa; phylum Chordata; class Lepidosauria; order Squamata; family Elapidae; genus Notechis; species Notechis scutatus. Next base: position 243,014,242 of record NC_142010.1, on the reverse strand, counting down.
CGAATTGCGATATGGTGGATTCTCTTTTGCCTTTTCTCATTTATTTGCCCACTCAATCAGAGAGAATAGAGCCACCTTCCTTCAGGTCTTGTTTTTAGAAGACTGATGTCTGATAGGGCCTCAGAAACAGACTTTTCTTATTGCCACTCCCACACTTTGTAACTCCTTCTCTATGGAGAGTTCGCCAGCAATGTCCTCTTAGAGCTTTAGCAAAGTAGTCAAGACATACCTGTTCCATCTGGCACTGGCGGAGAAGAGATTATGTCTGAAAGTGGAGGTTGTACACGACTTCTATATTGTACTATTATTTTTACACATATTTTAGTGTAATTTTTAACTGAAGGTGTTACTTCATATTCAGTGATAAGATTGTCAACTGCCCAGAGCCTTTGGGAATCCACTGCATGCATGCATGCAAATAAAATAAAATGAATAAATAGTGGATCCTTCTGCTGAGCAGAGAGTTTGATCAATGATCTCAGAGCTCCATTCCAACTCTATAATCCTGCACTTATTTCTCTGAAAGACAATACCCCGAACAACAGTTTACACTGAAGTGTATTCTGTATTTTCTTCTTATTCATTACACAGAAATAAACTTTGTGGATGTGAATGGTGAAATAGGCTGCCAATTTTAATTACGAAAATGTACATCCCAACCATCAGAAAACAGGAAAACAAAGGTTTATTATCTGTGATAACATCGGGAGTAAGACAACATCCCCATTTAACAATGCCACTTTTGAACTTATTTATTTCTTCATTACGAAAAGGCACATCAGTTATACAGCCAAGCCTGCTTTAACTGCTAGTTCTTGACTGTTATTTATTTTATCAGTCTTCCCCCTTGAAGTTCTTTTGTGCTGTCCCAGCAGAATCAAGATCAAATAACCACACAGGCTTTCAGAAAATGGATAGAGGAAATTTCTGCAGAAGGATTTTTTTTTTAAAAAAAAAAAATCAAAATTAATGCTTGACACCAGTTTTTGTTTTTGGAATAGATTGTAAATAGAATAGCCATGAGCAACGATACACAATTTTATACAGATTCTCTTTATACGAGGCTGACATAGTTAATTTGTAATTTATTTCCCAAATGTGTTCCCACTTGTCTAATTCAATACTGTGGCCCACATTTTTTGCCCAAATTATCATACACTCCTTGACAATTTCTTTTAATTTGTAATCCAAAAGATATTTATATATTTTATTTTCCTCTCCATGCCAAATCTTATCTAATTCTTGGTAGGTCATATTAAAAACCAAATTGTTCTTTATCTTTTTTGTAATACGTTTGTATCTGCACATAGGGCCGCCATGCTATCTCTTTTCCTTGAATTTGTATTTGATTCCTACCCTTTAACTCTCCAGTTTCATGTAATAGATCTTTATATCTTACAATATTATCAAAATTTAAAAGATTTGGATGTGTAACTGCCTCCATTGTATATAACCAAAGTGGGACCTTACAGTAATGTATTTTTTTAATCTTTTTATTTATTTATTTGATTTGCCAATTGTTTAATAAGTATAAGTGTATACATAGTTGTGAATACATGAAATGGGTACATATAAGAAAAATAAAAGAAGAATAAGAGAAACAATAGGACAGGGACGGTAGGCACGTTGGTGCGCTTATGCACGCCCCCTACAGACCTCTTAGGAAAGGGGTGAGGTCAATAGTAGACAGTCTAAGGTTAAAGTTTTTGGGGTTTGGGGAAGAAACTACAGAGTCAGGTAGAGTATTCCAGACATTGACCACTCTATTGCTGAAGTCGTATTTCCTGCAATCAAGTTTGGTGCGGTTAACTTTGAGTTTGTATCTATTGTGTGCTCTTGTGTTGTTATGGTTGAAGCTGAAGTATTCATTGACAGGTAGGACATTGCAATGTATGATTTTATATACCATGCTTAAATCAGATCGAAGACGGCGTAATTCAAGGTTTTCTAGTTCTAGAATTTCAAGTCTGGTGGCATAAGGTATTCTACGAGTAGAGGAGTGGAGAACTCTTCTTGTGAAATATTTCTGGACTTTCTCAATTGTGCTAATATCAGATATGTAATGTGGGTTCCAGACTGATGAACTGTATTCAGTATTGGTCTAGCAAATGTTTTGTATGCTCTGGTTAGTAGTGTGATATTACCAGAGAAAAAGCTACGTAGGATTAGGTAATTAGATTTCCCAAATAGTTAATAACACACTCCTTATGTAATGCCTTTGAACGTACAAGTGGTGTTTACCTTTTCCATCCCACATAAATGCGTGCCATCCAAGTTGGAGATCAAAGCCCTCTAGTGTTAAGATCCTTTTATTTATCAAATTAACCCAGTCTTTGAGTCAGGTTACTATCACAGCATAGTAATATGTTTCAAAATCTGGAAGACCAAAGCCTCCTTTCTTTCTATCATCCTGTAACAATTTATATTTTATTCTGGGTTTTTTCCCCTGCCATAAAATTTGGATATGTGTTTATTTAGTTCTTCAAAAAAGCTTTTTTCCAACTTGACTGGCACCATCTGAAATAAGAACAACAATTTTGGCAAAATATTCATTTTTACTATTGCAATACAACCTAATAGAGATATTTGTAGTTTAGCCCAATTATTTAAGTCTTTAAATATTTGAATTGTTAATTTATCGTAATTATCTTTTTTAATTGATGAGCACCTAGCTGTCAGCCATATCACCAAATATTTTACTTTATTTACCACCTATATCCCTAATCTCTTTGTTAGTTCTTCCTTTTGTTCATTTGTACAGTTTTTTGTTATCACTTTTGTTTTTTCTTTGTTAATTTTCAACCCTGCCACCTTTCCATATTGTTCTATTTCTTTCATTAAAATGGGTGTCGTTTCCAGGGGATCTTCCACTATCAATGCCATATCATCAGCAAATGCTTGAAGTTTGTACTCCTGTTTTTTAACTTTTAATCCCCTGATCTCTTGATTTTGTTGGATTTGTACCAGTAGCGTCTCTTCTACTAATATATAAAGTAGGGGAGCCAAGGGGCATCCTTGTCTTACACACTTATTTATCCTTATATTATCTGTATTTTCCCCATTTATTAATATTTTTTGCAGTTTGGGTATTATATATTGTTTTAATGAATCCTAAAAAAAATTCGACAAATTTCATGCCTGTCAATTGTTTAATAAGAAAATTCCAATTCAAATTGTCAAAAGCCTTCTGAGCATCTAAAAACATCAGTGCCATTGATTTAGTTGTGTGTACTTCATAGAATTCTAAAACATCCATAATTATTCTTGTATTTGTCTTCATTTGTCTATATGGTAAAAACCCATTCTGGTCAGTATGAATAATCCTGCTTAATATTTTCTTTAATCTTTCTGCCAATATTGTGGCCAAAATATTGTAATCTACGTTTAAAAGTGATATTGGAACTGTAATTTTGAATTTTTTGTGGATCTGATTGCTCTTTGTGAATAAAGGTTATATCCGCTTCGGTCCATGACTTTGGTATATTAACACTGTCCAAGGCTTCATTATATAAGTTTGTCATTAGCCCAATAACTCTTGAAACTCCTTATAGAATTCAGATGGAATTCCATCTGGGCCCGGGGTTTTATTTGTTTTTTGGGCTCCAATTGCCTTTCTAATTTCTTCTATCGATATTTTATTATTTAGAGTACATTTCTCTTCATCCATAATTTCCGCCAATTTTTTCTCCTTCAGATATTGATTAATAAGTTCTTCTGGTATTTCTTCTTGATAGTATAGATTTGTAAAAAAAAAGTCCTTAGCAATATCTTTCTTTTCCTTAGCCTGAGTACATACTTTCCCTTTTTGGTCTTGGAGCCACAATTGTTCTTTTTTTATTTTATGGGCTAACCATCTCCCTGGCTTATTTGTGTTTTCAAAATAATTTTGTTTCATTAATTTAACTTTTCGGGCCAGGTCTTCCTGCATACTTAAATTTATGTTTTACCAAATCTATTTCTTTATTAATATTTTGGTTATTCGGATCAATTTGTCTACTTGCTTCTAGATCTTTAAGTTTCTCTCTCCACACATTTTGTTGTTGCCTTTTTTCTTTATTCTTTTAATTCTATAGCCAATAGTTAAACCTCTCACGTAAGCTTTTGTTGTATCCCAGAGGTTTTGAAGGGACATATGTTCTCTCTTATTTTGAAAAATATTTCAATTCTTTTTTTCACCATTTCAACATAATCGTTATCTTTTATTATACTATTATTAAATGCCCATCTTCCAATCATTCTCTTTTCTTTCCACTTAATTTGAATAGGGTTATGATTAGCCCATATGTTTGGCAAGATCTCTATATTTTCAATGTTTTTCATTAAGCCTGGGTCCATCCATAATTGGTCTATTCTGGACCAAGAGTGATGGGGGTTGGAAAAGAAAGTGTATTGCTTTTTAGTTGGATACAGTTCTCTCCACGCATCTTTCAAATTTAATTCCCTCACCATGTTATTAAAAGAAGATGGGAATGGTCTCCTTTTATTTTATTTATTTTTTTGGGAGCTTTTATAGTCTTTGTCCTTGTCTGAAACAGCATTTAAATCTCCTACAATACATACACTTGTATAATCAGTTTCTATTATCTTGTGATGGAGTTTATTACATAATTATTTTTGTTTTACATTCGGGGCATATACTGTAACTAACAAAATCTTTTTCTGGTTTAATATTATTTCTATAAATAACATTCTCCCTTCATCATCCTTATATACTTGTTTATGTTGCAGCCAATCTTTTATATATACTACGATACCTCTTTTTCTTTGATTTGAAAGAGCCCAATACATTTTTCCCAAATTAGTATCATTTAGAAGGTCTGCCTGTTTATCTATGATATGTACTTCTTGTATACAAATTATGTCTGCATTTTGTTTTTTAAGTTTTTCAAATGACTGTTTTCTTTTTAATGTTGAGTTTAAACCATTGATATTAACTGAAAATAGAGTGATTTCTCTGTTCGTGTTACTGTCTGTGTAGAGCATTTTTATTTCTTTCCTTGTTCTGGGTACTTGGTCTGTTGTCTTCTTCTTCTCTAAGTTTCTGAGATTCTAACTGTGGTGCAAATTCTTTCTCTTCGGAGAGTTGCCTGATTAACTAAATAGATGTATTTTTACTATAGATGTAGGGAATGAATTCTTGCATGCTGTTAGACACAGTGTTAAATATTATAATTTGCTAAAAATGCCCCCTTCTGTAATATAGAAAAAGTAGCTCAAATGTTCTCATAAAATCCAAGACAGAAATAGTAACCACAGTTAATTTGTGTTAGTGATCCTCAGCAGATGCATTTTATTATCCTCAAAGGAACAAGAGGAAAATTCCATAAACTTTCAATTATTTGCCAAATTTCTAGCTCCAGAGTAGAAAGGTGTGGGCAAAGTTTATTCAAACACTTGAGATCAATCTGCTTTGCACTACATTCATATGCACCATTACAGCAAGAAGTCATCTTAGCTCCCACTGTTTCACAAACAATAACGTAATATACTAGTAAGATCAAAGGCCCAACTGTAAGATCTAAGCTTTGGAAAGAAAGAGACTAGAAAAAAATAGGAAGCAAAAAGTTCATCAAGACACACACAAAAATTGCAACCCAGGCACCTTATTTGCCAAAGCAAGCATATCAATCATTCAGAATGCAAAGCCTGTTAATGATTCTAATCTAGATTATCCCAAGATTTGTTTACTAGTTGACTGGTATATTTTTCAAAGGAAAAAAACTGAAAAAACACTTATATGAAACTTTGATTGGTGTTTTGCTGATGATTTAAAGCAGAGGCCCTTTGGGGCATCAAGGACCAGTTCCGTGGAGACAGGTTTTTCCGTGGACCAGAGGGGGCATGGTTTGTTATGCTGCTTTCATCTCACGGATGGGGCTTCACTTGTTTGTGTGGCCCGATTTCTGGTATGCCGCAGCCCAGTGTCACTACACAGACCAGGGTTGGGGACCCCTGATTTAAAGCACTTAACAGTAACTGGGATATCATAGGTAATGCAAAAGAAGCTAGATTTCAAACATTTTGACTAATGCTTTTCCAAATAGCTTTGGGACAGATTTTGTCATATTGTATAGTTGTCTGATCGGGAAAAAGGCTAACAATTGTCTCCATTTCTAAAATGTTCAGATTTTTTTTAAAGCTTCCTATAATTGTTCCATTTTGGCTTATACAGAGAGAGCATCTCCCCAAGAAAATAATATTCCATCTTAAATTTCTTTTCCACAATCCTCAAAGATGAAAAGTCTATAATACTGTTATGTGTCCATAGGTTAGCTCATTTGAATGAGAGAACATTGGAGATTTAGTGTGTCATCTCTCTTCAAAGATTAGGCATTACTTGTAAATATTTGCACACATAGCAAACAAATTCCTACAATACTATGAAAATTGGTAGCTGGAGATAAAATCTGCAGATAACAACAGGCAATTCAGTTGAGTAAAGGCAGCTGGGTGACCTTGGGCCAGTCACTTTCTCTCAGCCCTAAGATGGAGGCAATGGCAACAATAACTTCTGAAAAATCTTGTCAAGAAAACTGTATGGACTTGTTCAGTTAGTCTCCGAGAATCATATGTGATTGAATGGAAGAGAAAAAATTCAGGTGAAGCTAGTTTACAGCTCTTTATTCTTTCTACTTTCCCAGAATGAGACTTCTCAACACTGCATTCCAATTTACACAGGGATTTCAAGCTACCAAAAACATTAGTTTTCCAGCTATCATCAAAAACAGTATAGGAAAACCTCTAATCATTTTAACATGACAGGCCAGCAATATCAGCTTCTATTTGTGCAATGACAATAAACGTTTATAAGCAGAGTAAGCTTTTAGCAGCCCAATACAATCAATCATTTGTTTCCCCAACAAATAAGGCACACTTAGAACTTTTACCACACAGTGGTAAATGGTCCCTGCTTCTTGTAACATCATACGAGGACTTCAGTCATCCACAAATTTCATACATTTGCATTTGGGAAGCCTTTGCGTACATAGCTGTGAATGCAGGTGTTTAGCAACTTAACCCCTAATCTATCAGGGCTTGAATTCAGAAGAGAAATCTTTGTGTATACCAGAGCTTGACCTCTGTAAAAGTTCTGCACTGCAGATTGTTGAATTGTACTTGTGTGAGCATCCTATTTCTAAGTGAAATAATACATACTCCTTGACTTACAACTGGTTTCAAAAGTTGTAAGGTCTGCAGGGATCTGGTGGGAAGAGAAAACCAAGCTTCAGGCCTGTGGGGGGGTCACCTGAGATGTAGGAAAAAGAGCATGGGGTTTTTCTGGGGATGGGGGAAGACTTGGGAGATCCAGGGCAGGTGAACCTGAGCCTGTGCTAGACCTCCCAGGGCCACCCCGACCCCCAAGGGACCCTGTGCTCCATTTAATGACATCGTGGAGAGCAAGGATGGGGGGGGGTCATTAAATTAGGCAATCACATGGACATCTCATGTAACAACCTTCCCAACTTGTAACTTTAATGGGCAAATTCCATTATGTTCTTGTGTCAAGGATTTCCTGTATGTTCATCAAAAAATACTGTGATTTCACCACATTAATTTATAACTATTCACTATACTAATTTATAAACAAAGCCCTCTTTCAACAAGCATGTCCTTCTTATAAGTCTGACTCAGTCGATCTAAAATTTAGATAACTGAGTGAAAAATTGGAGGGAAGGAATCTCTTTGTATACTCACAAAACTCTTGCTGTGTAAATCAAATACAGGTGGTCATTGACTTACAACATTCATTTAGTGATAGGTCAAAGTTACAAGGCACTGGAAAAAGTGACTTATGACCATTTTTCACAATTACAACAGTTGCAGCATCCCCAAATGATGATCAAAATTCAGATGCTTGGCAACTGACTCATATTTATGATCGTTGCAGTGTCCTGGAGTCATGTGATCACCTTTTGCGAAATTCTGACAAGCAAAGTCAATGGAGAAACCAGATATACTTAAGAACTGTGTTAGTAACAACTGCATTGATTCATTTAACAACCATGGCAAGAAAGGTCACAAAATGGGATACATTCACTTAATGTTTCGCTTAGCAACAGAAATGTTGGGCTCAATTAAGTTTGTAAGTTGAGGACTACCTGTGTTTCTGGTCATTTCTCTTCCTCTGTTCAGAATAGGAAAAAAAATGAGAAAATAAAAATCTAGAATAATTTCATTATTTGGTGTGTCATTTTATCTTGCCAACTATTATTTGGCGTGTCATTTTTTTCCAACTCTTGATTGGTTAACTGGGAGTGAAAGGAAGCGACTGGATTAAGGACTGGATGAGAAGAAAAAATTTAAGCAATTTGTACTAACCTAAAAATGAACTATGGCAGCATTTGTCAACCTTAGCAACTCGAAGATGTCCAGACGTCAACTCCAGAATTGCCCAGCCAGCCTAGACCAAGGTCTATGCATCCTAACTACAAAGCACACCAAAACTGCAGTTATCACCCCACAAAATTAGAATCTTGAGAAAATTTTCATGAAGTCAACCCCACCCACAACTCTTGCACAAAGCCTTGCTTTAGGTTGAACAGGGACATTTTAAAAGAATGATGTAAGTGGAATAAAATTCAACCAACCAAGGGCAGTTTGACATTTGAACGCATCTTGAAGTTTTAACACACTATACTCATAGTGTGAGTATACTATACAGCTTTGTTTCTTGAGAAAAAGAACATTTAGAAATGCATTTTTTTTTTTAAAAAGGAAGTCTGAAGCAAAAAGAAAACCAAACTTGCCTTTTAACTGTATTTGCAGAGGTTGCCTAGTAGCTAAAGATGCCCATTAATTATAAGAACGCCGATATCCCTTTAAGGTTTGCTTTGCTAGCCTGCAGACTTGAGCCTAAACACTGGCTGTTAAATATCTGACTTTATTTGTACATGTCTCCTAACTTTGAGCTCTTGCCGCATGGGGGTTTCAAAGGCTCAGAGCTTACTTGGGACAACGGAAGGAGGGGGGCTTATTAGAGGGAACCATTCATCTTCATGTGTTGGGGGGGGGGGGGCTTGGACAACAAACAGGAAATGCCTGGTTCAATCGCAGCGGCTGCTGATACAGAAGGGGACCAGAAGCAGCAGAAGAGTCTTGTGAGCAACAGGACTTCTATTCCAGCTTCAGCTTCTTTCCCCACAAGGTTTCCTGTTACACTTCAGCCATGGGATTTGGCTCCCTCACTGCCATCTGCAGCATCACACGTGTCTCCATCCCTTGGGTGAGAATAACAGGTATGTCCAGCTTTTTCTAATTTATCAAGCTTTCACTGAAGTTGTGAACAATATCCCCCTTTTAAGATTTTCCCAGAACTACGCAATTCATGCTCTGACTTCTTTCGGTCCGTCTCTTTTGGAGTCAGTTTTTGCTCAGTTAAGCTGCCTTTATTACAACCTATATGCTTTTAATACCAATGCCTGTGATGTCACACCCAAAAAGTTAACGGGGGGGAGTTAAGAGAAGACTGATTTGCAAGTGAACGTTCTCTAGACAGATGAGGTTACAGTGTGCATCAAAGTAAACTTGTTGATTTCAACTTGGGTTTGTTACTAAACCAAGCTAAAGGATCGGATGAACTTGTGCCTAGTGAAGTGCCCAGAAGTAAAATAGTGCATTGTCACTGGATAGATTGCCAAAAAAACATGTGGTCTTTCCATTTACGGATGTTATGTTCTTGAGGATTTCTTAAAGAGAGCAGTGTGGTGAAATTCAAGTTGTAGCTGGAACAGAGGAAATTAAAATAGTCATAATTATTTAGAATGTTGTGGTCTACTGAAATGCATGGGCAAAGCAAGCAAGGAGGTTGGGCGGGGGATGGATAATAAACGTTTCCAAAGGCAGACAGTAACTAGCAGATTTCTTCCTAAAGGGTAAAGAGCTTCTTCTTCTTTTTTTGCTCATATTCTTTATGATTTTTTTCATAAACCTCTGGATATTTTATTGATTTAATGAGCTCAATATATAGTAAGCAGTCTGTTTAATTGTGTTCACTTGTGGATGGTCTTTATTTCTGAATAAATACAGCAGTTACGTTAATGCTTAATTGCAGTAATTTGGTTTTCCTAAGTAATTATAATCCTCTGCAGCATATATCACACTACTGTAACTTTCAAAATTATACAGTGATGGTCCACCCTTGTTGGTATAGTATTTGTGGTAAAGTTGGTTTTATGTCATTATGGTTTTCCATTTCTGGGCCCTTGGAAAATGTGACTTTTGTACCACCCACGCTTAGTTGAATAAATTACTGTTAAACTTTAGCTTGGAGAAAATAAGTACATACAAAAGCTGAAAAGACAAAAGGCTTGAATCTTCTTAATGAGTTCCATGCATTGTTGATTATCACCAAGTTCCTGAAAGATAGCGATAAGCAAAGCATGGAATATTCCACTTTTCCTGGATAGCTGCAGATGGTAGAGTGAATTAACATGGAAGAGATGCCTGATTTTATTGATTTTCAGTTGAGTAATACATGCATTACTGAATAGACCTCATCTTTGTTCCCAGTGTGTTTGCAAATGTTTATTGGATGCCTCATCAACTTTATCTGTCTATCTATCTATAATCAACGTCTACATATCTATATCTACCATATTTATTTACAAAGAGGTTTCTGGACCACAAATGTTGTATAGTTTATAGGAAAACTAGATATGATGGGTGGCTGCAGTTGAATGCTCTGCCTGGAACGAGTACCCATTCACCCAGACAGAAGACAAAAGTAAATTGGGGTGATTAGAGAATCACAAGGCACTTTAAAGACCAGAGAACAACCTCAATGTTTGTCTTCTCAAAATGTTACTTTTGTCAGTGAAATATGCCTGCTAATCCCAAAGAGATTATGTATTCCTAATCCAAACTAACTTTTCAAGAAGTTGCATTTGACATGAGATGACAACTTTAAATAGTATATGATCAGAAACATTTCAAGCATTCCTAAAAAAAACCTCACTATTCAAAACTACAATCGAAACGATCAATTATGAATAAAATTGTGTATTATCAAGATTTGTTTTCATGTTTTCTCTTCCACTTACCCAGCCACTGTTTTGCCAGGGTTTGTATATGGCCTTGACATGTATTACTTGGAGCTGGATTGTCTTTAATACAATCTCTCTCTTATTTCTACGACAGTCATCTTGTAGTAAACCCTTTTTCTACATATGTTAGTCATAGGTAATATTTAATAGTCTACTACCATGATGACAAATCTATGGCATGTGTGCCAGAAGTGGCACACAGAGCCATTTCTGCAGGCACGCGAGCCGTCGTCCCAGCTCAGTTCCACTGCGCATGTGCACGCACCTCCCGCCAGCCAGCTGATTTTGGGGTATCTGCCGTGCATGCATGGGGGCAGGGTGCAAGTGGGAGATGGTGCGCATGCACAGGGGGTGGGGGAGCATGGGAGGGTCCCGTGCATATGCGCAGGGGGTGGAGGAACATGGGGGTCCTGCATGCATTGCATTATGGGTGCAGGCACGTGTGCATGTTCTCGCATGCTTACACACGCACTTTGGGCACGTGATGACAAAAAGATTAGCCATCTACTACATAGTAGTACTAAATAGACATAATTGGTCAACCCTGTAGTCTGCAAATATTTTTCCAGCTTTAACTATTTTGTCAGTAGTTACGTTCTGGGGTCACCTCTTTGGGCTACCCACATTTACCAGTGACATCCATCAGTAGACTACACTGTGGTTGTCCCTTTGGATTACCAACATTTAGCAGCTGGACTTGTCAGTCTTCAACTTTAGGAAAACTTCCTTCCAGGTATTCTGCATTTATTTCTTTTTCCCTTCTCATTCATACATTGCACTTTCTCAAAATGAACACTATGCTAAATACACCTTGTTCTTGGTATGTTGCTTTGCATAAACTGTGAAGGTAAAGATTAAGAATCAACACAATTACAGTTTTTGGGGAATAAATGAGATACTGCCATTAAATACTGCAAAAAGCAAATTGTGGTTAGGTAAGAGTAAAAGGAATTCAAGGTGGGCTGGGCTTAGATCTCTTGTGGATGTGAAAGGACTCATGGCTGATTATGCATTTAACCCTTCCCTTGGGCTCAGCCTGTCATCTCCTACTGTAATATCGTATTTCCATATTGTTCTTGCAGCCTGTCATTTTTAAATCCACTTTCAGAGCAGTCTCAGCCATATCTGGGAAAGCTTGTTCCTTTTCCATAACATCTTTTAAATAAAGTCTAGAAGTATAGACCCAAACCAAAAGTAGGTTGATCATCTCTTATGTCAAGCTATCTAAATATTAAAATTAATATCTTGCATAAAACCTGGAAAAAGATGCCAATCCATCCAAACCTTTCAATACCAGAATAATACGAACATATATAAAACCCAGATGGGCAACAAGAAAAGATCTTCAACAGTCTTACAATCAGCACCTTACAGTATTCTAAATATGTTCTAAACAAGGAGAAACCACTGTTGTAAATCAGTTTCTCAAAGTGTTCAGTTAGCACACCACGCAGCTTCTGCAAATGTAATCTTTGCCATTCTTGTCTCTGGAACCAAGGGTCAAGCATATTTGTAGAAAGCTGAATAAACAAGTTTAATGACCAAGTATAGGCCTGAAATACACCCTGCATTCCAAACTTTTCTTCCTCTAAACAATTGACTATAAGTGTCAAGGATCAAATACTCTATCTTTTCCTTTGCAATTTTTGAACTAGCTTAAGGCAAGACATTATGAAATGCTAACATATTCAAACCTGAGTAAGCCAATATAGTTTGTATTAAATCTACATACGTGACCGAATTCTGCTTCCAAGCATAATCCATTGTCATTTTTATAAAATCAACATGATAGTAAAACAACTACTTTGGGCTGGCATTCCCAGCCATTCAAATTCTCTGATGTTTTCAGTTTTACTCTAGACCAGGGATGTCAAACTTGATTTCACTGAGAGCTGCATCAGGGTTGTGTTTGATGTTGGGGGGGGGAGGGCAGAATGGGCATGGCCAGCTTGACATCACTCATGTCGGGGGCATCTGTACTGCCCCGAGTGCTCTGCCAGCGAAAACGGGCTCACAAACTCCATTTTCAGCTGCGATGGCCTCCTGCCACCCTCTGCCAGAGAAAATGGCTGCACCCCCCCACACACACACTCTGTTTTCGCTGGCAGAGGGTGGCAGGAGGCCATCGCACCTGAAAATAGAGCCTTCAAGGACCATGTGGGGCTCTCCTGAGCTTCGTTTTTGCTGGCAGACGCACCGTGGGCTGGTCCTTTGCTATTTCTAGGGTGGCCCCACAAGCCAGATCTAAGCATCTCGCCAGCCAATCTGGCTTGCAGGCCTTGAGTTTGACACCCCTGCTCTAGACTTACCATCTCAGATAATATTTTTCTCAGAAGCTATATGACTTAGTAAAGCAACCTAATGGTCAATGCTCTCTACTGAAATAATACATTTTTTTAAAAAAATGCTGCGGTTAATCTGTCTTAGTGTGAACTACACTCTGCATAGATTTCTATGAAATGCCACCTTCTCTTCTAATTGTGCTACTTAGATCTTTTTCCCAATTAATCAAATAATTTCTATTTCAATGCCAAAGTAAATAATAGCATTGGATTTTGGGGTATTCCCCCCCAAAAAAAGTTAAGAACAAAAAGTCTATCTAACACCCAGTCTCTTTAGCAGCAGAAAGGGACAGCATCCTCCAAGTATATCATCAAATTTGGCTTTTCATATACTCCAAATGGTAGATTATAATTAGCTTGAGTATTTTTATTGTTCTTGAAACTTAGCTCAGTCAGTATTTTCTTAATGACTTTTTTTTACTGAGTTAAGAATGAAAAATTATGGATTTGTATATGTAGAATCATCTTTCTGGTGGGTTGAAAAAAATATTAATCAAAGAAATGTAATTATTTGGTGCCATTAAGTCAAAGGGACCTGCAGTTTCCTTGGCAAGGCTTTTTGGAAGTAGCTTGCCATTGCCTTCTTCCTAAGGCTGAGAGAAAGTCAGTGACTCTTAGTTGGCATTGTTTAAGGTGGAAATAGGACTCATGGTCTCTTGGTTTCTAGCATGATGCCTTAATCACTGCACAAAACTGGCTCTCAAATTTACCATGAAATCTACCAAATTTATCAGAAATTTACCACGGTGGGAAAAACTCAGTGGTGGGATGCTGCTGGTGTAACAACTGGTTCAGTGATCGCATGCCTCAGTTTGTTTGTTTGTTTTTTCTTATTCTTTTGGGGGAAAACAGTTCTTTGTTATTCCTAAAAATCACTGGGTTACTGCCATCCATTATTTCTATATTCTCAAAAGGCCTTTAGAATATATGTAGGCCTCAGAAACATTCTAATGTTTCTGGGCCGTCCATATAGACAGGAAACCATGGAGCTTCAGCTGTTATGAAATGAGGTGCCACAATTGCACTAGTGCCAATTGGCACCATATAACTATTTTAGAGTCCAATATATGAAGACACACCAATAAAGACATACACGCATGGTTAGTAGTAAAAGTATTAATATTAAACTAAATGCTAACTTGTGACAGAAAATACACCTCTGAAAATGCACAAATTCACATAAAAGGAGATCATACCAGAGCTCAAGAATATTTAGTAACAGCTAATGCTCTGGAGGTTTTCTGCATAGCAATACTGATCTTAACTCTGCTTCCTCAAAGAATTATACAATAGAAGTTCTGGCTGCTTTTCTCTCTTTTCCTCTTCATACAAACAGACTCAGATCACACCTTTCCTCTATATCCCTGACTTCCTGAACAATTAAGTTACCCCGCAGAAGAATTGAAAAGGCTTGTAGCTTTCTAACAAAATACGCAAGCACTTTCTTCCCGTAATATATGATTTCAGGAGTTGAACGCTTTGACCTTTTCAATTTCCTGCTTCTAGAGATTAAGTGGGAATTCAGATATACTTCTTGTTTCTGAGTGTTCTGAAGTAATCCAACAGAAACTTAGAAAGACAAAGCAACCAATGAAAAGTCTAAGTTCCCAATGATAGCAAAAATAAAACTAAACACCAATGTCATTATGTATCATTTGGATGAAGCTTTTGGTAAATAAAGTCACAGAAATAATGCCCAGTACATTTCCCATAATATACACAGTCTTGCTAAGGTTTTCAATAAACACTGGTATTGTAAATCATCTCTGGAATATTAGAACTATGTAAGGAAGCAAGGTCAACAAGCTAGGTACATAACGTACAGAATCATAATCCATCACATTCCCGTTGCTACACAATGCCCGTGTAAGGCTTTCCAGAGTGAAGGCTTGTAGAAAAAGCACTAAACACATTGGTAGCAACTGGCCAAATAAGAACAGCATCTAGTTGATTTCATATAATGTACTGCCCTTACATAAAGCTGTTAATATGTCTTTTTCAAATGTTAGATAAATATTAAAATTGTAACAACACAACACTTCAAACAGCTCTCTGACCAGATGCTATTTGGAATCCCGAAAGTAGAGAACGCTATAAAAATTTTCTGGCATCATGTTTGCATCATCCCTTACAAAGACCAGTAAAAACTGAACCCAAAAATTTTAACAGCACTAGTGATTAGATGGATACCAAAGATTTTCAACAGATTCATTTATCTTAACAAAGTAACATGAAAATTTAAGTACAAACAATATTTCTATATACTTAATATATTTCTTTTTCATATATTTCTATACTCAAATTATCATGCTCTTGTCCTAGAGATTATCTCATTTTGTATTACTGGAAAAATATATACATTGCATTGACATGGACACTATTAATTATAGGTTTTAATTTTGGATCGTGTTCTGTTACATAAAGGGGAAGGGCAATGAATCACCATTAATTTCATCTGGAAGTCAGAAACCATAACCAACAGAACCACATAAAAGCAATCTATGTATAATTGGAAATTCAATGCATTCTATCATTCAAATGGCATAAAAGCTTTTTCCCCCTCTTAAACTTGCTCAAATTAAAAAGTTGTGGATATGTTTCCTCTGTAATGACTTCTCTTCCTGTACATACATAATGAATAACGTTGAACATTAGTGAGCCATTCACAGAAAATCCTCCTACTTTCCAAGACTATAGTTTTCCAGTTTAAAACAACTAACACATAAAATATGTACCACCGTTATGCTGTGGTAGAGAAGATGACTCTCAATTTCCATCCGAGCATAGCTGGAGACTTAAGTTATGTGACTGATGGGATGTCTGAATATTTAGAAATCATTTTTCTAGAAATATGTTCCTTCCAATGACTACCTACCAACTTCCAATTGGGCCTTAGGCAGTACTGTGCCCTGATCAATAAGGAAGTATGCTTTATTATTAAATTCCACAATCATGGCAAATGATCATTTAATCCCACGCCCATCCAACATTTCTCACTGAATCCCATGCCAACGCCGAAGGCGAGCCCCGGAAAATGGGGCAGTTAAACAAACCAGGCTTAAGTTGGTTTGGGATTCATTTGCTTATCTTTACGTGTCCCCAGAGCCTCTTTTTGGTTTCAAATCAAACGCTTGGAGACAATGAGGCGCAAGAGGCATGAAGTCCAACATTGCGACGCCCCCTTTTAAAGTGACTTAGGCGGGAAGCCACCGGCCTACGCCTCCCGCCGCCACCCCGAAGCCCCAACCTCTCTCTCTCTAACGGAACCCGGCTTCATCGCGTCAGCGGACGAAGGGAAGCCCTTCCCTTCCGCAGCTCTCGCGGCTAGAGTGCATCGGCGGAGCAAGGCCGGCAGCCAACCAGCCTTTGCCTTGGTGTCCCGCCACTCCCCTTCAGGACTCTTGTCACGTTTACGCTCCGGCCGGGACCTGGCCTGATCCTCCTCCTCCTCCTCCTCCTGCCTGACGCTTCCGCTTCCTTCCGCCATGGCTCCTCTCCACGCCAGCCATTCAATGTGGGGCTGAGAGGAGCCGCGGCGAACCGCCCACAAGCAACCCAAGCGCGCCGCTGGGCCGCGAGCCAAGCGCCTCCGTGGCTTGTTGGCGGCCGGCCGCATTGCCCGCCCCGGAGCGGTCGTTGCTGAGTCTTCGAGGCTGATCGCTGGGCCGGGCCGCCGGCTCCCGCAGGCAGAGAAGAGAAGAGGAGGAGGAGGCGTCCTTTTGGCTGATCCCGGGCTGCCCACCGCCGAAGCCACGATGAAGCTGGTGCGGAAGGACATCGAGAAGGATAACGCCGGGCAAGTGACGCTCATTCCCGAGGACCCCGAGGATATATGGCACGCCTACAACCTGCTGCAGGTGGGCGACAGCCTGCGGGCCTCCACCATCCGAAAGGTGCAGACGGAATCGTCCACGGGCAGCGTGGGCAGCAACCGCATCCGCACCACGCTCACCCTCTGCGTGGAGACCATGGACTTCGACTCGCAGGCCTGCCAGCTGCGCGTCAAAGGCACCAACATCCAGGAGAACGAGTACGTCAAGATGGGCGCCTACCACACCATCGAGCTGGAACCCAATCGGCAGTTCACGCTGGCCAAGAAGCAGTGGGACAGCGTGGTGTTGGAGCGGATCGAGCAAGCCTGCGACCCGGCCTGGAGCGCCGACCTGGCCGCTGTGGTGATGCAGGAAGGGCTGGCCCACGTCTGCCTCGTCACCCCCAGTATGACGCTGACCCGGGCCAAGATCGAGGTGAACATCCCTCGAAAACGCCGGGGCAACTGCTCCCAGCACGACCGGGCCCTGGAGAGGTTCTACGAGCAAGTGATGCAGGCCATTCAGCGACACCTTAACTTTGAAGTGGTCAAGTGTGTCCTGGTGGCCAGTCCGGGTTTCGTGAGAGAGCAGTTCTGCGACTACATGTTCCAGCAGGCTGTCAAGACGGACAACAAGTTGTTGCTGGAGAATCGCTCCAAATTCTTACAGGTAATTTAGATGTTAAGGTGCTTCATACCATCAGCTTAATTGATCTTGGACTAGAAGAAGTTGGACTAGAAGACCTCCAAGGTCCCTTCCAACTCTTATTCTATTCTAAGATCTTTAGCCGTGGAATTGTGTGGTATATAGAAATGGGAGATGTAAAAATACCTAACTATATAATTAAACAAAAATAATGTAATTTCCTAATTCATTTTTAATGACATGTAAAGTACTAAAATTTGGACCAGCTAAATCTGCCCATAATTTACCTATGAAGTAAAAAAAAAAAAAACTATAGGATGGAAGGCCCTATAAATAATGGTGCAGTCAGGTTTAAGAAATCCATCTATGAGAGGCCTACCTGTGTTTATTTCTGGGTTTTGTTTTGTTTTTTTTACTGAAAGGGAGAGTTTCTGTTTCTCCTAGGTCATAATCCCCAATCTTTCAACATAGATTTATGAAAAGAATGGACTGATATTTAAGATAACTAAAATAATTTTAAAATGAAGCCTAATATGTATGAAAGTCTGTAGAGATTCTCAGTCATCCAGGTCATGGTTGTTCCAAAGGTACTTTTTCAGGAGGCAACTGGACTTTCTTGTTTTTTCTTTGAAGACATTTTGCTTCTCATCCAAGAAGCTTATTCAGCTCTATCCTGTCAGATCCTGCCACTATCCTGTCAAAGTTGAAGAAGCTTCTTGGATGAGAAGCGAAACGTCTTCAAAGAAAAAACAAGAAAGTCCAGTTCCCTCCTGAAAAAGCACCTTTGGGACCTAATATGTATGTTTACTTAAATGTGTTTGCTCTGATTTAAACTATACAATGTACTGGTGGTCCTCAACTTACGACTACAATTGAGCCCAAAATTTGTGTTGCTAAATTTGTTAAGTGAGTTTTGCCCCATTTTACAACTTTTCTTGCCACAATTGTTGAGTGAATCCTTTCAGTTGTTAAGATAGTAACATGGTGGTTAAATGGAACCTCGTTTCCCCACTGACTTCGCTTGTCAGAAGGTTGCAAAAGCTGATCACATGATCCCAGGACACTAAACCGCCATAAATATGAACCAGTTACCAAGCATCTGAATTTTGATTACATGACCATAGAGATGCTGCAATAGTTGTAAGTGTGAAAAATGATCATAAGTCACTTTTTCAGTCCTGTTATAACTTTGAGCGGTACTAAATGTACTGTTTTAAGTCGAGGATTAGCTGTACATGCAATCTTAGCTCCTTTATAGATGTCCTTTTCTATTTTTCTGCTTGAAACTTTTTCTCAAGATAAGCTGTTTAATGAGAGCATGATTCATTGTTCTAGTTTATTATAAAGCAAATAAAAACTGGTTGCCTATGAAGGGATATGAAAAGTATACCTATCAAGTTCAACTAGACATATTTCCCAGTAAATATACCTACTACAATACTCCTGGCTGACAAAATCCGAATGGGGCATTGTATTCTTGTAGTTTTTTAGCAATTGAATAGACAGGTAGTTCTTGATGTACAACTATTCCTTTAGTGACTGTTTGAAGTTACAACAGCAATGAAAAACTTACGACCATTTTTCACACTTAAAACCATTACAGCATCCTTATGATCACATGATCAAAATTCGGATAGTTGACAACTGGCATGTATTTATGATGGTTGAAATGTCCTGTTGGCATGTGATCACCTTTTACAGCCTTCTGATAACCAAAATCAATGGGGAAGCCAGATTCACTTAACAACCATGTTATTAACTTAAGTGCAGTGATTCATTTAAGAAGAAAGATCACAAAAATAGTGCAAAACTCAACAGCTGCCTTACTTAGCAACGGCAATTTTGGGCTCAATTGTGGTTGTACGCTGAGGACTACCTGGATTGTCTTTTTGAGTGATGAGAAGAGGTTTTTCTTCAGCTTGATAATTTTTCCCCAGATGAGAAAAACATATAGGAATGTTTTCCATGTGCTTTAAAAACCTTTACAGGTAGTCTTCAATTTAGAACCACAGTCGGCACCAAAATTTTCCATTGCTAAGAACACAGTTTTTAAGTGAGTCATGAACAGTTTTATGACCTTTTTTGCCACAGTTGTTAAGCAAATCACTGCAAATTATTAAGTGAATCTGATTTCCTCCATTGACTTTGCTTGTTGGAAGCTGGCTGGGAAAGTTGCAGATGATGATCACATGGCCCCAATGCTATAACCATTGTAAATACATGCCAGTTGCCAAACACCCAAATTTTGATCATGTGCCCATCGGGGATAGCAATAGCAATAGCTCTTAGACTTATATACTGCTTTATAGTACTTTACAGCCCTCTCTAAGCGGTTTACAGAGTCAGCATATTGCCCCCAACAATCTGGGTCCTCATTTTACTCACCTTGGAAGGAAGGGTCAACTTTGAGCTGGTGAGATTTGAACTGCCAAATTGTAGGCAGTTGGCTGCAGAAGTAGCTTGCAATACTGCACTCTAACCACTGCACCACAGAAGCTCCTTCAAGGAGCCACAGGTATCCTATGATAGTCGTAAGTGCAAGGATTGATAATAAGTCACTTTTTTTAGTGCTATTGTAACTTTGAATGATTACTAAATGATTGGTTGTAAGTCAACTTTTTCTTGGAAATTCCGTTTCCAAAAGAAACTGATCAGTATCATAGTAGATAATACATGTTTTCTGTTATTTTTCATACTCTAGGTGCATTCATCATCTGGACATAAATACGCCCTGAAAGAAGCTCTTTGTGATCCAGCTGTGACTAGTCGACTTGCTGATACCAAAGCAGCTGCTGAAGTCAAAGCTTTAGATGATTTCTACAAAATGCTACAACATGAGCCCGATCGGGCTTTTTATGGTCTCAAACATGTGGAAAAGGCTAATGAAGCGTTGGCTATTGATACTCTGTTGATCAGCGATGAACTTTTTAGGCATCAGGATGTAGCTACTCGTAGTCGATATGTCCGGCTCGTAGATAGTGTGCGTGAGAATATGGGCACAGTTCGCATCTTCTCTAGCCTTCATGTATCTGGGGAACAGCTTGGACAACTGACAGGTGTAGCTGCTATTCTGCGTTTCCCTGTTGCAGAACTTTCTGACCAGGAGGATGAATCTAGTTCTGAAGACGATTGATGATGGAGAATAATTTCACCCTTCTTATCTTATTGTATAATGAGACCACTTCCATTATAATATTTGTCCCCAATAGTAAAAACCAAACAAAACAAAAAATAGAGAATATTTTTAAAACAACTAAGTTGTCATTTTGTGAACTTGATATTTATGCATTTGCGTTGCTGTGGTGATAGTGCTAACGGATTTCCCCTAGGAAAACGGGGGTGACCTAATTGGCAAACAATTCTGGTGCTTTGTTGAACATGCACAAACAATAAACTTATCAGGCAAGAAGAATAATGTGTTTTTTTCTGTATCTTAGAGAAAAACAATAGTATTGCTAACTTTTCCTTAACCTTTTGCCCTCAAAAACTAAGTTGAAAGGAGGAAATATGTAATCAGTAGGAATAGTCAGAAAGCATGTGGCAAGTTTAAATCTGTCATAATTTTAATTCTGAAAGTTACTATCAGACTACTGTACTTAAGTACAGTACATCTGTTACTGTACTTATATCAGATGTTTCCATTTTAGCAATTGACTATTAAAACATTGTCTTTTATCTATATATATAAAAGCGAAATACCACTCACACATCATCACAAAATCTCCAGAACTGTAAAGCCTACAAATTGTTCCCCTTTGTTTCTAGGTGCTCACTAAGAAAGGATTTTTTGAAATGACCATTGGAGCATTTGTATTTTGTATATTATTATTAACACGCTCTGATGCTAAGGAGAGTTCTACTCCCTCTCCCCATCTGAAAAGAAATCTTTTCCAAATGCAAAACACAAGCAGAGGATAGGAGTTTCAGTTTCAATTTCACAGCAGCAACTCGCTTTAGTACAGAATAGTTGAGCTAAGCCACGCCCAGGCTCCTTGCTGTCTTGCACACACAGCAAATACAAAGTTTCCATGTTTCAATTTCCAAACAGCCCTCAATACTCACACACACTAACAGGACGCTAGCTAGATGAATACCGATGGATGCTGGTAGGCAGAGGCACATTTTTTTCCTTATTTTCCTCCCCCAAAACTAAGCCCAATCACATAGTTTCATAGCAAAGCACGGGTATAGAGCTAGTTATAAATGAAATTTTAAATTCATGGTTTTAAATAAAACTTTATTGACATAACTAATGGGCTAAAAGATCACATAAGATCTAACTATATTGTATTACTAAATAACTGAATGTAAGCTATTTTTAAGAGTTGAGAGGAGATCCAATTGCAGTGAAAACATTTGTTAACTGCTTTGGCAAACCTAACCAACCAGTTCAGTTCCAGTTAACATGCTTAACATAAACACTATGCCTGATTATTTATATTTTTCCTTACACAATGAGGCTTGTGCTATGAGACATTTACATATTCAAACCACAGAACTGCTGTGGATTAGTTAACTTCTAAGAGAGAATATATTTTGTTTCTGATAGAATAAAACTAAGGAAATGGAATTCTCAGTCTTTGGGAAACAGAAACATCTAGAATCAGTCAGAAATAGAACTTTTCTCTATTGTGCCTTTCTCTACACACTCAGACACTGTGATCACCAGGGCAAACCATCCAGATGCAGCTCCTAAGGTCCCCTTGATTACGCTTGGATAGTGTATAGCACAGGTGTCAAACTCGATCGCGTGATGTGATGTATCACGATGTTTTTCGCCTTTCCGGGGTGGGCATGGCTTGCACATGAGGCATCCAGCCCGCAGGCGCCCAGTTTGACAGACCTGGTGTATAGTAAGGCAAGCATGTATTGTGCACTTCCCCAAAAGTTGTTTTTAAAAATCTGCCTATGTATATCAGTAGTGGTTTCTCCCAAATGTTAAGTGTGTGCCTCAGTCACCAAAAGATTATCCATTTCTGTTGTAGATAAGGGCTCAATTTATATTTCCTAAGAATTGAAATGGGGATGCCTTACTCTGTCTGTTGTGGTTCAGGTTTTCCTGGAATTTCCTGTGAATAGAAGAGGAACCCTATTTGGTGAGAAGAATACAAGAACTATTGGGAAGGGAAGGAAGGAACAGGTGTAGGTGAAAATGGGTGTCTGAAGATTTCCCTGTATCCTCTTGTATGACAGGGACTGCCTACCTGGTGAATTTAACTTTTTCTGTAATGCATATCAACACTTCTCTCTTTTCTTTCCATCCTTGGCCAGTTATTTCTTTCCATGGTCTCATCACCATCCAGATTTGCCCTTCTCTTTCTCTTTTCATACTTTCCCAGGGCAGCTATCTTTTTACCTTGCTTATCCCATTTCCTGATTATCTTTTTTTTGTTTCTTGTCATTTCTATGAGAAAGTGAGGAAGTTGCAATCCTTAACTTTTGATATATTTTTAATTACGCTATTAATTCAATTCATATGAATTTATTCTTGTCCTCATCCCACCTTTTAAAGGACATGCAGCTTCTTTAAGGTATCTATTACACACATGCATATATAAATGTATCATGGGTGCACATGTATTGCAGAGGGGAGAGGAATACTCCGAATTGGTTTCAATTGGAGTTGGGAAACAGGTTGAAAGGACGGAAATTGGGATTATACATTTTGTCATATGCATATGTGCATGTGTATACATATACATACACCCATTCACAAGATAACTATTTTGGGAGAGAGGATAGTATTTCAAATTTAGAGTTGTCTACCTTTTGGCTAAATATAGTAAATAGGTGCTGGAAATTCATTACACATTCCATCTATAAGAAATTGTAAGGCAAATTTTGTTTCAACAGATAGAATGAGTAAACACATGTACACATGCAGATAAAAAAGAAAGCATATTGGCCTTACTTTGCTATGTTATTTAGAGTCAGATCAACCCCCAGTTAAAACAAGTCATAACAACATGATCAAATTGTGGTCTACCATATTACATTGCCTTGGGTTGCATAACAAGTTCCATGTTTCTGCACCAGAGTTTTCTCCCAGATTCTTCAAGCTTAATCCACTTGGAAAGAGAAATTTGACTTATTTGTCCATTTAAATGCAGTCTGAATAAATTACTTTTAATGTATATGTTACTGTGAAGGGAGCAGTCTACTATTACATCTAAGGAAATATTGATTGTGTGACTTAAACCTTTTGCAAAATATTTAATTGTTTTACTTGTTGCTTACATTTAATAGAACTGTATTTTTAATGTATTTATTATTTATGAGTAATAGTTGAAAATGTCAGTTTCTTCTTTTGCAAAGGTTAAAGATGTAGAAGAGAAGTTAAACAAAAGTTCTTTTATGGTTTATCAGAATAAAAGGGCATGTTTGAATTCTTCACTGATAAATAGAAAGCTTTGTGTAAGGTTTTATCAGAAATACTGATTTTTAGCCAAGTGTGAAATTAATAGAAATATACATTCTGATGTGGCCTTTAAATAGTCCAAATTAAAGTCAGCTAATAGGGCATGAGGAAAATTCCACAATGAATGCCAACAAGCATATTTGTCAGATGGCAAAGCATTCTAAACACACTAGCTTTATAATACAGAAATAGCCTGAGCAGCAAAAATCTGGAAGGAAGTCAGAAGCATTTGTTAGAAGATCATTGAAAACAAGATAAAGTTTTTTTCTAACTTAACTTTTACCAGAAGGCTTTAAACTATGGATGGTATTCAAATAACTGTTTGGTTCAAAGAGTGGAAGGGAAAATATTATTTACTATATATTTAATATTAGTGTAAAAAAGATGGCCTTTATTAATTTTATTCATAGAATGTACACTAGCTATAAGATATACGCTAATGACATGATGCTGCTTTTCCTTCTATATTCATTGATTTGAACAATTCATTTAATCTGGCAAATATTTTAACTCCTCAGTCCCAGTTATCCTTACCATTAAGTATTAAGCATTAAGACTTGCTTAATTCCTGCACTCTATTTCCTGATTGCCTTACATCTGTGTTTTTCAAGCTCGTAACTTTTAAGATATGTGAACTTCAACTCCCAGAATTTCCAACCAACATGCTGAGGTCCATACATCTTAAAGTTGCCATGTTTGAAAAAGAGTACGACAGCATGCTTGGATCCAATGGGACCTGTGACAAAATGTTGCAATATTGAATGTTTATTCACCTTCTGGCCAACCCACAATGCCTTCTTTCTTTGCTTCATTGTCTTGTTTCCCACTTTTCAAAATTTCCCCCCCTCACTGTTTAGTTAAGAGTTTGGGCCCATGAGAATGCCAGTTTTACGGTGTGGTGTTTCCTGTTCACAGATAGTCCTTGACTTACAAACCACAATTGGAACCAGAATTTCCATTGCTAAGCCAGGTGATTGTTAAGTGGGTCAACGTCTAATTTTACAAAAAAAAAATCGTCACAGGCAAATCATTGCAGTTAAGTGAATCATGCAGACATTATCCAGCTTCCTCCCATCAGAAGCCAGCTGGGAAAATTGCAAAGGGACACTGCAATCCTCATAAATGCATGCTGCTTGCCAAACACCTGCATTTTGATCACATGGTGGGATGCTCATTATAAGTGTGAGGACTGTTTATAAGTCACTGTTTTTCACTAATTTCAAATGGTTGCAAAATTAATGATTGTAAATCAACAACGACCTGTGTTTAAAATAGGCCTACCATAGGGGTGTCAAACTCACGGCCCACAGGCCGGATATGTCACATGCTGGCCCCGCCCATGCCCCGTTTAGCGAAGGGGGGGGAAGTCACGATTCGTCATGTGACATCGCCGTGACAATGTGAGTTTGACACCCCTGGCCTACAATATCTGACTGTAAAAATTCAGAAGATAGCTAGAGGGCATCAGAGGTAATTTTTATCTCTCTCTTTGCTGCCCACTAGCAGTCGTCTAGACATTTGCAATCCAGATATATAGGTGCATTTTTTAAAAGGGGTTTGAATTGCTGCAAATCTTAGAAAACCCCTGGGTATTGTAAACCCTTTCTAGTCTGTTTACATGGTACTGTGGATATATCAAAATCTCTGATCATATTGGAAAGCGGGGAATAAAGCGGACATACACAGAAGAGACATCTCCACATTACTATAGTCTTCCATTTCATAGCAATTGTTTGTGTATACAAGTTTTGGATTATCCTTCCCTCTTGTAATAGGCTAGGCTGCCTATTAAAACTTCTCTGCATACTTTTCATAACAGCAACATCAAAAAAAGTGCTTCTTCTTTATCTTCTCTGACTATCCATTATTTCTTTTTTTTAAAAAAAATTTTTTACCTCAACGGTATTTGCTATTTTCTCATGAGTCCAAAGAATACTAATGGAAACGGCAAGTCTTTTCTTCCATTTTTTTCAGCCTCTATTACTATAAAAGGCTCTGAACAATTTGATGAGGCACTCATAAAAGGCATGATGAATCCTAGCATCATTTAAACATCAACAATTTCTTACAATGTTTTATGTTCCTGAGCACATAATCCATAAGAAATGTCTTCACTGCCAAAGACATTGAAATGCACAAAAGATCACTGTGTTCTCTTTCTAACTGTCATAGGACTGAACACACTAGGGTGCCCCGGCACAGCCCTTTTTCTCTTAAGTGCCTGGGATTTAAAATCTAGCAGCCAGTTTGAAGTTGTCACATTTGCTATGCTACCCTATGTAGTGACCTGAAAGAGGGCATTCGTTGTACTAGAACCTGGTTTGTGGAATTCCTTCCCAGTTCATTTGTGGTTAGCACTGAAATTATAATTTTCAGCACCAAGTAAAGCAATATCTGCTCGTGTAAACTTTCAGCTTAAATTTGGGGTGCTTTCCTTTCTGTTTTGTTTTGCCATTAATGTTCTGCATCGTGGAACTTTATGATTTAAACATAGAGATGTTTTATTGTGAAATTATGAAAACATACATATCTTCTTTAAAAATGTAAAATTTATTTTAGTTTATTTGCAGCAATTTTAAATCAGTTGTAGTCTTATTTTGAAATTATTTCTAACAATGAAAATATCAGACAAAATATTACTTAAAATAGATACCACAGTAAGATGGGCATGCAACCTTTTTCACACCATGGCTGAAAGATTTACATTCAGATAGCCTGCTACAGGTTGTCATGTGTGAAGTGGGCAGGGCCATGGCAAAATAGAATAGAATAACAGAGTTGGAAGGGACTTTGGAGGTCTTCTAGTCCAATCCCCTGGTCCGGCAGGAAACCCTATACCATTTTACACAAATAGTTGTCCAATCACTTCTTACAAACTTCCAGTATTGGAGAATTCACAACTTCTGGAGGCAAGTTGTTTCACTGGTTAATTGTTCTAACTGTCAGGAAATTTCTCCTTAGTTCTAGGTTGGTCTTTTCCTTGATTAGTTTCCACCCATTGCTTCTTGTCCCACCCTCAGGTGCTCTGGAGAATAGCTTGACTCCCTCTTCTTTGTGGCAACCCCTGAGATATTGGAACACTGCTATCATGTCACTCTAGTCGTTCTTTTCATTAAACTAAACTAAATTAAATAAACTAGATTAACTAAATTTAATGTATTAAACTAAATTAAATATTTATTAAACTAAATTAAATAACTGCATTTAATTTAAGAGAGTTACATGGCAATTTTTTTATTTTTAATAACTTTCCCTTGATATCACATTAAACATTATTTCAACAGAGGAAGACGTGGGATGCACTCTGGGAGCTATACTCAGTACTTCCAAGAGTCGCAGTGTATACTCCAAAATCTCAAAATATTCCAGGAATGACATTTAGAAAGCATAATAACATGGATGTTTCTAACACTCTGCTGAAATCCAACTTCCAATTTCTTTTTAAACATTTCTTCTGCAAAAGAGGTTTCATTCTTAAAATACTTTAATCCTTCTCTATTTCTATCATGTTTTGCATCTTCTCTGATTATGTGAATCTCTAGAGAGCCATGGGAAGATTGACATCCTTCCCTGGAAAGAAAATAATCCCTCTCCTCCACTACCAGAATTTTATCATGTTTTCTTCTCTTTGACAAAGCCATTTCTTCCCTATCACATTGACTGAATCTTAAGGGAGAAAATTATAAAAGAAACCTTTCACATAGCTCCAAAACTCTCCTTAGTGAAAACCAGTGCATCCTAGAAGAACGCCCACTTCAGGAATTTTGTTCATTATTTATTTGGTTGGTTGGTTGGCTGGCTGGCTGGCTGGCTGACTAGCTGAACTTACTGGTTTTGAAGCTAAGCAGAATTTGATCTGGTTAATATCTGAATAGGAGACACTCAGAGAATTCCAAGCCTTTAAGCTAAGATGGAAAGTAAACCCTAAGCTCAAAATAATAATAATAATCATCATCATCATCATACTGGAATATGACAAAGATAATCCATTTTCATGAAAACTGCCTAATTTCCTTGTAGTTGCCAAGAGCCAAGTTCAGTCTTCTGTTTTCCCTTATCAAAACATGTTGCCCTGTGTTGTGGTTAGCCGGCAGCAGGTGCGGATGGCTGAGGAGAGCGAGGACTCAGATGAGGGGCCAGGACCATTAGGGAGTGGACCTTCAGAGATTGTGGGGGCTGGCAGCAGCAATAAGGAGGTTCCCGAGGAGCCTGTGCCAAGTGCGTGTGAGCACAGGGCTGCTCTCAGGAAAGAGCAGCTGCAGCAGCACAGGCGACTCGGGAGTAAGGCTGTAAGGTAATGGCCCCTTCTTCAAGAAGATAAAAGCCAGCTGTGAATCGGTTCTTTGCAGAAAACAAAGATGTTTTGAAACTCGAGCCTTGTGGACATTGCAGTATCTTAATTGGTATTTGAAGACTCCTGTGTTGTAAAATATTTCTATTATCTCTTATTTTTGGCAGCCTCGCACAGTTCTGTGAGGCTCATGTTTATCAAAGTTAAGTAGTTTGCAGCAGCCTTTTAACCGGGGATTCGTAAGAATCATTAAAAGGTTTCTATTTCCTTTGATTCGTGTTTGTTTTAGTGGACAAGGTTTTGGGTCAGAACACCCTGGTATTTCTTTGCACCTAATGCAGAGTGAGCTGCACACCTATCAGGCACAATGCTGTGAAATATGGTATTAATTTTGGAACTTTGCTATCATATATAATGCGTAATCCTGGTGTTTGATCAGGTTTATTTATCCTACATTAAAACAAAATGTGTTTGATAGTAAATCAAACTAAATCGGCTGGGAAAAAGAAAAATAAGACTATGAGTCATCAACACAACCAAGTATATGATGTTTAGATAACAATAGAGCCTTTGGTGAGAGGTTACACTAAAGACAAAACAGTCTAACCTTTAGAAAACAATGCTTTTCCTTCATCATTGAATAGTGTAAGAATATGGTCTGTTCATGCTATTTCTTTCTGTTTCCTTTCCTTCAATCCCAGTTGGTGACAATATGACAACATGACAAATTATACTACAGCTGAGGAAAGATATGAATCTCATTTTGGCAATCATTAAAACATAAGCATTACTTGATCATATCCTTGGCCCATCTAGTCCAGCTGTCTGTTTTCACAGTGGCCAACTAACTGCACAAGGAAGCTCAGATGGCTTTCAGATCAAGTCCAATATTCCATCTTCTATATTCCATCTCAATAAAAATCTCATACTTTCTCCATTACACAGAACACAAAGATGCTGTTGTGACAACAGAATATTTGATTCCAAAAAAGCTTTAATATTTAACAGTCCACTTAAGTAGCAAATTTAACACACAACAGTCCAAGAAGAATGTATCTGTTATCAACGGGCAATTAGAACTGCGGAAAAAACAATTGCTACCAACCTGCCTTCCATTGAGGACCTGTATACTGCACGAGTCGAAAAGAGGGTTGTGAAAATATCTACAGACCCTTCACATCCTGGACATAAATTGTTTAACTTCTGCCTTCAAAACAACGCTATAGGGCACTGCACACCAGATTAATTAGACACAAAGACAATTCTCCCCCAAATATCATCATTCTGCTAAACAACTAATTCCCACAATACCGTCAAATTATTTACCTGTTATTAGTATTCTTCTCATCCTTCCTAGTACCTATCTCTTCCCACTTATGACTATAACCATGCTGCTTGTATCTTTACAATTTACATTGTTTTATTTGTTTCCTAGTATGGTTTTATTGCTTATTAGTAACCTATGACTATCACTAAATGTTGTATCTTATGATTCTTGATGAATGTATTTTATTTTTTCTTGATGTACATTGAGAGCATATGCACCAAAGACAAATGCCTTGTGTGTCCAATCACACTGGGCCAATAAAGAATTCTATTCTAAAGAATTCTATTCTATTCATATACTGTCATGTGTTTTCCAGATCACTGTTGCTGAGAATGTATTTCAATTTCAAATTTCTGAGGGCCTTTAGGCAGCATGTAAACTTTATCATTGAGACCTGTTCAAGCTTTTCCATTCCTTCCTTTTTTCTTTTTTCTTTTACAAAAAATAGTTCTGCTGCATCTCTCTTTGTCATTCAACGTTGATGTGAAAGATACAATGACTTTTAGTGGTCCTGTGGAAGATATGTTTGGATACAGTGTGCAGCAATTTGAAAATGAAGAGGGAAAATGGTGAGATTATTATTTAGTTAATTATCTCTCCCTTCTATCCATTCCCATATCTTTATAACAGGAGTGTCAAACTTGCAGTGTCATGTTGTCATCATGTGACATATTGTGACTTTCCCACCGTTCACTAAACCAGGGGTGAGGGTGGCTAGTGCTGTCGCATCTGGCCCACGGCCCACGAGTTTAACACTCCTGCTCTATAACTTAATGATTTAAAATTTCACAGGTCATAATGAACACTTTGTGGTGTTTTTAGACAAAGAATAACTAATTAGAGAAGCTGCTCTAACTCCTATCTGCTATTATAAACACATTTTTATTCCATTAGATTTTTTGCATACAACTTAAATAGTAAATTGGTACTAAAGTACCAAAGCAAATATTACTGTATGTACTGCATTGACTATATATATGTATATATATTATCATTCTGCAGGGTTCTTATTGGTTCCCCTTTGTCTGGTCAGCCCCAAAAGAAGACAGGTGATGTCTATAAATGCCCTGTAGGACAGGGTAATGGTTTGCCATGTGTAAAATTAAATCTGCCAGGTAAGAAAGTCAATGAAAGAAATTGAAAATTGACCTACCCTAATAAAATCAAGTTAGAAGCCAAAACATGTTTAAGTAAAAGACCAGAGATAACAAACATCATAATCAAAGGACACTCACTAAACAG
Source organism: Notechis scutatus (assembly GCF_049901735.1). Classification (NCBI taxonomy): domain Eukaryota; kingdom Metazoa; phylum Chordata; class Lepidosauria; order Squamata; family Elapidae; genus Notechis; species Notechis scutatus. The sequence continues at coordinate 242,983,123 of NC_142010.1, read as the reverse complement.
GCTATGTGATAAAAAGAAATTAAAGTTATCTCTGCAAAGAGGAGGAGGTTGCTATAAGACAGTATTTCATATATATGGTACACAAATAGTTGTCAATTTACAAGCACAATTGGAACTGTATTTCTGATCATAAGTTGAGGCACACACATGACAGAACCTATTTTACAAGATTTCCATGACTATTGTTAAGCAAATCTGGAGTCATAACTCCAAATTCATTCTGCCAGCAAAAAATGCCAAAAACAGACACAAAAATCATAGCAAATCATGATCACGTGGCTGCAGGAAGCTGCTACCAGTTGTAGCCAATTGCCAAGCACTCAAAATACAATTACGTGTCTAGGGTGTGTATAGCGTGACATGTTACAATGGCCAGAAGTGTTTTACAGGCCATGAACACTTGTTCAGGGCAGGTTGTAATTTCAGACACTCATTAAGTGCCTGGTCATAAGTCAAAGACCATCTGTAAATTCCAATATTCTCTTTCCACTCATTTCCCCTTTTTATACGGGTGTGCAATGGGTCTTTTAGCTATATTTGCTACATCTCAGAATCTTTTACGAAAGGCCCAGAAACTTCCTCCAATGTCAATTATATAGCTTTTACTAACAGAGGAACTAGTGTGAATTCTATTACACTGGCATTCCCATAACCTTTATTGCCCACTGAAATATTATGTATACAGCTGATAATTTACTGATCCAACAGTGGAGCTATACAGAAAATGAAAAGTTTATTTATTCCTGATTTTCAATTTTAAATGAATGCATATCTTCTACTGTCACCCTGTTGCTATTTTGACATTCTCTTTGAGGTTCAGGAAAACTATGTGAAGCATTATCCCAGACAAAGATTCCGGGATGAAAGCCAGGCATTTGACTTGTATTTCATAGTTTTAACCAAGAGGGAACAGGAAGAAAAAAGGAAAAGAAACCAAAAAGATCCATGTTTTACATACAAATTTGGTGTTTTGAACAGGCCACAATATGACTTAATGTCTTGTTTGCATGTATCCCCATATTTAACTTTATTTTTAATCTATCTATAGCTGACACTTCAATTCCTCAAGTAACAGAAGTAAAGGAGAATATGATTCTTGGGTCAACCTTAGTGACGAATCCCAAAGGAGGGTTTTTGGTGAGTAAATATCTCTTGAGGAAAATAAAAAACAATATGCATATTTACTATAACCAATACTATAATATTTACCATGAAAGCTTCCACATATAGAATATTTTCCCCATTTATAGAAGGAATATAGAACTTGCCCAGATATTGTTGGATTAAAGTTCCTATCACTCTTGAATATTAAACATGGAGATTTGGTCTGATAAGGTTGGAATCTAACTACTTTTGGGAAATTATACACAATAATGGAAAGCTATTTTCTATCCACATAAAGAAGGCAAAATCACAAAACTGCGTCTCACTTATTTTGACCATGTCATGCAGGGGAATTCACTGGAGAAAGCAATTATGTTTAGAAGTTAGCAGTAAAAAGAAACCAGACCGCCCAAAGAACAAGATGGCTGGATACCAGTGCAAGGATGTCAAACTCAAGACCTGCAGGCTGGATCTGGCCCACGGGGTGCTTAAATCTGGCCCATAGGGCCGGCCTAGAAATAGCAAAGTACTGGCCCATGGTGCCTCTGGCAGCCAAAACGGGGCACAGGGGGACTGTGTGTGACCCCCTTTCCCCTTTTCAACCTGGACAGCCTCCTGCAGCACAGGGGCATGGGCATGTAGTCCCCTGTGCCCTGTTTTGGCTGCAGAGCACTGCAGGAGCCTGTCCAGGCCAAAAATGTTTTTCTAATAGCAATTATAAGGTGCTAAGAAACGCTTGTCAGTGCTGAGATTTTTGGAAATATCATGAAGTCATTTGATGTGTGTGAATTCAGCAATCTTTCCCTTAGTTCTGCTGATAAAGGTACTTTTTTTAAGAAAATGCCTACTTTGAGATCTGTAATGGAGTTTTCACAGGATTTAAATGCTCTTATGTTAGTTTTGCTCTGAAGCCACATTCACTTAACAACCGTGTGACTAACTTAACCCGTGCAGTGATTCACTTAACAACTGTGGCAAGAAAGTTCGTAAAATGGGGGAAAACCCACTTAACAAATGTTTCACTTAACAACAGAAATTTTGGGCTCAGTTGTGGTCATAGGTCAAAGAGTTACCTGTATTGGAATGACCTAGGAACATGGGACACAATCTAGAATTACATATGCCTGTTTATTTTATAAACAACTTGAGTATTTATCAGATATACATTTATCAGATATATTCAGAGCAATAATTTTGTTACTATGGTAGAAAATAAATGCAGCTCAGGGTTGAATTGTTGGGTTCCTGGTATTCTCTAAACTTCCTTGTTTAATATCCAAATATAATAAGTTTGTACTGCACAGAATTCCAAAATTGGATCAGTTCTGTTGTGGTTGTGCCGTCATACTGCTGTTGCAATGTTTTATAGTTTTCACTTAGGATTTCAGTAAGCACATTTCTAACCATTGTGGATATCAAAGTAGCTACTATACAATATGGTGAATTATTTAAACATTAAGAAAATGATTATTTTTCTCTTTATTATAGGCATGTGGACCTCTTTATGCTTATAAATGTGGACATTCTTATTACACAACAGGCATTTGTTCCAATGTTAGCTCCAATTTTGAGGTTGTAAATTCCATTGCTCCACTGCGAGGTATGTATATATAAAAATGTTTTTGTATCTGTTGAACATAAGGTAGGACTTGAAAAAAATCTAATATATACCCAGAGTTATGTCAGAAATATAAACTAATTTTCAAGGTATGACCAAGTTAGGTAAATGTTATCTTTGTTTGTATATTACCTAAATGCTTACTGCTCCTGGAATTTATTTTTAGTATAAACAGGTTCATAGTATTAGTCATAAGTGAAAATCAGTCTAAAATAATCTTCAGGCCACCACACAAAGCTAAATGCCTGTTAAATTCAAGAAGACAAAATAATTGTCCTTGTATTGGTTTTTGTGAGACACAAGGCTCCATTCTTTCTGCTGATTCCTAGAAGCAGAAATGAAATTGTTTAATGGTATCAAAAAAATAGTTTCAAAAATACTTTTCGACGCCCTTCTTGGAGGATACGATTGCTACCCTACCATCTTCCTTCTTCCTTTCTTTAAGTTGCTCCTTAGTTAAGGGCAATTACAATAAATGCCTCTTCCCTTTACTTTTAGTCTTCTTTTCTATTCAAGGCCACTGCAGTTGTTTCTTTTTTATATAGACAAGTGATACTATACAACCACCCCTACACATGGTAGTAATATAACTTCAGAGCCAGCAAACTATTCATGTAATTAGACTTCAAGAGTCCTAAATATTGGAGGTATCTGTGATTTCTTCAAGACAATCACTATAATGTGTGACAAGTTGTATGAAAAGTTTTTCTGTAATTATGCATTCTGAAATAGTTAAAATAGCAAAACAGACACTAAAGAAACCTTTGAAATACAATATATCTTAAGTAGAATGTTTGTATTGCAATCTTGATAAAACTATATATATTTTAAAATCACATTTAAACATAGTTATGAATAATTTTTAAAAAAATAAAATTGAAAGCACTCTGTATTCTTGAGATATTTCTTAATCTCCATGTAGTTTGGCAAAGGCCCAGTATTCATGAAATATCCATTAACCAAACCATACTCTCTTCTGTCCACAAAACTACTCTATGCCATGTCAGATCGCCACTGCAGAACATCTCAAGATGCTAGAAGCTTTTTAATCTGAAACCTTCTAGACTAGATCAATAGTTTCATCTCCTGCATTGATGAGTTAGCACCATCTAGTTCTAACAAGCTCTAGAACCATAGAACCAGTATACCAGAGCAAGCAATGAGTCCAACATTTGCTCCAGAGGCAAAATAAGCTGAGTTCCAGGCAGGGCAGAGAAAGAATGACTGGTCCAAAATAGCCCAGTGAATTCCATGATACCATAGAACAGTGATGTCAAACTCACGTCGTCACAGCAGCATCATGTGACGTATCAGGACTTTTTTCCCCTTCACTAAACTGGTTGTGGACATGGCCAGCGGGTGATGCATCTGGCCCACAGGCCGGGAGTTTAACAGCCCTGCCATAGAAGATGGCCCTCCATTTCCCTTCACTAGGCAGAACTTCATTATGCACATTATCCAGAGGCACTGATTCAAATTATAGCAACTCAAAAACTTCATCCTTCAACTTCTGCTTGGATGTGTTTCATTGTATAGGTCTCTAATGTATAAATGACACTAGAAAAATGGATAATAGTGCAATGGAAGTTAGAAACTCATAGCACTTCATCTTTCATCTTACATATAAATTGTATCTGAGATATTTCATATCTCTTATGGTTTACTTAAAAGTAATTTATTTTGAAATTAAAGCAGGGTGTCAATTTAACAGAAAAACCACTATGTGCTTTGAACATTTCCTTATTTTATGTTTCCTTTTGCAGAATGCAAGTCCCAGCTGGATATTGTCTTCGTTCTTGATGGATCTAACAGTATTTTTGAATGGAAAGATGTCACCAATTTTTTGAAACGAATACTGCAAAATATGAGTATAGGCCCCCACGATACACAGGTACACTAAGGCAAATGTTTTATATTTTATTTTATTTGATTTGATCTATAGCATAGCTATACAATCAAGGATATCTGCAATAATGTATTTTTTTTCTAATTTATCAATCTAGGCAGTGGTTCTCTAATAGACAAGAAGTCTATTATAGTTTCTTACATATGTCAGTTAATGCATAAATATCAAATGGAACAGTTAAGGACACCATATCACCTGGAAAGAACTGTATCACAAATAATCAACTTTCAGAGTCAGATGTTCATCTCAGTCATCAACAGAAACTTTCCATAATCTCTTCACATGTTATGCAAAGCTAAGAAACATTTATAGTTCCAATGAAAAAGACCCGAATCCTATTGCAAATGAACAAAATCCCTCTTTGGGGGAGATGGGCAGTTTAGAAAAAATCCATATTTGTATAAAACACAGACATGGCAATGAAAGAACCATGTGTTAAATGCTATGTCCTTGGGGAAAATCATACTGGTTCTGCATTAGTGTACAGAGAAACTCCTCCTTACACTTATTTCATTGTTTTATATGTGGCCAGGTCAAAACTATAAAATGTTGAAATCATATTTGAAGTAATATATGCCATTACCTCAGTAGTGGGATTCAAATATTTTTGCCACCGGTTTGGTGGGCATGGCTTAGTGGGGGTGCTTTGCGTGTATGAACACACTTTGCATGCATGCGCTCACCAAACACACACTTTGCACAGGCACAGAGGTGTTCTAACTCTCCTCCTGCAAGCCTGCATGATCCCAGTTGCTTCAGCAGCTGCCACGCAACACTATTCTGTGCTGCGTAAAGCAGCTGCACTTCAAATTCAGCAGATAAAAATGAGTATGGGAGCCTGGGCGGGTGGATGAGCCGAATAGCAAAGTGGCAGAGAGAAACGGTTCAGTCTCCGCTGCTCATTGCTGTACTGGCTTGCCAGAACCGGGCGGAACCAGTCGAATACCACCACTACATTACCTTCCTCCATAATTTTTCCCCCTACTGCCCAAATGCAGCTTCCAGACCTGCCATTTCCCAAAAGTTTTCTTTCAAAGTATGTATCAGAAGTAACTCTGCTAAGCATCCAAGATTTTTCCAGGTGCTTCTTCCATAAATTCTTCCAGATGCTGCCACCTGTTGAGACATTTTAATAGTTTCAAGAGTCTTTTCAAATTCCCAGTCCATAGGCTGATAGGCCCATAGTTTTGCTGGATGGATGCTCTTTGTAGGCTTCCTATTCTTCTATTGTACTGACAGCTGCACTTTGTAGTATAAAAGTGGATAGAGAGACAATGGCACAACGATAATGTGGTTCTGCCTGTGGTTGCATGCAGTAGGAGTTGGGTGATTAAGAAGTATGTATGGTAAAAGCAGAAGAGATAAGATCAAGAATGAGTGGGTGATCAAAAGTATATCATCCTTTTGGATAAAATAAGTCTGTTGCCGTAACTTGATCATAAATACAGAGTGAATTAGGGCTAAGACATAAAATAACTATATGAGCTGAGAGGAAGACTGAGAAAGTTGCAGATGCCTATGAGATCTTAGCAACAGGGAGGTGAGAAGTTCAAAGAGCAAAAAAAAAAGTATGAATCAGCATGGGAATGTACTAAAAGCAAAGATGGTTTGCAAGGATAGAAAAATATAGTGAATTGGGGAGTTGTAAACTAGACATAGTTATATTTCCTTTTGTTTTCTCCTGTCTCATAGCTTTGTTTCTTTGTATGTAGGTATTTTTACATAATATTGCTTACCTTGAAAGAAATAGCATGATGGGAATATAGGGTATGTGTATATGGGAGATAGGACATAGAGAAAGAAAATGTGGTTGAAGAACAATTGAAAGACTATACGGAAATATTTTCAAGTTAGGATTAGTATAGAATGACAAAAAACATTTGTATGGTTACCCAGAATTGTGTCTTAAGATGTCCAGCCATAGAAAACTTTTAAGTAAGTAAGTAACATAAATCAATTTATATAGAGAGAATGCATGTAGGAACTGACTCCACTTAAAAGTGATATATGAGAGAATAAACTATTTGTAGAAAAGTATCAGAGATGAACTGACTGAACTATTGAAAGCTTTCTGAAAAGAAACATCTAAAGTATGAACAGCTGTACATCAACAAATGTGAAACAACACCATGGGACATAGATTGAAAAATTGGTGTATCTTCACATACTTTCAAAATATTACACTCATTTCTTACATAAACAAAGGTTTGCTTAAGATCTTACAATGAAGAATGAAGCCATATATGGTCAGAAAAATGTCAAATGAGCAGAAAAGTTTTCAGAAAAGGCAGAGGAATATGTATGATGAGATAACTAACACAAAATTGTATTGGAGAGAGCATTTAAGGTTTTTAAGAGAGCAGGTCATGTTAGAACTACTGATGATTGTTTTGAAGAATTTTTACAATGAACAAAGTAAGGGCGGAATTAGGAGAAACAGAATAAATAGACAAGGATACACATTGTCCCTGTATCTGTTTAGCTTTTACAATGAATGTATTCAAGAATGCCACTTTCAGAATATATAACAACTGCAATTAAAATTGGAAGTCAAATCAGGAACAGTTTAAAATATGAAGACCACACCATTCTGTTAGACAAAGGTAAAAAGCCTTAGGAAAACTACAAATAGAAAGTTTAAAAAATGGATTAATCTCAAACATTAAGAAGAGAAAGATAAAATGAACCAGCAAGCTTTGTGAATTCACAGTTGAGTTGAAGTATAGGTGAAGTTTTGTCATTTTAGGATCCAGAATAGATAAAAGTAGACAATGTACTGGAGAAGTAAAAAGGGGAGGTTGATCCTTTGAAGGAAGGTAATTGCGTATATAGATGACATCATGAAGACCAAGATTATTTCTGTGATAATAATGATTGGAATATTTAAAGCAATCATTTCCCTTGTGATAATGTATGGCTGTTAATGTTGGATATTGAGAAAGAGGAAGAGGCAGGAACACCCAAAGCAGTTTTTTAGCTTTAATAATAGTATGTGCAAACAATATTGAAACTTCACCCTTTTTTATGTGCTTGCAAAGCATGTGAGACATGTTTAAAAGAGGTGGGGCTTGATCACCTGGTCACATCCATCATTTGGTAGCCAATGATTATTTATGAATACTCTGAGAAATTAAATCTTCAAATTACCGAGTTGGAGAGGTTATTGGTAAGAATACCATGAATTGCAAGAGCAGACAATCAATCAATCATCAATCAATCAACACAATGTATAACATGAGTGGACATGATCATGGAAATGATATACCACATATCACAGTCACAGTTCTTGAATGGCATGCACTTAGACAAGCATGAAGTGCATTAAATAAATGCATTTTATTGGAATGTCCATGGAAGAAATGTAGACTGTCATCAAGGATTGGATTGCCATGCTATCCATTTTTGTAGTTGTAGGTTCAAAAACAGGAAAGCCATAACTTTGTTACAACTTTCCATCTGATAGAACTTTAGAATTTTCAAGAAGCTGACATGATCTTAGTTCTTTCTGTGTGAGTATGGGTGTGCTTATCCTTGTTTCCAGATCAACAGCTAAGAATAGGAACCCTACTTTGGGATGCCATCACTATAAAGCATATGTCCCTACAACCACCTGTCAGCACAAACATTTCAAGAGGAACATTATATGTTGTACAAGCGTGGGAGCAATCTATACAATCTACTCAGAACACAATCTTGTCAAATAGAAGATCAGTAGAATCAGATATACTAAATTGTATCTAGTAAGTTTAAGAACTGAAAACAGAAAGTTGCTGGAACAGACCCGAAGTCCATCCCAATTTCCATAATAATCAACTAGCACCAATTGCAGGAAATCGATAGACAAGGGAAAAGCAACCATGTTTTTCATTATTCTCAGCAATTGGAATTCAGGTGAAAATATATCATCAGAAATTTGAAGAACATTCCTTTTTTTGCTCATTTTTATAAATTCTTTGGCTTTTACTCATTACTGAAACTTTGTAAGTCATTTCTATATAATGTTTATAAGTGGTTTACAAAGTATCAAAAAATGAACAACCAAGATATAGTAAAATACACACTGGACTGGTAGAAAATAGACTCATAGAATTTCACTAATATTCACATCCCGTATTACACGGAATAACCTCCTTCCCAATTTAGGAGAAATATTTTAATAGTTTACATATAAGCATCTCAGTCTCCAAAAGTTTTGTAGAAAGGTCTGGTTTTAATCAGTTTCCTAACTCTTAATGACCCTTACATTCCTCAGTTTAATTGCATCAAAGACAGCCAGTAAACAAAGATGTTTGTAGTAAAAGGAATGAGCTATAAAACAGATTGAAAAGCACATCTGAAAGCTGAAAGATAGAATGATCCAGCTATAAAAGGCTATGACTAGATAGATTGTATTAATGTTCAGTCTTTTAATAGTATGAAAGTTTTAATAATGGATGAATAAGAGGTAAATATGCCAAGTCAGAGTATATTAGCACTCAATGGCTGGACTAAGCAGCATATTCAAAATATCAATGCAGAGCATACATTTAAAATATACTACTGGAACATTGCTTAACTCACATTTAGACCAGAACCTCTCATAAAATTAAGCAGATGAAAATGAAGAAATGGTATTTGGAAAAGACACTATTATTTTGTTACTTATCATCTTTCTTTTATAATGTAAATTGATTAACAATTATAAGAATCCACCTGTTGGCTGTTGCCCCCAAAAAGCAGTGATGCCTATAGACAGGAGGTACTCAAAAATCAATCTGACTATACAGTATTATTACTACAAAGTGGTAGAACAGCTTAATTATAACAGAAAAGATATTCAGGACCTGCTATGCAACAGATCATATCCAAGTTGCAGATCAAGCTGAAGTGAACTAAAAAGCCAACACATTTCCACAATATAATTTTGATTATTTTGATTTCCATCATTTTCAAGGAGAACATTAGGAATCACTTTAAAGTTCTGAACTTCATTGATGGAAAATCAGAGGAACCATAGAATGAAATCAAACACATTGTTAAAGTTGAGTGTGGAAAGAGACTGTCAAAACTAAGAAATAGAAGAAAGCACTGTGTCATTAATATGGAAGGCAATAGGAATTGAAGGACATTTACAGAGGAAGAATCGGTTGGAGGTCCAACCAAGCTATGCAGCAAATCTGTAAAATAGCCAATATATTGAAGGTATCTACCTATTGATATCAAAGAAAGAAGATTTAACAGAGTATGCAGCCTATTGTAGTTTCACTCATTAACAAAATAATTGTCCAATGCAGATTAGAGTCCTACATAGAAATGGTAGATGTTTCGGCTGCTTTAGAAAAGACTGAGCAACCTATATTAAATAATTTGAGAAAGCCATCAACGTGTGATTCATTGCTTTTGGAAAGACCTTCAATTGAATCGATTGATTTTAGCTGTGAAATATTCTGAAGAAAATGGGAATCCCAGAAGATCTTAAATGTTTATAGGTTTCATGTTCTCAGAATCCTGTACAAAGACAATAAGATACAGGTTGGATGGAACATGGTGAAACAGGCTAACTCCAAGTCTGCAAAGGAGTGAGAAGAAGGCTGTATGTGATCTATTTAGATGCTTCAGGTGGCAACAAGAGTCAAGTCTGTGTAATTGAACTCTGTCCAACAGCCTAACACTTATTCTTAGTAAACACATTTCTGGTTTATCATACAAAAGAAAAACAGTGCAGGTGATCTTCTATCTTTAATGGAAAGGTAAATTCTTCACTTGCTGTCTTGTGAGTGATGGCATCATTGTGAAAATTTCATGACCATAAGATTTTGTATTCCAGGTTGGGATCGTTCAATATGGAGAAAATGTAACCCATGAATTTTATCTCAATGCATATTCAACCACAGAAGAAGTGCTTGTAGCAGCAAGCAAAATTCAACAGAGAAAAGGATTTGAGACCATGACAGCTCTTGGCATTGAAACAGCAAGGTAGGTGCCTACAGCCTTATAAACAAGTATCAGCCTACATTAAGGACTATGCTGGTCTTCCACTATGCCGTTTTTTATTTTTCCTACTGATTTTGATACTTACGTTTTGTCCTTGTCTCCAGTCTGAATATTTACAGGTTTTCATTCTCGTTTTAGGAATGAAGCATTTACAGAAGCTCATGGGGCCCGCCCAGGAGTACAAAAAGTCATGGTAGTTGTGACTGATGGAGAATCTCATGACAATTACAGATTACAAAAAGTGATTGAGGATTGTGAAGAAGACAATATACAGAGATTTTCTATTGCTGTAAGTTATGTTTAGTAAAAAAAAACAACCTGTACTTTATATCTAGAAATGATTCTTCCCCTTTCCTTCAATTTGCCTTGAAGAAAGAATTGTTTGTTTGATAAGTTAGTACTCTTCCAATATTAGCTACATGCTATTTTTTTATTCATTACTCATTGGGTCTATATTTTTCTTTAAAGTACATGTTGACTCTAGTAATAGTGTAATAGTGATAGTAATGGTGTGTTCTTCCATATCTCTTTGACTACTGAGGATAAACAATGGAAAATTGTTGCCGCAAGATCACCCAGGTCATTGTTTCACACAATTAATTTTTAATTAGATGTATATCCCACTTTTTCTATACAATAGTAGCTCAAGGTGTGTGTGTGTGTGTGTGTGTGTGTGTGTGTGTGTGTCTTGAATATAGTGTGGACATTCTCCTACTTTCTTCTCTGAGAAGTTGGGCTAAGAGAAAGCAACTGGCCCAAAGTCATACTATGTATTTCCGTGGGTCAGGGTAGATTAGAATCTGAGTCTTCCCAGTCCAAAATCTTAATACTTGCTCATAAAAATAATACTTTTAGATTACTATGTTATAGCTACATATAATTGAGTCAATGTGTTTGTGGAATTGATTTTTCAAATATGGTGATATTCTACCAGACAATAATAATTCCATGTTTAATCTATATAGAACTTTTCATGTATTTTTATGTATTTTTTTTCATAATATGGATGATAGTCAACATACATAGACACTTCCAAAATCCACATTACTTATTTATGAAAATTTTGAGTTTATAATCTTAACACAAAGGCAGCAGATTAGGAAAGGTCATCCTAGATTGTTCTTATGGTGGGAAACTTCTGATTAACACATGCTTGGTCCAGTGGTGGGATTCAAAAATTTTACTACCGGTTCTGTGGGCGTGGCTTGGTGGGCGTGGCAGGGGAAGGATACTGTAAAATCTCCAGTCAGAAGTGGTATTTGCCGGTTCTGCAAACTATTCAAAATTTCTGCTACCGGTTCTCCAAAACTGGTCAGAACCAGCTGAATACCACCTCTGGCTTGGTCCATATCTGAATGCTGTTTGTCTGGGTTAACCATTACCATTGCATTTATTCTAGAGAGGGAAGTCTATGACAGACTTGTTGTCTGTGCCATTTTATATTTCTTACACACTACCAATTGTAAGCTACTAGTAACATGTATTTTTAAAATTGCTTCTTCATTTTTTTCCCCACATGCCACAGATTCTTGGCTCCTATAACAGAGGGAAGCGAAACCCTGAGAAATTGATCGAGGAAATCAAATCCATTGCAAGCAAGCCAACTGAAAAGCATTTCTTTAATGTTTCAAATGAAGTAGCTCTCCTTACAATTGTTGAAGCTCTTGGAGAAAGAATATTTGCCTTGGAAGGTATGTTTCCCCCCCCCCTGCTTCTGGTGTTTTGTTGGTTTTATTAATGTATTGGATTTTTTGTTCGTTGTAAGCAAATAATAATTGCTGCATTAGGACCATTTATAGAATAATCCTAACTCAAAATCCATTGGTTAGAAGAGTTATGATTGGAGTGGAGAAGTACTTTATTACTGGATGTGTTGGGAAGTGTATTTTTGTGTTGGTAATTTTAATTTGCAGCAGCTGTGCACTGTGTGGAATTAGCAAGTTGGCAAAAAAATAAATGATTCTCCTTTTCTCCCAAAATTACAACCTGAAAGTAAGGTCTTGTAGTGAGCCAATGCTAGTCTTCTAGATCAGGGGTCTCCAACCTTGGCCACTTTAAGACTTGTGGATTTTAACTCCCAGAATTCCCCAGCCAGAAAAGCTAGCTGAGGAATTCTGGGAATTAAAGCCCACAAGTCTTAAAGTGGCCAAGGTTGGAGACCCTTGTTCTAGATCACAAATGGATTTTTACCTGGGATGGTCCGTGACAACAGAAAGGGTGATGTTATGTGAGAAAGACCTTGAGAGAAGGGTTGAAGTGCTGCTGCCTGGGGAACAGTCAGATAAGAGAGACAACCCTCATTATAGAAAATGTGATGGGATTGCACAGGGAGGGTTTCTACTAACAGGAAGGATTGTTTAATCTTCTGTGTAAATTAATTTGCAGATTCAAGTCTTGAACTAGTTACTTCTTGTACAGTGTGTGGCTGAAGCATGGCTATTAAATCCTCTAGAGCCAGTGGTAGAATGCTGCCAGGTTCGGGCAAACCGATGGTTGTGATCACTGTCTGGGTCTGTCCACCCACCCCTGCGCTATCCTTTTCATATATAACTAACTTTCTAGCTCATTTCCTCTGCCCACACTGCCCAGCTGAGTTCTGTGCCACGCCTGCTGTATTCACCAGAGCTGTCTGAGTAGATTAGCTGCCTCTTTGAAGCTCCGTTTCAGCCCCAAAGCAGTGTATGCGTGCACTCACAACCAGCGAAACTGTTGTTAACATAAGTGTAGCCCACCTCTGTCTAGGGTTCACACAAATTTGGGGATTCTAGGAGTTGCAATCCTAATCAGGAAGGGTGCTATGTTTGTTCTGACCCAAGCCTTGTTCAAATCAAACAAACACAAAGTATGTATAAAAGCTAACTTTTTTAATGTGGCTCTGTGAATTCTGTGCATTCACAGCCAAGAGTCATTCAAAACTAATTGTCCCAGATAAGTACAAGCCCTTTCAGGGTTGTGAAAGGCTGCCAAGAACAAAAGACCTAATTGCAGATAAATATCCAGAGCCAGAAGTTTCAAAAAACAAACCGGAGTAAGCAGAGCTTCAGCGAGAACTCTGAGCATAAAGAACTACTTTACTTCCTGCAAAGAAGCCAACCCAAAGGCTGGTTTTTATCCCTTACGGGAGGGGCCATCACCTTCCAGCCTTACTCCCGAGTCGCCCATGCTGCTTCAGCTGCTTTTTCCTTTGAGCAGCCCTGCACTGAGCACAGGCTCCCCAGGGTCCTCTTCATCACTGCTGCCAGATTCCACGACCTCCGAAGGCAGCACCCCACTCTCTGATAGTCCTGGCCCCATCCCTGCATCACATGCAGGTCCCTCATCCAAGTCCTTGCTCTCAGAGACCTCAACCGTCCTCACCTGCTGCCGGTGAACCACAACAATGTCCTTTATCTTAAGCTCTGTCCTCGTGCCTTCTCATTGAGAATCACCTGCCTTTCTAACCTCTAAGACGGTGGCATATATGAACCTGGATGATGTCCTTCCGTGCACTCAGTCCATTTTCCTTTCATGCTGCTCTGTGTCACAATTAGGGCCAACCTAATTAGGGCCAACCTAATTAGGGCCAAACTAATGTATATCTCAAATTCAAGTAAAAAAACATGTAACATAAATGCCCTTATCATACCAATTCATAGACGAGAATTGATGGACTGTACCTTCCTCTCTCCTTTTTTCTGGAATCAAAACTTTACAAAACTGAACTGATATCTTTTCATCTGAGATTCTGAATTTGCTGTCATTTAAATTGTGACATGTTCCATATTAGTCAATTTCCTACATTTGGTTGTTCTTAATCCCTTACAATCCCTAGCCATATCCTGTCCTTCATTTATAAACTATCTTGGCAGCAAGGAGATTGCTTCCGTTCTTCTCTGCAGTGCTTAATGCACTACTAACACTTTAAAATGTTAGGCAGCAATCCAAGTAATATGTAAGTGATTATATTCCTCAGCAAGGAAAACATCTGTGTATACTTCCCATTTATACTTATGTCCATCTTTTCTGAATAATTAACTGAAGCTTCTTTAAGAATAACACAACCGTGTGTGCCAGGAAGACAATAAATATAAAACACGCTCATTAAAATATATGAATTGGGATTTTATTACTAATATTAGGTTATGAACCTTATTCAAATGGTACGGTTTTTATGAAAACCATCCTTCTACCTAGAGGCTTCCAATGTTGTAGTTTATCTCAATTAACAGATATATACAGCGTTGCTTCTGTTTTATGCAAAAGTAATCACTCTTTTGTTTGTAAACATGGTCTGCATTCCAAGGAAGTTATATATGCACAAAAGAGAAAACAACACATGTAGCCCCAGTTTTCCTTGCAATTTCTGTACTGTGTGAAGAGAAAAAAAAATGCATGTTTAAATAAACTGTGGCACGATTTTCAAAGCAGTATGAAATAATTACATGGGACTTTCTATAGACTTTGGAGGGGTTGTACTAGTGTTGCGTGATAATAGATGCCCGCTGAAACAGAGTCAGGGAGGGCTATACAAATCCAGTTTAAATTGAGTTTCATGACACCTCTTCCCATGCTACTGCTTTTCCAGATCTGGGGCAGAAGTGATGATGCAGCTAGGAGCAGCTGGGAGAGTGGCTTCCTCTAAGGAGCCACCTGGCAGGGATGATTCCTCAGACATGGAGGATGGCAGCACATCTGGCTGTTGGATAAGAAATGGCCAAACCCGTGGGTGGAGTGAAAAGAGGGATCAGCCTAGAATCTCTATGTAGCCACAAGAGAACTAAGTCCAACCCCTCCCTTGAGCATCATTAACCCTTATCTACTCTAAGCAGATGCTGACCTTTCATTGAAAAGATTCGCCTACATAGGCTTTTGTTAATCAATCAGTTTTATTGAACCTTTACATGTAGACCTGGTCTTTCATGCCTGACACTGGCACACCTACTGGTTGTAGAGCACTCCACCTGTTCCAAATGTTGCACAATGGTTGCTTGTACATTTGCACTCTGTGTGTCAACTTTTTAATGATGCCGTAGCAATGTGTTGCTAGCTGCTTCAAAGAACTTTCTTCCTGCAGGTCTGTTGCCGTATATTTGCCTATTGACAGAAATCATGCCAGACTAAAGCAACTATTTGCATAACTGTCCCAAAGGTGCTTTTTCAAGAGGCAACTGGACTTTGCTTTTGAAGGAGTTTTGCTTCTCATCCAAAAAGGTTCTTCAGCTCGGCCTGGATGGGTGAAAAGAGAAATGTCTTCAAAGAAAAACCAGAAGGTCCAGTTGCCTCTTAAAAGAGCACCTTTGGGAAAACCATGACCTGGATGACTGAGAATCTCCATATGTATCTGCATAACTCTTAAATATACTCTGTGAATTACCAAGGAGGTTCCGCCTTTTCCTTTTTCCTGCATACCAAAGATTCCAAGTTTTGCTGTATTTTTGCTCTCTGAGAAACGGCCCTTCCTCCTGCTATTCCTCCTAGAGATATAATTATATGATATTTTTACACACACTGCATTTTTCACATTCCAGTAATTGAATTTAATTGGAATGCTTTGAAAGGAATGTTGAACCAAAGCACGAATCTACTCCTTGAGAATCTTAATTTCTAAAAGAAGCCAGAGGTAGAATTAAAATTATAATGATACAAATGTTTCAAAGTTAATTCAGAGAATTTCAAGGATGGTAAAACTTGTTACATATTGCAACAAGTGAAAAGTTGGGTGTAAATTTGTACTTTTCAGATTAATTAAATGTTTTAACTACTGTAACCAGTGAGCATATGGAAAATTGTGGCCTCAAAACTAGATGTGACCCTAGCCATCTCTATGGTAACTATGAACTCAAGATGCCACACTGACTTCTCCAGAAAGATATCTAAATATTTAATTCATTAGTCAGCCTGGACATTCTTAACCCTAAATTTAGTCTTTTCTTGTTTCCAATTTTTTACACTTATTTTTAGCATTTTCAACCAACTATGCTAAAACAATAAATATTTCCTGTTTTATAGCTACCAATGATCAACAGGCAGCTTCTTTTGAAATGGAAATGTCTCAAGTTGGCTTCAGTGCCCATTATTCTCAGGTAAAGTGATTAGATTCAATTAGAAGGAAAAGAAACTAGGCATATTATACTTTCTCCACAGAGAGAAATGTTACAATAAGTTTTGCTAATCAATTAAAAAATAATCTTTGTGAACTGCAAGAACTTTTGACTTATTTATTGGAAGTACCTTGCTCTTTCTGATCGGCTGGGTTTTGCTTTTTTGTTGTTGTTGACAAAGATACAGGAGTGGGTTGCCATTTGGTCCATGGATTGTGAAGAGTCAGACACAACTTAGCAACTGAACAACAGCAATGATAAAAACATGTTCCTATGGAATTTATTGGATATCACAGCAACAGGACTATTCAATATGCAGGCATAAGAAACTGGGGCTGTCAGGATGACTCTTGCTGATTTGAAATTGCAATCAAACTTTGATTCCATATATTAGGATTCATTTGAACAGAATGCATGAAACAGGATAACATCTGAGATGCTAACCTAATCTAGCATAGATGAGATACAACAGGGAGATAATTATTCATCTTAGATTCAGAATTGTGAATTCTCTATCATTGGAGATTTTCAAGGTGAACGATTTGTCCAGAATGGTATAAGATCTATTGCATGAGCAAAGGGTTGAAACCTTTGAAGACCATATTCTATGCTTTATGCTCACTTATCAGATTAAATTAACACAGCAAATCTGTTCAGTGATGTCTCATATTTACCAAAAAAAATATTGAGGGATATCTATTTAAAGATGCTGATTATGAAACCACTAAATATCTGGAACAAATACATGCTGGTGTACCAATTTTGAATTGTATTTTCTTTCTTCTGTTTTGTTATGCTTATACAGCAAAAGCTGATACATGACTGAATTGCTCTACATTGTCCACCCATAAGCTGGTTGCCCAGCATAGTCCCCTTTTTTGGTTTATTCCACAGGATAAATCTCCAAGAATATAGTAACGCAATGATTTCTCTGCTATGTTTGTAAAGGATTGGATCATGCTTGGAGCAGTTGGGGCATATGACTGGAATGGGACTGTTGTCATGCTAAAGGACAGCAATTTTGTAATACCAACAAGTAATGCATTTGATGATAGCTTTTCAGAAAAAAATGAAAGTCTTGCAGCATACTTAGGTGAGCAAAATTGACTGCTGATTGTTGTACTCTTATAATAATGTATGCCAGTCCAAAGTGTTTTAATCAAGGGTGGCTTTCTTTCCCAACCAGATATCAATGGTTGTATTGTACATTAGATCCAGAGAATGGAAGATCTTCTACTAGAAGTCACATTCTTCTTTTTACTTTTATGAATCAAATTAAATTCAGGAAATCATATTTAAAAATTAAATTCAAGATGCCTCCTAAAACTCTGGCCATTTCAGTACAACAGTAATACTGTACTTTGGATATGTTATAGGGCAGTGGTGGCTAACCTTTTTGGGTTCCTGTGCCAAAAATTGTGTGCACACTTGTGCATGCCAGCACCTAGAAGGCAATGCACGCGCCCCCTCCGCCCCCTATGCATGTGAATGAAATCCCTCCATGCCCCCCCCCACGGTGCCCCCTTACCTGCACTGCACCTCCCAGCTGATTTTTGGCCCCTTTGAGGCCTTTTTCAGCCTCCCAGAGGCTTGAGGAAAACTTCTGCAGCCTTTGCAGGCCAAAAAATGGGTCTGTTTCATCATTTCCAGTATTTCCAGAAATGCAAAAAGTGACAAAATGTGCCTATTTTTTGGCCTGCAAAGGCTTTTTTCTTCAACTCTCTGGGAGGCCAAAAAAGGCCTCAAACAGGCCAAAAATCAGCTGTGAGGTGTGCGCATGTGCAGTGAGGTAAGTTTGCCTATGGCTCGTGTGCCGGCACAAATGGCTCTGCGTGCCACCTGTGGCACGTGTGTCATAGGTTCGCCATCACGTTTATAGGGAATCTATGCCAGTAGATGAACTTCTTTTGACTTTAGAAAGGTTCACTTTCCAGATTAATTCTTCCTAAAACAAGCCACCCTAATGTATTGCCTTTACATACTCTCTCTCTCTCTCTCTCTTTCTCTCTCTCCCTTTCCTCTCCTCTCCTCTCTCTCTCTCTCTCTCTCTGTGTGTGTGTCTCTGTCCCTGTCTGTTTCTCTCTGTCTCTCTCTCTTTCTCTCTCTCTCTGCATGTTGTATATGTGCATGTGTACGTATTGCAAGGAAGCTGAATGAATTATTTGTGCCTGTATTATTCTCCGCCATGCAGATACCATGTTTAATTTGGAGGAAGAAAATCAGAGTTAATGTCTGCCCTTTGGAATAAACCAGATCAGAAAATGAATGCCACTGGAAGACTACAATTATATATATTGAGATAGACTATAATAACAACAAGCCCTATTGTGCTTTACCTCTCCTCCCTTTTATATCTCAGTGAACCATGGAGCAGCCTGTCCGGGTCTCTTCAAATACAATCTCCTTTCCCAGAATTTAAAGAATGGTTCAGCTCTCTTTGTTTATGTGACAGTATTTGCCTATTTTCTTCAGGGTCACCCCTCGGATTCTCTGTCCCAAATAATAAAAAGATATGAAGTCTTAATTTTTCCCCACAAATTGAGAGCAAACAAATCATTGACTTTACATGTTATTCAGCTAGGAGTTCTTAAATAATATAAATGTGAAATTACTGGTGTGTTCAGTTAATGAATGGTCTTATAAACACAAAAAGCATACACAACAACCTGATTCCAGGAGATGCTATTTCAGAGAACAGAGACAACTGAAACTCTTTTTTTAGAGAATAGACACAAGTTATTGGGAACAGGTAAATTTTCCTATGATCAGATTCTGAATCAGACAATTAAAATGTGGATAATATAACTTTCTGGAATCTGAATTTCAACTCTCAGCTGGCTTTGAATGAAATCTGGAAGCTGATATTCTTATATTTGGAGGGCACTCATATTAGGGAAAGTTGGCATAACAGGAATTCTTAAATAGACATCCTTGAGAAACCCAGAAATACCTGTTCTTTATAAGCTGGTGGAAACTATTTCTACTGATAGGCACACACACACACACACACAAAAAAAAAAAAAAACAGGAGACATTTTGCTAAAGAAGAATCAATATTGTTTCTGACAAACCCTTTCAGATTTTGTGGGGTAGAATGGGGTTTCAAAAAAGGTTGAGCACATAGGCAATTTACTCTAAGACAAATGTATGTGTGTAAAGCAAAAATAGCTATTAAATGCTATAAGTATAATGAGTGCTTATCCTTCCTTAGGTTATACAGTCAATTCAGCTTCTGCATCTGGAGATCTGCTATACATTGCAGGGCAACCTCGTTATAATCACACCGGTCAAGTTATCATATATAAAATGAAGGATACTGAAGTAGAAATACTCCAGAAATTAAGTGGTGAACAGGTAATTATGTATTATGACACTAATCCACTGTCTAGTCTTTCACTAGGGGTAAAAAATCAATAAGCATCTCCTTATTTAACAACATTTATAATAATAAAGTTATGTGCACTGCATATTTACTCCATAAAAGAAATACAAGTAAGGACTTCATTCAAAACCATTACACCAATTGTCAATGACTGTATATCTGTTTTAACAATTACTAATATACAGTACATGCTTTGAGTTTCTTTATAGGAAAATTGGGAAATTTTAGTTCATCTTCATTCTTAAAGAGACAGAATTTATTTGCACTTTCTAATTAGCTTTTTATGAAGTAATTTCTCCATTCAAAATATCCATATTAAAAATGTCTATACAAGAAAAGTTTCACATAGCAAAACTTGCATGCACAACTAAATATAATTATCTAGCAGCAACTTGAAAACACAACAAATTACAGAATATCATGTTTGAAGGAAGGCATTTTTATGTAAGAGAAGCAGCACTCAAACAAGAATATGTACAGACTGAACCTATGCACTTATGTGACTTATGAATTATGCTTTTGTATCCCTCTTAATATTCTGATTTTAGCAACAGCCAACCTCTGCTTGGGTGTTAAAATAGAAGTATCCACCCAGCTTAGTTTCTTTGTATTATCAAGCATGTACTTCCTGCAGCAAAATAACTCTATGTCTGTAATAATTCTTAGTGTTCTAAGTTATATTTTTCAATCTCAAAGCAAGGGCTTTAGACTAGTTTATCTATTCCTCACTCCCAATTCACATTCATATATTTTCCAATATTAAGTTATACACAAACCATGCAAAGTTATGAATTATATTACCTAGCAAAGTGGGGGACAGAAGGATTATGTAATGCAGACTTTTCTTTCCTTGGTGGCAACTTGTTGGTTTTTTTCCTCAATCAGATATAAGTTCACTTTCTTTTTTTTCCCCTTGTACATCTAACCACACATGTGCACACAAAAATTGTGCGAAACTAAGTTGCCATTGAAAAAAAGAAATGGTTTAAATTTGATTGTTTAATTCTTACCCAATCTTAATCCAAATGAAATCATTAGTTTTTTCAGTGGTGGGGAAAATCACACAAAAAATATTTATCATTTTCAGACTCATGATACTATGATGTTTGAGGACCTGTGGTTTACCTAATACCCATGTTGTTATACATTAACATGTATCAATGGTGTGCTATTTTTTAAATCACAGATTGGATCGTATTATGGAAGTGTTATTACAACAATTGATATTGACAAGGATACGTATACAGATCTTCTTTTGGTGGGAGCACCGATGTACATGGGGACCGAGAAAGAAGAACAAGGCAAGGTGTACATTTATTCTTTAAACAAGGTAATGATTCTTTTTAAAAAATCATATGGATTGGGGATCCAAGTGACAGTCTAACATCAATTGATTGCATGTCTAGGCAATCAAAAGGACTTGTAATAAAAATCAGATGGGTCTTTTTGATCATTATTTCTTCTTTAACAGAAAACCTTTGAATATCAGATGACACTTGAGCCTGTAAAACAGACCTGCTGTTTGGTACACAAAGAGAAAGATTGCACAAACCACAACAAAAATGAACCATGCGGAGCTCGTTTTGGAACATCAATTGCTGCCGTAAAGGATCTCAATCTTGATGGTTTTAATGATATAGTCATAGGTGCTCCTCTAGAAGATGATCATCGAGGGGCTGTGTATGTTTATCATGGAAATGAGAAGAGTATAAAGAAAGAATATGCCCAGGTAGGGCTCAAGCTCAATGGCCTCATTCCAAAACCAAGAGTAGTTTAATTATGGCATTCTAAGCCTCTGGGAACTCTTCCATTTTGCAGAAAGGAACAAGTAGCATAAAATACAATATAGTTTCTCTGTGCAGGTATATAGTCTTATTTTTAGATCAGGTATGTCAAACTTGATTTCATTGATGACTGCATCAGGGTTGTGATTGACCTCGGGAGGGGTGGGGTGTATGTGGCCAGGGTGGGTGTGGCCAGCTCAACATCACTTGTGTCGGGGGTACCTATGGCGGGCCAAGTGCTCTGCCAGTGAAAATAGGCTCTTGAGCTCTGTTTCTGGCTGAGACACCTCCTGCAACACTCTGTCAGCGAAAACAGAGTTCACAAGGGCCACATGTAGTCCTCCCGAGCTATATTTTCTGCTGCAACAGCTTCTTGTAATCCTCTGTGAGTGAAAACAGATCTCAGGAGAGCCACATGTGGCTCTCCTGAGCTCTGTTTTCACTGGCAGAGGCACCATGGGCTAGTCCCTTGCTGTTTCCAGGGTAGCCCCACAGGCCAGATCTAAGCATCCCGGATCCAGCCTGCTGACCTTGAGTTTGACACCCCTGTTTTAGATTAATGTAGGAATAATCTATATCCGAAGTTGATGGCCAACCACCAGGGATTTTTAAAAAATAATTTTCACCCTCTTTTAAATTACAAAAAAGCTCTTTTTCCCACAGCATTTTTATCTATGCACAATCCACAAATCATCACTTTTCAGTCCTGTTTCAGTCCATTAGGAATTATCAGAAATATCAAACAGATCAAACAGATAATCAGAGTTGGAAGGGACCTTCCAACAGATAATCAGAGTTGGAAGGTCATCTAGTCCAACCCCCCGCCCAAGCGGGAGACCCTATCAAACAAATACTTCATTCCTGATCACATAGTCCAATTTCAAATTACTCTTTCTTGCTCTTCACAATCTTTCATGGATCTTTGGCATTCAATGGACTCACCCTCTTTGTAAATCCCATGAAGAAGCATCATCCATTCTGGGATTTAGGTAGGACATCATTATGACAATATAAATGTCAATGTTTATTCAACATTACATATTTTCTGCAATAGTAGGGATATGGGAGAGTTATAAAGGTCTGGAATCACAAACAATTATCTATTTGTAATATGCTTAAGTATATTTTATGGTTGGATGTAATAAAACTGTGCTTCTTCAAAGCGTATTGCTTCTGGTGGAGATGGGGAAAAGATGAAATTTTTTGGACAGTCAATCCATGGTGAAATGGACTTAAATGGAGATGGACTTACAGATGTGACTATTGGAGGCTTAGGAGGAGCAGCTCTTTTCTGGTAGGTGTAGTCAACCTTGCTATCAGTTGTATTCCCTAACCAATTTCTTTGTCATATGTGAATGTAACTGAAGAAATAATATCATTTCATAAGGAAGGGTTGGAAGTACTGTCATGGTTGCAAAATCGGCATGATTTTCAGAAGTATTGAGAACTCTAAAACAGCTGATTGTGTTTTGCATGAAATGTTGAGTGACTGAATTAAGGACAACCCTTGAAACTGGAATACAGAATCTAGGAAAATAACATGACTGGGTGGTAGGCTAAAAAAAATAGACTCTTTTTTTTAAACATTGGAAAATAATGTTAAGTCGAGAGAGGAAATCAAGTTCATTAGGACTGTCTATAATTATTTAAAATGTTTTGTGCTTTACGCAAGCATAGGATCTCTCTTATATTCATAAAAATGTTAGACAGTTACTGAGGCAATTTCCAGCTTAATTTGCCCTCAGCATACACTCAGCTAATTCTTATATCAGCTCACAGCAAGTATACATGCTAAATATTGCAAATATTGCAACACGCTGAACATTCTGTAATATTCCTTAATTGTTTTCTTTAGGTCTCGAGATGTTGCCCAAGTAAATGCTTCCATGAAATTCATGCCCAACAAAATTGATATTCAAAAACTAAGCAGTGACATGCAAAAACAAAAGTTGTATATTAACTCCACAATTTGTTTTGAAATCAGATTAAAGTCAAAAGACATCACAATTAATGAAACAAGTAAGTGGACATCCAGGTTTTTGAACTCTGCATAGATGTTTTCTACCAGGAATGTCTGCTGGGAGGAGAAGGTGTCAAATATCAAGATGGTGACCACTACATTTCATGCCTTTTTTAAATGTGTGTCATACATATAACACACATCAGAAAAAAAGCTGCTATCTTGACTGTTTTGACCTCTCTCCTGAGGATGCTCCTGTCTTTATTGTTCAAACCACAGCTGCAATCAAAAACACTTACTTCTGAACAGTTCTTTAAATCCTGGGCCATCACTTTGGGGCTTAACTTTGTTACATAAACATAAAATAGAACTGATGTTTTTTAAATGGTTTTATAACATTGTATTTCATGCTAGCTAGAAGTTGAAGTAGGAAGATATCACACTATTTAGAACTTTAATAATAAGGGGGAAACAGAAGCCTGGGCCTTAACTACAGCATTCAGGATTCAAAGGATAACTGTAGCTATTTATTAGACCAGAGGTCGCCAACCTTTTGGACCTCAGGGACCACCAAACTCATAATTTTAAATCCTGTAGACCAGAGACCCTGGGAAAATCCCCCCAAAAAGTCTGCAGGAAAATTCCCCATGCCATTTTCCTACCTATCGATCATTCTTTATTTGGGATCGCAGGATACAGTCTCCAGCTCTGTTCTCAGGGGGAGAGAGAGAGAGACTTTTGGCTTCATGCAAGGAAAGCAGCAGCAGAAGTCTTTCTTTCTCTCCCCCAAACTCTGCCAGAAATGAGTCTTTGTGAGACTTGTAGTGCCTGCGCAGCCTCTTGGAGCAGGATGCCTTTCAAAGACTCATTTCTAGTGGAGTTTGGGGGAGGGAAAGAAAGACTTTTGCTGCTTTCCTTGTGTTCAGAAGAAGAAAGAAGTGGAAAGAAGCAGCCCAGTGGCCAGGCCAGGCACGTGGGGCGAGTGGGGCAAGTCCCCCCTCCACCCTTTCCCCCCTCCCCTCACTACCTCGTGTTGTTCGCAATGCAAGCGATGCAAGCCTTGTGTTCCGTGGGCCATGTGGGTGGCACAGCCTTGTGTTTCCACGCAGCCTGGATTAATTGCTTTGCGGGTAACATTTCTCTGCAGACCACCAAAATTTTCTCATGGACCACCAGTGGTCCCCAGCCCACTGGTTGGCAACCAATGTATCAGATGATTATGCTGTATATAGAATGCTAGAAAAAAAACCAATTATGACCTCCAGAGGTTTCTCCTAAAACTGAGAAAGAAAAAGAGACTAAACTCTATTTAAGAGGACAATATATAATTGTTTCAGTGTATGTGAGCAACCTCCTATTGTCTCAAAATTAGATACGCATTCTGTCTATGGACAAATATTGTTGTTGTTTTTTACACAAATGGTAGGATCGGAAATGTATATCCTTTGTTAAACTTTTGACCCATTGCTTTTAATTTAATTCAACTGGTCTTCCTCAGCAGATAGAAGCTTTGATGTACATGGATTTGGAAGCTAAGCAGTATCAGGTCTGGTTAGATTTAGATGGAGGACCTTCAGAAAGTTTAAATGGAAAGAATTGAAATATATCCTGGAGCAGGCACTAGGAAGCTGTTTTCATGCAGCTACCAAGAAAGCTACACCAGCAATTAATGCAAAGGTTTTCAACCCCAAAGCCCAACTTACAGAATTCCAACAATGCAACATAACAACTCTAAGCTACACATATTATATTTGATACCCACGCATTGTATTAATATAGTCTTTAAAAGTGATAGAACTAATGGAGGGAAACAGATGAGCAGCTTTCAAAGAGAGCTACTTTAGAAACATCTTATGCATGGAATTAATTGCTGCTATTTTTGTTCCTAGATATACAGTACTGGTTTACACTTGATTCACAAAGAAAGGTGTCTCGAATACTTTTTGCAGAAACAAATGAACGGAAGATTCAAAGAAACATCACAGTTAGAGGTTCAGAATGCATTAAGCACAACTTCTACATGTTGGCAAGTAAATCATATAAAGTGGTTATCTTCTTTGCTTATTGCTATAATTGCCTTTATCTCATTATTAATCAATTTTAAATAGGGCTAGAGAGAAGTTCCATGAAGATGGGCTCCAGCATGAATCCAAAAGCTCAGAAGACAAAAACCTCTGGTCCCAGTGACTGGCCCAGATTGGATCCTAGCCTGTTTCTATTGTATTGGTCTACTATAGGAAGCTAATATTGATCTCATTGGGGACAATAGCCCTGTAATGCACTATTTTAAATTCAACATGTAAATTATTGTATATGTACTTAAATTATCACAGACTGTTCAGGATGATTGGTGGCATGCTGATATTTGCATGGAGAAAATACCCTTAAAATATACAACTTAAATATATATAATCATCTGAATCTCTTACCCATCTGACTTTCTCCATTTTCCATATGCATTATTTTTCCATTTTCCATATGCATTTATAGAAAATTAAATATGGTGGATGGCTGAAGCTCAGAACTTTGGAAATACAGCATGTCATATGTTGAGATGGTAGATCGTCAATTGAGGGGTTGGGTGGTGAAGGACAAGTTTCTGGCAAATGGATGATTTGTGTCTGGCCATGCCCTGTATATTGTTTACTTCCAACATACCTACATACCTGTAAGGATGGCAGCATTTAACTAAACATGGCTAATCTTGTAAAAAAAAACCAACAACATCCCCCATCAAAATCACCAGGGAATAGGTAGCATTCCCAATAACCCTGGAAAAGACCATGAGCACTTCTATATTCTGCGAAGAAATCAACATATATATCCCAAAGAGTTTGAATTTGATTCAAGGGAATCTATCTTTAGCCCAACACAAAGTTTTTTTTTCACTTATTTCCTTCTGCAAAGAACTTCCTCCTTGAAACTGATGCAATTAAAGGATAATTGAATAGACCTATATTTAATGAAAGGCCATTGCCAACACAGAAAATTAACACATGTGATTTTGTGTATGCATAAATGTTTGTGGTTTCTAGGCTTACCAAGATTTTGTTTATGAGACACAGCAATATCTCATTAGTTACAAATAAAAACTTGAAGAGGAAATACCTTAATTTTTATCAAGCACTAAGATCTAGACAATTCCTTCAGCTGTCACTTTCATCATCATTCTTTTTAAATGCTTATTCGCTAATGATGGGCATGAATGATAAATCTTGAAAGCATTAATTTTTAGTTTGTAACTTACAAGAAAAAAAGTAATCTTGCTGGGTGATAACCTCTTAATACCGTGTTTCTCATATAATAAGGCCGGGTCTTTTTTTTTTTTGAGCCCCCAAAAAATGGCTAGGCCGTCTTTTCGGGGGTGACTTAATTCCCCCCCCCCTTGCATCTTAGGGCGGGCGGCGACAGTTTGGATGTTGACCTCGGCGTTGGTGGGGCACTTTGTATCAGGGTCAACGCAGGCAGCACCGTATCCGGGTGTGCAACAAAAGTACTTCCTAACAGCAATCCCCCCCCCCCGCCATTTCCCCCCCATTTCGCATGTTTTAATATAGGCCTTAATTTGGGGGGGAGGGGCTTAATTTCATTTCATGCCTATAAAACATGCTGGGACTTCCTATTGGGGGAGGCCGTATTGTTGGAGAAACAGGGTAGGAAAATTATACTAGTTGGCTTATTTTCTTCCATCCAGATAGTAGATTTCATACCATTCAGAGGGTTCTTCTATTATGCAAAAATCTGCATTCAAATCAACATTAATCCATGCTATGACCACTTTGCTTTTCATATCACTTGCCCTCAATGTCTCTGACTTGCCAGTGCCCCCAGCAAAGCAATCTGATAATTGACCTTCTACCACCAAGGATGATGAAGCAGCTCCTTAGATGGAATTTTTACTTTTCAATAGTTTTTCAATAGCTTTTTTATTTTTTACATTTGGAGGAGTTAGCACATTTGGAGGAGTTAGCACATTCACTATGCTTTCTAGACATCCTTGGCTCAGGCCAAAATGGAAAGCTTTGTTCCGTGCCAATTTTCAGGAATTAGATCTTTAAAGTCTATTGTATATGACAACCAAGAATGCCTAGCAACACAACTGTCAGGGACATATCCCATGCTTGCTAGATAATTTTCAGAATGAGATAAATTTCATTGTTGTAAATATATATTTCTTTTTCTTTCTTTTCTATTTGTAGCTGTATATTTATGCATTTTTAAATTATAGACTAGATGGGGATTCCCTTCCTTCATATAGCACCCTGTATTTATATGAAAAATAAGGAGGAATCTTGCTTAGAATGGAGCCTTATTAAATAGAGAGATTCAGATTGTCAGTTTCTAATACAGTGTTCTTGTTCTTGAAGAAAGAGCAAATTCCAATGCCTGATTTGCTTCGGATTTTTTCCAGGGCAAGCCTGACTTTCGTGATCCTATAAAGGTTTTGCTGGAGTTTAATTTTTCTGACCCCGAGAGTGGACCAATCCTTGACAGTGAGCTGCCCAATTCAGTAGCTGAATATGTAAGTAACTACAATGTGGACAATTTTAACTTTTGTGTTACAGTATAGAGTTACGTATTAAGAATGACATTTGATCCTCTGCGTGTGAGTTAACTCACTCCATCTATCCCCAATCATTTCCGTCCTCTCTTCAAACAAACTTGTTCCAAAGATGAGAATTTACTTTTTCGGCACCAAGTGTCCAAAGCGCATGCACGTGCATGCATTCTCAAAATGCAATGTGTGCATGCCACCTACATGCCCCACGCCCCCGTGCATGCATGGCAGAGACCTGAAGACCAGCTGGCTGGCAGGAGGTGCACGTGCATATGTGCGGCAGAGCTGAGCTCTTGTGTGCCCAGAGAGAGGGCTCTGCGTGCCACTTCTGGCACACATGCCATAGATTCACCACGGGACTAGAGAGCTCATGTAATTTTTCCCAAAATAAACAAATAAATGGTACTGTCATGTTGGGTCCTCTCTTGGTAAAATAAGACATGCATGACTGAACATGGCCATCTGCTTATTCTATAATAAATTTATATTTGCTTTCTCCATTCTTTAACACAACCAGAGCCTTTCTGTGGTAGGAGAAGATATTTCAGCCACGTTCTTCCTCAGCACATTGTTGATGGGGTTATGGTTATGTATGTATGTCTACATAACTTGGGCTTGCTATCAGATGCTTAATGGAAATCATGGAGCACAACTCTTTTGCAAATCCATATTAGGAATTTGATGACACTATTAAAAACTAGGCAGGACGTTCCAGAATTCCAGAAAGGGAAAGAAATTAGCAGGGGTTAAATAATGTGTAGTCTTTTCATTGCTAATCAATAATTCCTTGTAGATCCATTTCACAAAAGATTGTGGAAACAAGAACAAATGTATCACTGATCTACAGCTGACTGCTAACGCAACCATAGGGGGAAACAGGTAAGTCAAATGAAACACAAATTCTATCTCTCTGTCACTCTGCTTCTCTCTATTTTTTTAATGGAATGTTCTGTTTAAAATATGATTTAAAGAGATAAATATAACCAAAGTAGAAATAAAAACAATGGTAGATCATTATCCTGATCAATGCATAAAAATTATTGAAGCTCTAAAGTAGACTAAAATAGACATTATGGAAAATGCTTAATGGCTGCCCAAAATAACAGCTCCTTATTTTTCCCCTCATATCACTGGGCTGATAAGTCACATGAGCACTCTGAGCCTCCAAAAGAAATGAGGGGGGGGGAGAGGGGAAGAGATAGAGAGGGAAATGGAGAGTTTCATGGAGAGATAGAGAGGGATGACAGAGGCCACGCAGGCTATATACTCTTGCAAGGTCATTCATTAGGGGACTGGAGGCTAAAACATATAAAGAATGGTTGCAGGAATTGGACATGTCTAGTTTAATGAAAAGAAGGAATATGAGTGACATGATAGCAGTGTTCCAATATCTCAGGGGCTACCAGAGAAGAAGGAATCAACCTATTCTCTAAAGCACATGAAAGCAGGACAAGAAGCAATGGATGGAAACTAATCAAGAAGCCTAGAACTAAGAGAAATTTCCTGGTTGTTAGAACAATTAATTAGTGGAATGACTTGCCTTCAGAAGTTATGGATGATCCAATACTGGAAATTTTAAAGAAGAGATTGGACAACCATTTGTCTGAAATGGTATAGGGTTTCTTGCTTGAGCAGGAGGTTGGACTTGAAAACCTCTAAGGTCCCTTCCAATTCTGTTATTCTGTCACTTGGTCTTCCTTACCATTATCTGCAGCTCCTAAATTGTCAAGAATTATTTATTGGTGGCTGAAGGGGACCATATTCCTATTTTAGAAGAGGATTGCACATTTTCAGTCAGAAGGAAGAGCAAAAACTAAACATAAATGTAACTGTATCTAAAGATCTCCATATGTTCATCAGCATGCATGCAAAATTAAGAGTTCTCCTTGCTATCTGTCAGCTTTGGAAGCCATATTCCACGCTGCCACAAGCTTGAGAAAGTGGGAGGAGGGTGGATTCAATTGAACAGCTCTAAGTAGACAAAATAAAATTCTTTTGCTAGTTCAAGGTCATTGAGTTTGGTGTAGGAGGAAATAAGAATATTACTTTTGAAAGGATCGTGATTGGGCCATGTGATGTGATGATGGCCAAGGGGAGGGGGTGGATTTGTAGTTTGGGAAACTGTGGGAAGCCCAAAAATTTTCAGATTCGGGATTCTACAGATGTGCCAGTTGCTATTCTAAGAAAGATACTTTTGAGATATGGTTGTCTCCGTGTTACTGATTAGAATGGAGGTTTGCTGGAACGCTGGCACTATCATTGAGAAAGGCAGGTTGTTGTAGCAGGAACACCACATTTTTCAAAATATGGAATTGCTTTAGATAAAAAGCATAATTTCATGGATCTAAACATGGGGTCATTGGTGGGGCAATATTAAAGAATTCCTTCTAGTTATCTCAGTTACATTAGGCTGTCTTGGGAAAACATAAAAATTCTCTTCTCTCCAACAGTACTTCTGTGGATATAATTAGGAATGTTGTGACATTGCGGAGGTTATGTTTCCTCCCATCCCGTCATTCCATTCATAATTTTCATATTTGGGCCACTAATGGATTGCAGATGCCTGCCGAAATCTGTGTCTCTCACAATGTGTCAAAGCAAGACATTTAAAATAATTGCTTGAAAATGTACATATCAGAAATATATACAAAATATAGAATTTTTTGAAACAGAATTTCCCTGTTACTTGCAATCAGTGTTCACATAATAAAACTGCATAAGGTGAACAGAAACCAATGTTTATGACAACTTTTTCTGATAAATGAATATATTTATATTGTTTTTAATAGTTTTTTTTAATCTCATTTTTAATTTTATTTTAAGTCAGTTGTTTTAGTGGTCTTTGTATATTCTTGATTATTACGATTTATACTGACTGTTTCCTTGTATGATTTGATTGCTTATTATATCCTATGACTATCATTAAGTGTTGTATCTTTTCTTTTATGTATACTGAGAGTATTTGCACCAAGACAAATTCCGTGTGTGTCCAACCACACTTGGCCAATAAAGAATTCTATTCTATTCTATTACTATGTATGCCATCCATAATCACCGAGATGGGCAGCGTTTAATGTGATTATATAAATAAACATTGGTTATGTTTGGAAAAAGATAAATTCAGCCAAACTGAATAGCATAGGAGTGTTCATACTTAGGTGCTCATTAATCATCTGGGTTGTGACAAGGTTTGCGCAGCAGTAGCCCTAAGTACTGTATAATCACAAAGAACAGCTGAGAGCTACACATGTGATCTGCAAGACATGAGTTAACTACCCATAATCTTGAGAAGTTACATGGGAGCCAACTGTCTGTGGAGATTCTCAGTCATCCAGGTCATAATTATCTCAAAGGTGCTTTTTTCTTCAAAAGGCAACTGGACTGGTTTTTTTCCTTGATGAAGAAGAAGAAAACGTTTTGCTTTTCATCCAAGAAGCTTCATGTGTTCTGATTTGTGGGGGATGGGAGCCAATCATTGCACTGCAAATTTCCCTACTCCAGTGGTGGGGTTCAAATTTTTTTGCTACCAGTTCTGTGGACGTGGCTTGATGGGCATGGCAGGGGAAGGATACTGTAAAATCCCATTCCCTCCCCATCCCACTAACCTGCTTTGCAGCTCCGTTCTCTTGTGCAGGGCAACAAAAGAAGACCCAGCCAATCAACTGGGATGCAGAAGGCAGAGAATAGATGGGGGCAGGGCCAGTCAGAGGTGGTATTTGCCGGTTCTCCAAACTACTCAATATTCCGCTACAGGTTCTCCAGAACTGGTCAGAACTGGTCTGCCCTACTCCATTTCAGTGGTGGTAGTCTATCAGTTCAGCCTAGTTCTGCTGAGCCAGTAGCAGCAATAGGCAGCAGAGACCGAATTGGTTCTCTCTGTCGCTCTTCTGTTGGGCCCACCTGCCCACCTGGGCTCCCATACTCACCTTCAACCTCTGAATTTGAAGCGCAGCTGCTTTGCGCGGCACAGAAGAGTGCTGCGTGACAGCTGCTGAAGCAACCGGGATTGTGCAGGCTTGCAGGAGGCAAGTTAGAATGCTTCTGCACATGTGCAAACACCTCTGTGCCTGCACAAAGTGCGCGTTTGGCGCACACATGCATGCAAAATGTGCACACACACACAAAGCGCACCCACCAAGCCACGGCCACCGAACCGGTGGTAAACATATTTGAATCCCACCACTGCTCCATTTACGGTTGAGTGTTTGTAGAAAAAGGGAAAATCATAGTGTGTGATGTCACATCACAGTTATTTTGCAAAACTAAACATTACTTGGGAGAAAGTTCAAATATTAGGCTGTTGTTTTTAGCAATAGTCCAAATCTGTGTTAATACTGGATTCTTCCTTCATATTATAACAGCAGCAGTAATGTCAGGCTTACCCTTTTTCTTTTTTTAACTCTAGAATGACGAAGTAATAAAAAGTATCCCATTTCTAACAGTAAATAGATCTTATACCAATCCATTTTGATGCTCCAATTATATGACTCTGCAACTGTCAAAAAAATGTCCACCTAATTTTCTGTTTCCTCCCCCCACTTTATTATATGCTGCTGACTTAATAAAAGATATAGTTTAAGATCTACAAAGCCAGAACTGTTTTACACTTGTTTATGATCTGTGTTCTTTATCTTTTTTACATTTTTCAGTTTATCTCAATTCATCATCAAATTGAATAATTTGAAGTTCTGGGTCCAAATGTTGGTCAGAAATAAAAAAGATAGTGCGTACAATACAAGAGTCTATGTGCAACATTCTCCAAATATTATTTTTTCTGGAATTGAGGTAGATATTTTTAAATTATCATCTTGTTGGGAGAGGAAAAAAGTAATGCAAACTCATTTAGAGAAATTAGGATGTCCATTATTGATTTTTCTACATTCCAGGTTTACATGTTTATTTATTATAGATTTATGCCACATATTTTCTCGGGAACTCCCAGGAGGCAAATGAGGGACATTCTCTTATTTTTTCCACAAAATGATCATTCTATGAGGAATATTTATTATAATACTGTACATACATAATATGACTATATGTGGTTCCTTTGCAAACAATCCTGTGGAAATTTCAAAGATTGGTAACCATTACCATGAGAGGAAAATGTTGATTAAAAAATAATAATTGATTGAAGCCAGAGTTCTAGGCATGCTAGCAGACCCTAATCCAATGACATCTAGTTTTGAGAAGATTTATGAAGTAGTTGTACAACTTGTAGTCAGAAAGCCTTGGATTTGAATCCATGTTGCTTTTCATAGTTTAATTTTACAAAGAGGGAAATTATAGAATGTGGTACATAGAGAGCTATCCTGTTAGTTGTATTTAAATAATAAAACTTAGTTTTCTGTCCCACTTTTTTGTCACTTTCTGCACATTTTTCAGAGGAAAATGTGCCTCTCTGGTGTATATGACTGCACTGAAACTCGTGGACGATTTTATTTCCTTTACAATTGCATCAAATGCCTTATAATGATTAAGAGTTAATCAAGTCCTGCATGTTAAATGTGTGAATGTTTGTATTTCTATTTAAGAATAAGGAACAAGCAGATTAAATCCATATCAGGGCCATGGCAGATGGAGAGAGAGCTTCAAACTTTTCCTGAACTCTTGAGTCCTAATTAAAATCATCCCCAGCTGTTACTCTTCCAATAAGGAAGCTCTCCTTAATCTTGACGAAAGTTTCCAGAATAAATAGCAGTTTTAGAAATTGTGAGTTTTGAGGAAGGCAGAGCAAGGGGTATGGTGAAAGGTAGATTAGTAGATTAGTAGACTAGACCCTAAAGGAAATTCAGTTCTTGCTCAGTTATGAAGCTGCACAGGGAGATCAATTATTCTTCACTAATTCTGGTTCACAAAGTTTGGGACTACATAGCAATAGCACTTAGACTTATATACTGCTTCACAGTGCTTTCTAAGCCCTCTCTAAGCGGTTTACAGAGTCAACCTATTGCCACCAACAATCTGGGTCCTCATTTTTCTCAGAATGTATGGAAGGCTGAGTCAACCTTGAGCCTGGCGAGATTCGATTTGCCAAATTGCAGGCATCCGACAGTCAGCAGAAGTAGCCTGCAGTACTGCATTTTAACCATTGCAAAACCGCGGCTGTTTGTCGCAAATATGTTTTGGGATATTGATTTTTTTTCTATTATTACTATTTTTAAATAATTGATTTCTTATCATTTTATATACAGAGAATACCAAAAGATAGCTGTGATACTGGGCAGAACATCACTTGTAAAGTAGGCTATCCCTTCCTGTCTCCCAAGGAGGAGGTAAGACAATGTGCAGAACAGTTGGGTGACATGTGTATAACATATTTTAAATATAAACAAACACAAATGATATTGGAAAATATCTGTTCTCCTCCTACCAACTTCTTTTTTCTGGGTGACTAGATTTTGAATCAAAAGTGTATATGTCCATTTGTGTGTCTAGCATAGCATTTTTTTTCTGTCATTCTTGTAGCCTGTCATTTTTAAATCCACGTTCAGATCAGTTGAGGTCTTATCTGATAAAACCTATTACTCTTCCATAATATCTTTTAAACATAGCTTATATACAATGGCAGACACGCTTAAAATTAAATTCTGAGTCTGCTGTTCACAAATATCTTTTAATATGTCCAGTATTCCACTATGATGTTCCATTCAGCATTAGTAAATGAAAGTCTTCTTCTCCTTTAATAGTATTATTTGGTTCCTTCTGCTTCCCTCTGGTGTCCAACAAAGTTCCATACTACCATTTTTTAAAGAATTCATAGTATGTATGAATTTGTGTGTGTGTGTGGATATATGCATACATGTCTGTGTGTCTGAATTAAAAGTGTATATTTCAACATTTCTCCAAATGGCATCCTACAATGAACAGAAGTTACCAGTTAGCAGAAAGTTAATATAGTTCATGTTTACCATTCATACCCACAGGAAACAAAACAAGGATTAAACATAACTAAAAGTAAAGAGGAAATAAATAGAGAAGCAGCAAATGGAATGCATATTTAGAACTTTCTCCTCAAACACCTTCTCAAATGAGGAATATTCTTCATTAGTTTGACTAATGAATGTGATGTGATGAGATATAGTCAGATGTGATAAAGTTGTTGCATTCTTTTTTAGTTTCTATACGTGGGATGGGAAGGATAATGTTTGTCCTGATGTTATTAGAAGACAAATTCCAGATAAATATCAATAAAAGCAACAGGAAAACAACAGTTCAGAATTGAGGGGACTTTAGTTTGGATCTTGAAAAGAACAAAGTTTGGCCTTGAAACATACTTAATCACCTCAGGTAAAAACCTAGATTACTTGTTGCTTAGAGAATATTGTGCAAACCTATGGCCTATGTGAATTCAGCAACCAGATAAAGATGCCAATTCCACAAGACATTTCACACAAAATTTATATTACTAATTTATCTCTAATCATAAATGGATAAAAGAGGGAAGGATTTTTTTAAAAATAATAATAATTGATTGAATTTCAGAGCATTTAAAAGGGTGAAAAGTCTGGGCATTCCAGATGCTACTATAATACACTAGAACTCCCTACTTTTGACTATTTTCACATTCCTGGCTGGTTTAAAAGACAAAAGTTCCTGTAAGCCCTTTCCAACACCACCAAATGGATTGGACAGGGTTTGTCTTGTGTGAATTCTGAAAACCATAGACGTAGAATAGAACTTATATGGGAACTTAAACAATAATCTTCCAAGAGGTCAAAGTGTCTCCAAGCTGCATTTTGTGGATAATATGTATTTATATATTATTAACCCCGATGTAAAATGAACCTGGTTGCAGATATCAGGGAAGCATGCCTTAATGTCTTTGTGATCATAAGAGCAATTGCTTCCTTAGAGCTTATGACCAAAGAGATATTTATCTTCAGTTAGACAAAGTTTAGGCAACCAGATTCTTGATTCAGATCTTCCTCTGAGAATTGAAGTTTATGTGACAGGATATGTGGGAGGGCTGGCCTCTGACCTATGTGTGAGATCATGTGAACTTCCTATAAATATTATATTTCCTTAAGGGAAAAACAGGAGAGTTGAACAGCCAAGTAATATATAGTATGCTCTGTACTAAAAAAAGTGTGTGTATGTATATATACAGTATATATTGTATATAATGTGTGTGTGTGTGTGTGTGTGTGTGTGTGTATACTGTATACCAATATATACTGAATCTTTATACAGATTCTTCATAATTCAGGAAATTAAAGCATGTACTTATTTTTCTTTATTTGCAATTTTTTTAATAGTTCTTCCAGCATACTGAACAGCATTTATTAAATATAATCCTTATTTTAAATGTATCTATGTTGCCATAAAAGCTAAAAGGAAAGAACTCTTATGGCTAAAATAATAATGAAGTCCACATGATTTCACATACAAGCCTTCAGGTAGATGTTGATTCTTAGCAACCAGATAGGCAGGGGTTTTTTTTTAGACTGATCTGTCCCCAACCTAGTTCTATGGAGTGAATTCATTTGGCACTGTAATTGAGTCCATCCACTTTGCTGGTGGTCATCATTTTTTCCCTTTCTTCTTTTCCCAGCATTACTCAATAGACTTTTCTAGAAAGTTTGGTCTTCTCACAATGAAGCCAAAATACTATAATTTAGGCCTGCTCTTTCATGCCTTGAGATGGATTTGTTGTATAATCCATTTCTTTGTTCCTTAGCCATCTGTAGCATCTCAGGAATCTTAAGCAATACTAAAAACACTGATATTCTTCCTATCTTACTTCTTAAAAATCCAACTTGTCCCGGGGAAAACCATTTCTTGCATAATTCTGATTGTTGTAGGCATGTAACACATCACAGTATTAGAATATTTTTTCTAAGGCCTTAACTGCTTCTCTACTAAGTGCTAGTTTGCAACATATTTTTGACTGCTGTTTATATTTACTTTTGTTAGGCAATCCCAATTAGCTATCCACCACTTCAGTAACTTCACTATCAATTCTAAGGCTGGTGTACCTTGATGTACCTGTTATCATAGTTTGCTCTTCTGCATATTTAATCTTTGTCTTCATCTTCAGAGTAATTGAATTTCATTATTAGATACTGCACTACTTGCATTTTCAGTTAATTTAAATCTCACCAGATAAGTATATTGATGTTCCTTCCTCCAGCTTTAAACCACTCTGATCTTCAGATCCAGTTCCCCAAACCTTATAAAATTATAGCTGAAATTTAAACTATAAAACCGTTGTCTTTAAAATTAAAAACAGATTTAGATATTTTTAATTTCCCAATTCAAAGTGATGAGAAACAATGTAACAGAATTTTTAACTAGAGCTGTCCACCTTCTGGTTTAACTTCTTGTGTGAACTCAGCTAATGATAGTTTATTCAACAAATCATTGTTTAAAATATATGATCTATGATTCATTCTCTCTCTCTCTCTCTCTCTCTCTCTCTCTCTCTCTCTCACACACACACACACACACACACACACAGAGAGAGAGAGAGAGAAAGAGAATGAGAGAGAAAATGTCTTCTCTTCAAAGAAAATAGTGAATCTTCCATTCTCCATCTTATGCAGCCTCAGTCCTTCCTACTCTCCTGCTAGTTACACTTTTAAAAATTGCATATTAATTGTATTCATACAAATATTAAATGTGAGCCTCCATTACATATATTTCCAGCAGAAGGAAACCCCTGTACTTTATTTATATATGCATAATACCTTATTTCAAATTTTATACCACCTACTTCAAATATCCTAGAGATGATACCAATAAAGGAAAATATTTGTAGTTCAAAGTTGAAATGAGGAATCCTTGGTGGTCTCTGAGCTGGCTTGTTTTCCTGCAGACATTTCATTATCCAAACTAGGTAACATCATGACTAGAACTGATGATGTTACCTAGCTTGGATAATGAAACATCTGCAAGAAAACAAGCAAGCTCAAAGACCACCAAGGACCATTGTAGAAATGCCCTGATGGTCTGGAACAGCTATCCTTTTTGACTGGATGCCACCAAATGAATGAGCTAGAGTTCCGCTAGTTATGCTTTAGGCAAAGCAAGACCAAAAACAGCTGTAACCTTTTAGAATGATGGGATGCTTCATGTTAAAATATACTTCTTACCTTCACTCACATTGGCTAGTGAAGACAGAACAGCTGTTGTGGTAGCATCCAGCCATTCTTGTTAGTGTTTCTGTATGACTGAGACTTTATAAGAATAATTTATGTGAAATTCTGCTCTTTTTACCAGATTGTCATATTCTGTCATCTGGCTCAGTTGTCTCGACAGGAACTTGGCTAAAAATGAACTTTCCCACAATATCTTCTCCAGTGCCTTATAAGCAAAATACCTTTACTACTTGCAGCTTTTTGCTACATGGTTTATGAAATATATTTACATAAAGCAGTCTGTCTATTTAGTGCAATATAAGCCCTATAAAAAAAGCTAAAAACCTGCTAGTGAAACTCAGTGGAATTAGAACAGAGAAATAATTGGTTTGGTTGGAATTGGACAGAGGAAACAATTGGAACAGAGAAAAATTAACTCTGTATGTATAGAGAGGAAGAGACATAAGCTTGTCAGAAATATGCAAGAGCTGGCAGAAGGGGAGTGAAACATTATTTAAATCAACAATAGTAAGGTAACATTTGGAAGTGGATCAGGCATATGCCACCCTTATTCATTGAAGTATAAGAAAGGGAGGGTTTACAACACAATCAGGCTTGCAAGATTGACCATTAGGTAGACCAACCCCCAAAAAATCAACCCCATAGGAAAGCTAAAATTGCTTTTTGTGGAGATTGGCATGTGGAGATTGGTAATAGAACCTTGCAAGCCTGATTGTGTTGTATCTTTTGCCTAGGTAATAGTTCTTGCACATTTCTGTTAAAGTCATCTTCCTTATTCTTTAAAATATTTCCTGCAGATATCACATCTCTTTCTACTCAAGTTTCAGGGAAACCCTCTAATCCATGCACATTTCCTTATTTCGATGACTGTGTTATTTATAAAGGAGATGTGTCTCTACCATTTCAGGAGAATATTCAAAAAACAGTTTAGTCTCAATAGCCCATCTTAAAAGTGATAAAAAAGTGCAATAATTTAATTCAAGTCCTTGTATTTCTATCAGCAGTTGTCAATCCATGATGATACTATCACATTACTCATAACTATTGGTTATATTATTTTAAGGTTATGAGCTGAACATTAATAATAAGTTGAAGGAAGTCTATGTGATGGGCATTATAAAAATATTTTAAGCAACAATTTTCAAATGTTGTCCATGTTCATACCTGCATGTAATATTTCTAAATTAAAACAAAAATTTCAAATGAATTGTAGCACTAGGATGATTTTGTCATTCACAGTTTTTTTGCCTTTCTTTTTCATATGCACAGATTTTATTTTGACTTTATATAAATATATATTTATATTTAGATAAACCATTAATCCAAATGTTCACAAGAACTTCATAATGTGTGTGTGTGTGTGTGTGTGTGTGTGAGTGTGTGTGTGTGTGTGTGTGTGTGTGTGTACACACTAGGGACTGCCTCCAGACTTTACATCCTCATCTTCATTTTATTGCTCAGTGTAGATAAAAATAAAACATTTATTTTACTAAGGGGAAATGTAATGATGAATTGTATTCAATTTTTGTTGAAAATGTAATTGCAGTTTTACTTTATTTTATAGACTAGACTAGAAGTCCTCCTTTCAGTTCTCTTATAAACACTGACATTTTATGCACTTTCTTTTCATTTAGATTTTCTTCGAAATAGCATTCCAGTTCAATGTGTCCCAACTCCTGGGAAATGCAACAATTCACTTTTCTGTTACAAGGTTGGTTCCTGTAATATCTACACACCTTTAGATTGAATTGGGGTCCATTCTCTTTATTTTGGATTCCTCCAGTGAATTTATGGAAGGTTTCCACTGAATCAAGATTGTACAAAAGGAAAATTAGTCTATACTTTATTGGAATAAAAGGCTAAATGGTGATATATACAAAGAATGAAATAAAATAATAAATTTCATTGAATGATTAAAATGTAATAAAAGAATTAATGGCAATATAGTAAAATGATACCTAAAACAATGGTAATGTAAGTGGTTAAAAGGATTAATAAAGGATAAATTTGAAACTAATCAAAGCTTAACCAATGGCAAATCTTATATTAATTCAAATCAGAAAAACTGAACGGAGTTCCAACACTTGTAAGTCCCATTTATAGCGTAAGCATATTTAAGCATCCAAACTACTAAATCCTAAAACAGATTCATTATCTACTCCTTTAGTGGAAGGTTCAGTGTTCTTATGTGGTTTTCAGCTTTGGGTAGAATTAGGAAAACTTAATAAAGAAAGAAAATATAAAAGGGAAAAATGGTTTCTATCCCCTAAAGAAATTCAAAGGGTAGAATACTCTGTCCATTTATAGTGGAATAAAAGTTTAAAGGTTTTGAATTAAGGGGAAAAAATCCTGACAGTATGTTGGTAGTGGTGCAATGGTTACAATGCAATATTGAAAACTAACTCTGCCCACTGCCAAGGGTTTGATCCTGGCTAATTCAAGGTTGACTCAGCCTTCCATCCTTCCAAGGTCAGTAAAATGAGGACCCAGATTGTTGAGGGAAAGTAAAAATGAAATAATTTTATAATGTAACAATAAGGCAAAATATTTTGATTGTTGAATATTTTGTTTGATGTTTTGAGTATAATAGCTTGTTGATTACAATAGATTATGTTCTAAAGCAACTTTTAAAATATGTTTTGTTCTAGTGATAGTGATGAACTTGATGAGACTCTTGGAGACAACAGAGGAACTATTTCAATTCCAGTAAAATATGAAAGTGGATTAATATTTAAAAGGTATAACTAGATTTTATCTGTTTTTTTATACTGATCATCCAGGGATTTTTTTTTTCTGTTCTATAGGTAGAAAATCCCCTCCTCCACAAAACAAGAGAACACTGTTTCCTAACTTGCTTCTTAGTTCTCTTTGACTCTGGATTATTAAGGGCTCTTAAATCTGACTGATGCTGAACTGATGCTGAACTTAAATCTGACTGATGCCCATTGGTATCCTTCTGGAAGTGCACATATTTTTTTATTCCCAATCCTGAATGTATATGGAATCCTTTAATGTAACCCAGAAACACACACACACACACACACACAATTGTTTCTGATATTTCATGTCCAAAGCATGGTGTTAAAGTTGCTTTTTTTTTTACACTTTGCTATTTTTCAGATTCTTTCATAGAAAAAAAGATATTTACTGCAGTTAATGACCAGTCCATAAAATATCTTACATGTGTTATAATGATTAACTGATCATAAGTAAATAGAGCAACCATAATCATAAGTAAATAGAGCAACCACACTGTTCCACATCTTATATATGATAAAAATTGCATACTGTATTATCTGGCTTATTCCATCACTGAAAATATACTCAATTAATCGATGTTTTACCTCTATTACCGCTATTTAAAGAGAATGGAATTAGATTGTTGCATTTCACTAGTTGGTTTAAACTGGATTAACAATTTCATACTATATACATTGGATGGGAAAAAATATGCATTCGGAAAAAAATCTCAGGCTTATTAAATTCATATTTTCTTGAACAAGAATAACACCATCATATTGTTTTATTTTATTTCATTTTGTATGGATAACTGAAATGTGATATGTGACTACTTTGTGATTCTAAATCACTGAACATTATTTTATTTCTTTTTAAGAGAATCTAGTCCACATCACATCATCATCGCTGCAAATGATACAATACCTGCAGTCATTAATTCCACTGACAATATTGGAGAAGAAATTAATATAAACTACTTGGTAAGAGACAATGGCATTTTTCTGGTTGTGGACTTTAAAAAAATAACATTTATGTGCTGTATTTTTTTTAATCAGGAAAATTTTTACTATGCCAGTTTGTAATATTTTCTATGAACTAGACAAAACTTTCTGCAAATGGAGCTTCAGGTCACCTTACTGATTTTTACTATCCTGTATTTTCCCTTGTGCATATCCAAAAATCTGCTGCAAAGGATACCCAGATTTTCAGGATAGATTTGGAGTGGGTGTGTATTGCTACAGAGGGTAGAAACGAATTCACGCTTCTGGTAGGAGCTCAGTGACTTTGGTTTCGTACAGCTACAATTCATCCATTCAACCATAAACATTTGCCAGTTATAAACAATTTACTGAAGAATAAATGCCTCATCTTTTCCCTGAACCCATATTGGCAAGGAATTAGTAAGAAGCATAAACATATTTACAACAAACAACAGATCAGAACAAGTCATTGTGTCAGTGTGATATAAAATGGCCATTGGAAATATACCACAGATCATTTTATTTACTTTAGCTTAGGAATATGTTTCAGTTTGATTTATAGACTTTGGTTTCTAAGATAATGTTTAAATAATTATTTTCCTTGCATGCAAATTTGGTAAGGTGGAGATATACTGCCATGTAATTAAATTGTACAGTGTGTTATTTGTTTAGTAGTGACTGAAGCACCTGTTAGTAATAGGGAAAACATTTTTTAATTTTTATTTTAATTAGCTTTTCATTCATCTTTATAGATTGATAAGGGACAACATTTCTTACAGCCACAGCTTGCACTGCAAATCTCATTTCCAAAGAATGTTTCAGATGAAAATCAAATCCTTTACTTTACCAGGATATCATATTCAGAGGTAAATCAGCAATATATAAACTAACACTGCTCTGCAATTCAAAATTAGAGTTTGATTTCCACAACACGGGTCCTTGAATCAGTAAATGTTCCATGTGTTTCTTTGCATTGTTATTTATAATGGGAAAATTGACTCTACTTGTCTATCATAATAAATTAGATAAAATATGAAATGCTCTCTGGAATTATCTTCTAAAATAATATTTGATTTATCGAATGTTATAATTTAAGTAAACCATTTGTATAATTTCTATATAATCTAAATCCAAATAGATACATTATCTATACAGAAAACAGTGTGCCATGATACAAATCACTATTAGGAGCCTTTGGTTTCAAGCATGGTTTATCACATCAAAGAGGCTTCTGCAAACTGGTTCCAGTTATGCCAACCTACTCTCACTGCAAGAAAATAGATCTCCTGGTCCTACTGATTGGGAATTATGGGTGCCATGTCTGGAATAACTGGAGATATAATCTAATATACCTGGTGGGTAGCAAGGAAGGAAGGAAAGGAATGGAGTTCCTGTGGATTTTACTCCACTAGTCATTGCCAACTATAGTGGGTGGCAATTAACTTCAATTCATGAGCCAGCATTATCCAAAGACATTTCCATGGTCATGTGGCCAGCATGACATCACAGAGTGCTGTTATCTTCCCACCTAAGTGATACCTATTTATCTACTCACATTTACATGCTTTTGAACATGCAAAGTGAACAGGAGTAGGCAAAGATGGGCACTCACCCCATTGCATGATGCTCAGGTCTTGAATGCTGGGGTCTTGGTCTCAAACCAAGTAAGGAGTTTTGCTATAATAGCTAGACATTGAATTTAGGAAATATGAATATAAACTCATTTGGACATTTGAGAGAGCCAAAAAAGATATAGTAATGAAGATGCCAACTTGGTACATTAGGAACCCAAATTAAATCCTGTTTTAAACATGGAGCTCACTAGATAATGGATTCAATCATTACCTTTCAGCCCAAACTACTTAACAGTAATAAAAATAAAGGACATTGCTCATTGTGCACAAACTTCAACTCCAAGAAAATAAATTGTATGAATATAACAATAAATAACCATAATGTAACCAAAACTGAAATATTTCTGATATATTTTAATTTTGCCCAAGTGTTAAACTGTTTTAAAGTTACATATTATGCTCGATATATCCTTTTGTATACTTTATATAAAACTTTCACATTAATTGCAAAATTAAATATATATGCACTAGAAATTGTAATGTTAAAATAAATCAATAATTGCTAAAGTAGCCCAAAACTGATAGCAGAGGTTAAGAATGTGTATACTCTGATCTGGAAGAATGAAGAAAGAGGGAACTAGTGATTTGTTCTTCCCCACAGTTCTTGCGTTTCTCAATTTTCAGAAGGTTGAGTGGCCTTTTGGCTTATTAGAAAAAGTGATTCTGAGAGTCACCCTTTTTCTATCAATTAAACATTATTCTGGCCAGAAAATAGTCAGGTGATATTATCTTTGGGAAAAGACTTGAAGTCCTCTGTTAAAATTATTGCAATATACAATTACAATTGTTCTTCTTGTAATAGAATGCAAAATGCCAATCCAGCCATCCAAGTGATTTGTTAAAGATTGATATGGGCAATCCATTCAAAACATCAAGAATACAAGAACCTCTAAAGGATCCCAACATAGTATGTATACCCAATATTAGGGGGTATGTGAAATAGTTAATATTACATTGTAGTGTACAATGTTAAGTTGCGGTTGAATTGTGATCATATGAATATAATCATATGTATACTTTTGCTGAGAGCAATGAAATGCAATTATAATATTCTTATTGCTAGAAAAGTAATTGGAAATAATGTTTTTAAATCTACAACATGGACTTTTTAAA
Organism: Notechis scutatus; assembly: GCF_049901735.1. Lineage (NCBI taxonomy): Eukaryota > Metazoa > Chordata > Lepidosauria > Squamata > Elapidae > Notechis > Notechis scutatus. The sequence continues at coordinate 242,938,195 of NC_142010.1, read as the reverse complement.
TGTTTAGCTTTGGAAATTTGATTTTCACCATCTCTCCACATAAGGAGGTTAAAAAACAAATATCCATCAATGTCTATGATAGTGTTTCAGTCAATCATCAATGAGAACAATTACACATCATGAAACTGTTGGTAATGCCTGTTAATAAGGCTGTCATGGCTAATGCAAGAGATTTGCACTGTCAGAAAAAATAATTCACTCTAGGAATTAAGGGTGCCCCTTCCTGGACCTGGAGATACTGTTCATGCCTTAGTCACCTCCCATGTGAATTTTTGCAAATTGCCCCTTCCATTCAGAAGCTACAAATGAATAGTGTAAACAGTGATGGACACATGTCCATATTACACCATTTCCCCATGAGTTGCAATGCTTCTGGGTTCAATGTAAGATGCTAGTTGTCACTTACAAAGTCCTTCATGTCAGATAATTTACAGGAGTGTTTCTTGGTGGTGGTCCCAACAATGCTGGTATTTCATAAAGCATTGAAGACTTGGATGTGTTCCAAGGCATTGGAGGGCTAGGGTTGGAAGGTGAAATCAGTGTTTCTCAACCTCAACAACTTTAAGATCTGTTCAACTGTTGTAATTCCTTTGCCAACAAGGGGCATCACAAACATCTTAAGATTGTTAAGGTTGAGAAACAAAGGGTTAGTTAATCTATTGAGTATTGTTTGTTATTTGTTTTGGTTGATTTTATCCTCAGTGGCCATTGTAGTTTTTCTTTTTTGTTAACATTTCTTCTTCTTGTTTTAGTATGTGATAAGTGGCACCCAAAGGCACATTCACTAGATGTGCAGCTGTATAAATTGATTAAACAAATAACATTACTAGAATGATCCTTACTAGATTTTGAAACAGATTTTTACTTTATTTATTATAGCCTGCAGTGAGGGCCTTCCTGAATGCAAAATGATGAGAAATCTGAACACTGAATGACCTTTTACTGTTGTAACCATTGTTATTATCATGACACTTCATACTTATTTCAGCATGATAAGGAAAATGTGTCAGGTTATTTAAAATTTTGTTATTTTGGGTAATTATATTTTGCAAATATATTAATGTGTCTATGGTCTTTTATACAGAATTGTGACAGATATGATTGTGCATCCATTAATTGCACTATAGCCCCATCAAATATAACTCATGTGAATATTTCATTCAGACTCTGGAAGCCTACTTTCATAAAGGTAAGTGAGCTATCGTGATAATTAAGAATTTAAAATGATATCTTGTTCAAAATCAGATACATATTAATAGGTACATGCATCATGCTAATTGCTTCATCTTTATTGGTACTGGCTGGGAAGGTTCTACTGAAAGAAGTGTTATGCTATATTATTAATAGATAATTTGTTCAAGGGGCAAGTTTTTTTATCATGATTCAAATGTTTTTAATTATTTCTTGATATATATTCAGTTTAATGTAATTTTATTGCTATTGTATTTACCGTGAGCCAAATTTGATCAAAGCATATGGGTACAAATTTTAAGGAATTGATGGAGTTATTGATTTTTATTCATGCTCAGAATTCCCAGATGTTAGCCACACTGGGAATATGGAAATTCTAGCTCAAACTTGGCAACTTTAAGGCTTGTGGACTTCAACTCTCAGAATTCTCCAGCCAGCTATGCTGCTGGATTCAGCTATGGAGTTGAAGTCCACAAGTCTTAAAGTTGCCAAGTTTGGGGACCCGTGTTCTAGCTCAATAACTCTTGAGGGTAATAGATACAAGAGTAAACTATATTGAGTTTCATAATTAGAGTGTACAATTACAGGTAGTACTTGACTTACAACAGTTCATTTAGTGATCATTTGAAGTTATAATGGCACTGAGGAAAATGACTTATACCAGTTTTCACATTTATGCCCATTGCAGCATCTCCATGGTCATGTATTCAAAATTCATATTTATGACTATTGCAATGTCCCAGGTCATTTGATCTCCTTTTGTGACTTTCTGACAAACCAAATCAATGGGGAAACCAGATTCACTCAACAATCGTGTTACTGACTTAATAATTGCAATGATTCACTTAACATCTGTGGCAAGAAAGATAACCGATAATCAGAGTTGGAAGGGACCTTGTAGGTCATTTAGTCCAACATCCCCATCTAAGCGGGAGACCCTACACCATTTCTGACAAATGGCAGTCCAATCTCTTATTGAAAGTCTCAAGTGATGGCGCTCCCACAACTTCTGAGGGCAAGTTGTTCCACTGGTTGATTGTTCTCACTGTCAGACAGTTTCTCCTTATTTCCAGGTTAAATCTCTCCTTGTTAAGTTTCCATCCATTATTCCTTGTCTGGCCTCGGGTGCTTTAGAAAATAGCTTGACCCCTTCCTCCCTGTGGCAGCCCCTCAAATACTGGAAGACCACTATCATGTCTCCCCTGGTCCTTCTCTTTACTAGACTAGCCAAGCCCAGTTCCTGCAGCCATTCTTTATATGTTTTAGCCTCCAGTCCCCTAATCATCCTGGTTGCCCTTCTCTGTACTTTTTCTAGAGTCTCAACATCTTTTTTATAATGTGGTGAACAAAACTGGATGCCGTACTCTAGGTGTGGTCTTACTAAGGCTTTATAGAGTGGTTTAGTACTTCCCTTGATCTTGATTGTATCCCTCTGTTAATACAACTTAGGATTGCATTAGCTTTTTTGGCTGCTGCTGCACACTGCTGGCTCATATTTAGCTGGTTGTCCACTAGGAGTCCAAGATCCCTCTCACAGTTACTGCTATTGAGCCTGGTTTCACCCAGTCTATATGTGTACTTTTGGTTTTTCTTGCCTAAGTGTAGGACTTTACTTTTCTCTACATTGAATTTCATTTTGTTAGATGTGGCCCAGTGTTCTAGTCTGTCAAGATCCATCTGGATCTTGAGCCTATCTTCTTGGGTGTTAGCTATTCCTGCCAGCTTAGTATCATCTGCAAATTCAGTAAGTTCCCCTTCTATTCCCTCATCTAAGTCGTTAATGAAGATATTGAAGAGTACTGGGCCTAAGATGGAGTTTTGTGGCACCCCACTGCTTACTTTCCTCCATGTAGACTTAGACCCATTAAGGACTACTCGTTGAGTACGGTTTGCCAGCCAGTTGTGAGTCCATCTAGTGGTGGTGCTATCTATTCCACTTTTTTCTAACTTACTAAGAAGTAGGTTGTGGTCTACTTTGTCAAATGCCTTGCTGAAATCTAAATATATTATGTCCACAGTATTTTGCTGGTCTACTAATTAGTCACTGTGTTGAAGAATGAAATAAGATTGGTTTGGAATGATCTGTTTTTAACAAACCTGTGCTGACTGCTAGTTATTACTTTACTTGTTTCTAGATGTTGGTAGGTCTGTTTTTTTATTATCTTTTCCAGTATCTTCCCAGGTATTGATGTTAGGCTGATTGGTCTATAGTTTCCTGGGTCTGTTTCTTTTCCTTTTTTGAAGATGGGAACCACATCAGCTCTTTTCCAGTCCTCTGGTAGTTCCCCGTTGCTCCAGGATTTTTGAAAGATATGGTGCAGTGGTTCTAAGATGACCTCTGCCTGCTCCTTTAAAACTCTGGGATGTAATCCATCAGGCCCCGGGTAATTTGTTTTCATCAAGATCAGACAGGTGTTCTCTTACTATTTTTTTGCTTATTTTAACCTTTATTTCTGGTCTGTCATACAGTGGGCAAAATCCACTTAACAAATGTCTTGCTTAGCAACAGAAATTGTGGGTTCCATTGTGGTTGTAAGTCAAGGACTACCTGTATACTATTATGACATAAGAAAATAAGAAATGTGTTAAATTCTCCTCTTTTTTCCTTGTTTCTTCATGCTAAAGCAATGAGCAACATAAACTTTCACCCATCTACATATGTTTGAGGCAAAACATTATGGTTTACAACTGTAATGTTGTAAAACAATAACCTGCAGACTTTTTTTGTTGTTGTTGCAGGCCAGGTAATAATTAATTTCCTTTCACTAAGACAGAGTGTAAAGTGAAAAGAAGAATTACTTTCTTTCCTCTAAAAAGAAAATATTGATAGCACTTAACAGTGTTCATGGATGTTGGTGGATTCTTGATTTTGAAACCATAGCAAAATTGTCTTTATAAAGTGATGGCTACCTAGATACTGTTAACTATTTTTCAGTAAAGGGTATTGTTGTTAATATTCAAAGAAAGCAGAGACTGGCCTAAATAGAAATGCAGCCATTTGTTCCATCTTGGCTTGGATTTTCCATTTTACCATAAGGGAGTCCTGAAAGTGCTTTTTCAAGAGGCAGTTTTTTTTTCCTTTTGAAGGCATTTCAGTTGTCATCCAAGAAGCTTCTTCAGCTCTGACTGGAGCTGTTAGTCAGAGATGGAGTTTCCTGGGTGAAAAGTGAAACGTCTTCAAAAGAAAAACCAAGAAAGTCCAGTTGCCTCCTGAAAAAGCACCTTTGAAACAACCATGACCTGGGTGACTGAGAATCTCCATAGACATCATAAGGGATGCTCTTCGAGCCAGGGCCAAGAGGAGATGTAAAACAAAACTAGAGTCCTGATTCATCAGAGAAATTTTCCAGGTAACTAAAGCTAAAAAGGGAACATACCACTGAAAAGAGGGAATGTTGCCTAAGTATTCAGGCATGTGATAGGACTAAAAATCAAAGAAAACAGTGAAAAAATAAAACTAAAATTACATATAAAGAAGACCAAACTTTGGCAGCAGGTACAATATCAGTTTTAAATTGATAAGGAAGATATTGAAGTGGTGGAGCTTTTGCTGTTTAGGATCGATCATCAACAATAAAGGAACAAGCAGCTAACACTATCATTTGATAGAACAGCCATGAAGATCTTGGAAAAAATATTGAAATACTGTAATGTGTCTGTACCTGTATGTAAGCCATGGTATTACCTGTGACATGTCATGGAAGTGAAAGTTGGATTTTAAACAAGCAGGTTAGGAGGTCAGAAAAGACTCCTGAGAATACCAAGGGAATGGATCATTTTAAAAAATCTATCCATAGTTCTCACTCAAGGCATAGATGACCAGGCTCAAATTATCCTATTTTCGACACATTATGTGAAGATTCAGCTTTCTGGAAAAGGCTCTAATGCTGGATAAGTTAGAAAGAGAAGGCGGACAGATGGACTCAGTTACGAGATCATGAGTACACTGTGGGGAGATATGGAAGAATAGGGTAGGTTGGGGACAGATCATCTTGCAGAAAAATCTATTTGGTTGCTAGGAGTTGAAAATAGCTTGATGGCACATAATCAAATCTTTATATGCAGCTCTATAAACCATATGTTTTTGGTTTCCAGTATAGCATTTTTTTACAATGAAGATATTGCCTTAGAAGCTGTGTTAGAGAGGGGGAATATCTCCATGTTCTAGCATTGGCTTCAACTTGCAAGCATTTTTTTTGTCCTTTGGTCCAAAGATTGATCTCATGAGATTATAAAAAAGGACAACTGAAAACATTGGACAGTAAGTGATCCAGATGGTAAGCAATATTTGTGTGGAGTCCAGATGATTGTTTCCCAGCTCTGGCATGCCTTGAGTAGTATGGTGGAGTTTGAGACAAACTAAAACTGCAGTATCCACTAAGGGATACAAATATTTTGATGCCAATAGTTTTTCCTTTGGCCCTTCTTGTGTCAACCTCCAGAAGAAAAGATTTTCTAAATAAGCCAAAATGCTGCTTATTTTCCCTATGAAGATCATTAAAGGAGTGTAATAGTAAATTATTCTGTCATTACAGCAAATTCCTTTATGTGCACTTCTACTGACATTTTTTATAAGCAGCACTTTCCTCTCTGAGTCATCTTTTGAATTGGGAACCATCAATGTAAGAGTAAACATTATCACTTCTATTTTATTCTAGGCAAAAATTCACAGCGTGGAACTCATTGTGAAAGCAAATCTAAGGAGTGAAAACTCATTAATGATCTTGAAGAAAGAAAATGAAAAAATAGAGGTGGGTTCCAGCAGTTTATTTTGCATATCATAAATTCAACTTGTGAGCCAGTTTAGCCAGAAAAATTATCTGCCTCTAATTAGGTGGAAAAATCCTAGAAAAAATACTTATAAGTAATCATACAGACCATTAGCTATATATTTCCTTGCAACTCAATTAGTATTTTTACTTGAGCGTTAATACAGCTGTTGGCATTTTAGAAATTAATAAATATTTGTGAGCGTCCTTGTAGAAATATTTAGATATGTATAACTGGTATAATGTATAAGATAAGATCAGCTGATATCTTACACTTTAGCTAATTGGACAACTGAAGCTCCATCTTTTTCATGTATGTTATGTATGTTGCATCATATTACACAGGACTGAGATGTAATTGCCTTGCTCAACAGTGAGATAGTGGCATATAAATTTAATCCATCAATCAAACAATAAAATCTATTTTTATTTGGAAAATGTCTAAATCCTGTACGGTAGGATTTACAGTACGGTAGGTATCAACTTGCAAATCAGCAAGTTGATAGAACTGTAGCTTTAATGTAGATGTAGAATTGGAGCTTTAATGTGCCTGAAATGATGTACAGTTGATAATATGACTTATCACATTTTTCTTTCCAAGGCACAAGTATTTATTTATAGAACAACACTGCAGAAGAAACAAAAAGTTTGCACTTATAGACTATATCCCATAAGTGGGAGAGAATCTGAGTTCAAATATTCCTAACACTAGCATTTGTACACTCACATTTGCACTTTTTAACTGTTCCCTAAACAATTTTATTCATAAAAAAAGCTAGGTTGGAGTCAGAGTTAAGGGAGATCTACACTTCCAGTGGTTGTTTCCCATTCAACATCTGCAGCAGATTTTGAAGACAAGTGGAAGTTATTGGGATAAAAATAATGAGTCCTGTCTCACTCAAGAGAACCTTTGAATTCATCCCAAGTCATATTTGATAACAAAAGAATGTGTTTCTAATGAATAAAAAAGTAGCTTCTATTCAATTTGATTTCTCAGTTTCTATTTTAGAGAAATCATTAATTCTTGTTGTGATTTAATGTATTTCAGACAATAATTCAAATCTCAAAGGAGCTTCTTCCTGGCCATGTGCCATTATGGGTTATTTTGCTGAGTGTTTTTGCTGGGCTCCTGATTCTTACCTTGCTTATATTTGCATTATGGAAGGTATGATGCATTTTTCTACATTTTCCTTTTCTGACATCTTGGTGATTTGGCAAAGGCAAGAAGGAGAAAATCTTTCTGATTATCTGCTTAAGCAATGCCACTTAAATGATGAGCCATCCATGAATTTTAAAAAATCAATGCTTTCTATCTTGCAGTGTTACAAATTTTAAAAAAATTCAGAAGACAGTTTTTGTATGCCATAATTTTGAAAGTTGTAGTATATATTATTATTAAATGGTTGTTAATTAATATTTATACAAGCAGATTCTGAATGTTATAAAAACATGCAAAATATTTTTTAGTAGGTTAGTGGCTGTTCACATTGGTGTTATCTTGGAATTATTTGTTTGGATGGAAAGATAATCCAAATGAGAAAAACAGTGCAATTGCCATATATAAGACTAAACTTTTAGTCTAAACTTGTACTTCCTTACAGGCTTGGCTTTTCCTAAATACTATTTCTCACATGTGTCTTTTTTCATATTCTTATAATTATTTAGTTTTCAGTTTTCAATTTATATAAATATATATTTTCAAATTTCTACTGAATTATTTTCATTTCTTCCCAATGTTCCACATAAAAATTCTTTATTGCTCTCGTATTAACAACTTCATCAGGTTTGAAATGTAGTGCACAGAGTGATATAATCTAATACAGTTAAAACAGTTGCTATTAGTCATCTGTCCATAAGCTGGCAGCCTTGTCAAAGCTAAGAACATAAGGTCTTCACAACTTGGAACATCTTTTAATGTCTTAGGACATACACTGTAGTTTCATTAATGATTCAATTACTATTAATGTAACCACAAAGTGACCCATTTATCATAGTTTAATAATAACAAAAATAATATTAATAATATAGAGAATCAAGTTTGCATCAATAAAATAAAATGGGCAGCGACAGAGAAAATTAAGATAGTGTCTCAATAACAGTGGAGGATACAGAATATTAAATGATATTAGAAATAAAAGACAGAGGATAACAGAAATCCCAAGGCCCAAAAATAAATGGCACTAGTACAATTATGAAAAGTACTGCTTTTAATTCCAAACAGTATGCATGTCATTCTATATATTTCCATCAGGGTAAATGATTCAATTACTATTAATGTAACCACAAAGTGACCCATTTATCATAGTTTAATAATAACAAAAATAATATTAATAATATAGAGAATCAAGTTTGCATCAATAAAATAAAATGGGCAGCGACAGAGAAAATTAAGATAGTGTCTTAATAACAGTGGAGGATACAGAATATTAAATGATATTAGAAATAAAAGACAGAGGATAACAGAAATCCCAAGGTCCAAAAATAAATGGCACTAGTACAATTATGAAAAGTACTGCTTTTAATTCCAAACAGTATGCATGTCATTCTATATATTTCCATCAGGGTAAATCTAGTATATATTACCAAATGAACTGATGGATTTTTCACAATTTATATTTGTCCTAATATGGTTTTATTACTTTTGTTCCTCTTTGTGTTTCATCTGAAGAAATTTTCTTTTTTGCTCGCAGGGATGAATGGGGGAAAGCATTGGAATGATTGACACTCAGGGAAGGGTGGAATCTGTCGTTGGCTCATAGTCTAAACTTAGACATATTGTACTATAAGATTTTGCATTTATCTTTTTGTGTCTAATGTAGTAATTTTTCATTTGATTTATGTTTTCCCCCCCTCCCCATTATTTTCCTTGCAGGCTGGATTTTTCAACAGGCCCTTAAGAAAGAAAATGGAGAAATGAGAAGAAACTCCAGAAAAAGAAAAACTCTTTAACAGTTCTGCAATGATCTGTCCTCAGGTGGACTTCTGAGATATTATAAATCAAATCCTTGGTTTAATGTAGGAAAGGTCACAGAAGTTTTATTTCAAACAATACCATATGCTGAGCAATAAAAGAAACAAAAAGAAAAACCAACAAATCAAAGATAGGAAAAAAAATCCTGGAAGGAAAGTTGATTTTTTCCTTTTTTATAGATGAGCAGGACTGAAAAATTGTGCAACTTTTTTTGAACTTGGAACTTTTTTTTCGGATAACTTTTTCTTCATGGATATACAAACAACTTTGAAGCCAAGGTGTATTCAAAACTAGGGAGAGAGCAGAGAGACCATGAGCTTCAGTGGCGCAGTGGTTAGAGTATAGTACTGCAGGCTACTTCTGCTGATTGTCGATTGCTTGCAATTTGGCAGTTCAAATCTCACCAGGCTCAAGGTTGACTCAGCCTTCCATCCTTCTGAGGTTGGTAAAATGAGGACCCAGATTATTGGGGGCAATAGGTTGACTCTGTAAACCACTTAGAGAGGGCTGTAAAGCACTATGAAGCGGTATATGTGCTATTGCTAATTACTCCTCAGATTCTACCCATTATTTTTAATATTGTCACTTTTTAGAGCACAACCCACTGATTCTTATCTCAAATGTACACACAGGGACGTATATCCTACTGAATTGAATTTGAGGGTTTCAAACAGCGTCTGACAAGCATAAGAAACATCTGCAACTTTATCATCATTCTTAAATGGGGAAGAAGCCCATATTCAAAGCTGAGCTTGCTACTGTTTTGGGAAACATTTATCCTGGATGAAAAACACCCTTCAGAAATTAGCAAGTGCACCATAACATTTCACAGAGGTGTTATCTATCAAGCATCGAATGGAATTCCCCGTCTTGTGTATAACTGTAGAAAAATTATTACTTAATGGCTAAGGTCATATTTGTAATCAGAGCACCTCAAGTACATTCCTTGGTAATTCCAATTTGAGAGGGAAAAATGCACATCCAGAAAACTGAAAACTCGTTAATGCTAAGATATTATTTATAATACCAGAAAAGGTATATTTCTCATAAATTAAAAGTGTGTGGATAAAAGCCTATACAGGGTCCTATATTTAGTGCGCATCTATAAATAGAAACTTTTAACCATTTTGTGCAGTTAAAAAAAGTGAAGAAGGGACTTCATTCACAGTGAGGGGTGGATTTGAAAGCAGTGCCATTCCTTCACATGGGGGGAAATTAGCCTCTCCTTATGACTGAAATAGGTCTTAAGACTACATTAGAATCATGCATGACTCATCTGTTATTTCTCCAGTGTTATGTTCTCAGTAATGTTATATATTGGCCACCAGGAGACAGTACAATACTGGTTTTCTAATAAAAATAAAATAGAGAGCATACTGCCTCCTGGTGTTCAATGTAATAGGATAAGAATAACTATCTGCACAGACGATTACTGCTTTCTCATTATTAATGATGAATCCTTGAAAATACATTTGCTTTATATTTAGTGAAAAATGTGAAAAAATCATTGTTGTTTTCCTGAAAAATTTAAGTCATAGTTCTTTAATTTATTACAGACAGAACATGGATCTTTGTGCAAGTCACTAATGTAAATTTGCTTGAAGATTTGTTAGCAGAAAAATAAGATTATTATTTTTTTGCTAACAAATCAGTGACTACATGGAGTTTTCCAGATGGAGGTTTATAGCCTTCTTCCCAAGGCTGAATGAGGGTGACTAGTCCAATTGGCTTCAGGATCCCAGGCAAAACTAGAATTCAAATTCCCCTGCTCCATTTTTTTAACCAGCAGACCTCTGTAATGTGACACACTATAATAAGGAGTATAGCAAATGTTTTTGACAAAAATTCAACATGGCATAACCATCATAGATGTTACATGTGCATTTACATAATGATTTATTTTCATTATTTTCCTCAGATGCTTTTTGTTGCTGTTTTAGCCACTATGTTTTTCCTTACTGAAATGGTTAATTGGTATCAACCCTTTTCAAATATTACAACGAATGTTTGAACTTTATACTGGTGCTCATAAATTCTGTAATTCTATTATGAATTGTACAATCTTCCCATATCAACCTGCCAGTATATGTAATTTAAATATGTGTTCAAATAGCCTTTTTAGAATAGCTACAGTTATTTATGTTAAATATTAACATTTTATCAATCCACTGGAACTTTTGAAATGTTATGTGGACAATTCTTGTACATAAACAGACTATTATGATTTTTTTAAAAAAAAAAATCCAAATCTAAAATATATCTGAAGACTTATTATTGGAGGATTACACAGCAATGGCAATAAAAAATGGCCCATATTGGGAATGATGCAAATCATGAAATTGATAGAATTGGATTTCCTCACAAGTACAGTTTTACTTGGGTACATATATATTTCCTACTAGAGCTTCTGCAGCTTCTATTTCAATATTTCAGGTGCATTTTTACATGTTTACCAAGCATGAATTAAAACAATTAAATATGTGTAAGAGATGAGGTTTTGAGTCATGCATGCAACAAAATTCCAATTTTACATGCATTACAAGCAGGAAGAATTCAGATCAGGATTGAAATAAAACAAGGTATCCTGTAGAACAATTTTTAGATTGTATGGACTTCAATTCCCAGAACTCTTCAGCCAGTTTTAGTTTCATCCTCAATATGTCCATGGCCTGTTAGGAACTAGGTCACAGAACTGGAGGTGAGTGACGAATGAGTGAGCAAAACCGAAACCAGCACCACCCCGGGTTCTGTGGAAAATTTGCCTTCCATTAAACCAGGGGTGTCCAACCTTGGCAATTTTAAGACGTGGACTTCAACTCCCAGAGTTCCTCAGCCAGCAAAGCTGGCTGAGGAACTCTGGGAGTTGAAGTCCACAAGTCTTAAAATTGCCAAGGTTGGACACCTCTGCATTAAACCAATCCCTTGTGCCAAAAAGATTAGGGACCACTGATCTATACAGTGTTTGCACAGTGTTTTCCCTACTGAAAAGGTAAACCAATTTGTATTTCCCTTTCCAAGAATTACAGCAATGTTTGTATTTCATAGTGATGCCCTTAAATTTTGTGACTTCATTGTGAGTTGTATAGTCTTCCCATATCAAGGCTGGCTGGGGAATTCTGGGAATTGAAGACCACTCTTCTTAATGCAATAAACTATCAAAGAAACTATCAAATGTACTTTAATTTGCTACTTATAAATTGAGGAATTATTTTAAGTGGCTAAATTTAAGGTCTCAAATACTAATTCGTACTGTACATAGTACAGCATATAAAGTATTCTGGAGTAGAGAAAATATGTTAAGCAATTTAGAACACTAATAACCACCACTGAACACTATGGTCTAAATCTACTTGAACTTAACCAAGGGTGACAAAGTCTAATTTAATGCACTAGCATATTGGCACCACTAATTTGTAGGTACGGTTGACTTTTCTAGATAGTGATTACAAGGTGTAGACACTGTACTTATTTTAATGGAATTTAGCTTCAAATATTCATAGGAACATGGCCTAGAAGCAATTGCATTCAGTAATTTTAAATATTCTAAAGTTTGTTGAAATGCCCTAGAGAAAGTAGGTGATAAATTGGAGTACAAAGCTATGTAATGTGAAAAATACCTTTCCCTCCACTTGTATCACTTTTGTGTACAATAAACTCTTTGTCATGCACTTGTCATTTCAAGAGCAGCATGTTGATAAATGCATATTTTAAAAATAGAAGTTTATTATTCATTTCACTATCTAACTTTCTTTTCATGTGGAATGTTTCACCTATAGTTATTCTCCCCACACATATCAAGGATCTCTAGGGTTAAAATATTTAGTTTTGAATTTGGATTCTAAATTTTCTTCTGATGTATTAAGAACTATTTTGCAGGGACAAATGATGGGAATCCGTTTTGTCCCATTACCGGCAGTCAAACCGGGAAGTGCCCACAAGGAATAGTTTAAAAAAAGCAAGATAGTGGACATGACAATACAATCAAAAGCTGCACTATTTATTTATTTTTTAGCATATAAACAGCTGCCAGCTTGATTTTAAACCATACTCTGTCTACACCCATAATCTGCTTTGATTCCAAGAAATTTCACCAAAATCATCATCTTGTGTATTTAAAACAAGAAGTCATCATCAAAAAAAATTGAAAAACAGGTGACATGCCATTTTATACAGAGCTTAAAAAAAATCTGTCCATTATATCATGTTGAGCTAAAGGCCTGACTCATGCCTTGCAACATCAATTGAAGTAACATGCCATGTATTCATTTCCACTTTTTCTGTAAATATTTGTGTGGGGGAGATTATGTGAATGTATATGTCTGTTACTAATACAATTACACAATCTTGTCTGAAATTGTGAATAAAGCTCTTTGCTTAGTCATTATAATTTAGCAGACACTAATATTTACAACTTGAGATCTATGAATAATTATGACACTAGGTGACCAATGTTTGAAAAAGTCCCTTAGGATAGGCTGATGGAACACTTACTACTTTCTGTTAATTCTGTCCATGTATGGATAGGATCATAAAGAAGCCTTAATCTCCTTAATCTCCTTCTTTTACAGTTTGAAATCTTATATTAGATTCATATTTTATGAGAGTTATTCATCTTATTCTGTGCTAAATAAAGAACAAATGAGCTGTGATTTAACTTTACTGACAAATTAGCATGGCTCACATGGAATGGCAAGCTATGATGTGGTTTATTTTTGGCTGGTGAGCTCACTAACAGATATCACTCTATGCCATGGCATCTCAGTTTGTTCAAAGGGTCTGTAACAAGTCAGACTAAGCCCTTTCTCGGGAGCTGGAATTCCGCCGCATTTAAGTGCCAGTAGATGCCGACCTTCCCTCCAGCGGACCTGGGCAGCTACTGGAGAGAGACAGGCCTGCTTCAGCACCTGGTGCCCAGATGCCCTCACTTCCCCCAAGCATTGCTTTGCCTACCTGATTTCCAGCTCTGTCGTGTTTCTCTGTTGCGTTTCTCGTCATCGTGTTTGTGGGACTAAAAAAAAAAGTTCAATCAATCAATTCCAACTTCTCATGAAAAAAAAAAGATATCGCGAAGTTGGAATTGTTTGAACTTTTTTTCAGGCCCACAAACTTGTTTCTCTGCACACGATGGCGAGAAAAGTGATGGAGAAATGCAATGGAGTTGCAAATCAAATAGGCAAAGAAATGCTTGGGGGAAGAGAGGGCATCTGAGCAGAGGTGTGCAACAACTAGTTCAGTGAGTGTGCGCTTTGCATGCGTGCAGCATTTCAAACATGCTGCTTTTTCAGCTCTAAAACTTACCTTACCTTCTTTAAAAAAAATAGAGACTAACAAGGAGAAGAACATATTTCTGTATACGTGTTGTTTGGCTTGATTTGCCTGTACACAGTTCTTAGCATTTTACTATTAAATATACCATATATCAGAGGTGGTATTCAGCAGGTTCTGACCAGTTCTAGAGAACTGGTAGCATAAATTTTGAGTAGTTTGGAGAACCGGTAGCAGAAATTTTGAGTAGTTCAGACAACCAGCCAATACCACCTCTGACTGGCCCTTCCCCCATTTATTCTCTATCTCCCAAGTCCCAGCTGATTGGCTGGGTCTTCTTTTGTTGCCCTGCAAAGGAAAACGGAGCTGAAAAGTAGGTTAGTGGGGTGGGGAGGGGAGGGGATTTTGCAGTAACCTTCCCCTGCCATGCCCACCAAGCAATGCCACGCCCACCAAGCCACACCCACAGAACCAGTAGTAAAAAAAATTGAATCCCACCACTGCCATACATGTGCATTTCTTTAAAAAGGTTTGCAGCAGATTTCACACATTGTAATGGTGTTTTAAAATTATGGCTTTTTAAAAAAGCCATGGCGGTCTAGCTTGCACACAACATTAATCTGTAAGCCACAATTGTACCCACACAATGGCTGGGTTTATATTGCACTAAGCTAAAACCAGACAAATGATATGATGCTTTAGCATAATGTCAAACTTGGCAAGTGTTTACCTACCACAGCCGTACATGATGTTTTCCCTTACTGTTTAAAAAAACAGAAAAAAAATTGCTGCTGAAGAAGGAGGAAATCTTCCAACAATAACTACATTGTTAAAATGTCACCACCTCTCTGGTGCATCCTAAGAACTGTAGAATGAATTTGGCTCGTTTATTTCTATTTTCCACCATTCCAACTTCTGTCTCCTCTGCATCTCTTCTAAATGACTCAGAGGTTTCTCCCACGCTGCTAACAACCATTCTGAGGAATGCAGGAAATACAACACCCTTTGTAAATGCAATATAGTGCACAAATAGATTAGCAATCTGACAATACACATAGGGGTTGGCTTTATCAGATGAGAAATTATGACCGACACATCCTGTCCCTTCAAGATGCACAATTCTCTAATCATAAATTAGCAGGCAGGAGCATTCTTCAAAGTTTTTATAAACTATTGAGTGTTCATAATAACTAATACAAGGACTCAAACTTTTTCAGAAACCTCATGATGTCAGTGAGAAAATAAATTTATGCCCATAAAAAGAACCCACTTATTACAATGTGGTAACATAAACATTGCAGAATTCTCAAACAAGAACTGTCATATAAAGACATTGCTTTCATAGACTTCATTTCCACTCAGCACTCCACCCCACAGTTCATGAATAGGTAGCATGAAATACTTTCGGTTATCATATGAACAAGCACTTTCAATGTTTATTTAAGGAAATGTCACATATCACTTTAACTTGACACGCCTTATTTTTTTGTACTGTCTACAAATTAGACTAAATTTAATACAATTTATATTTTTTTATTTTTTATTTTATTTGGTTTGCCAATTGCTTACAAGATAATAGAACATAGTTATGAATACATGGATTTGTATAAGAAAAATAAAAGAAACAATAGGACAGGGATGGTAGGCACATTGGTGCACTTATGCACGCCCCCTACAGACTTCTTAGGAAAGGGGTGAGGTCAATAGTAGACAGTCTAAGGTTAAAGTTTTTGGGGTTTGGGAAGAAATCATAGAGTCAGGTAGAGTATATTAGGAGGAACATCTAGCTCAGAGGTGTCAAACTCAATTTCATTGAGGGCCACATCAGGGCTATGGTTGACCTCAGGGGAGACAGACGACAGGGGGGGAATGGCCAACTGGGTGGGAGTGGCCAACTGGATGGGCATGGCTAGTTTGACACCACTTCCCAAACTGCTGGCATGTTTCTTCTTCGCATTGGGTAGACTGGACTGAAGCCAGGCTGGCCTGATCTTTCCTCTTCTCATTGAGTAAACCAGGATGGTCCTGCGGGTTGGATCCAGCCTGTGGATCTTGATTTTGACACCCCTGATCTAGCCAATCTCAGCTGTTCCTTTAAAATTAACCAGTCTAAATCCTGTTTAAGATCAAATAATTAAAAATTTTGCTTTTTGTTCTAAGTCCATTGAGTTCTTTTTCCTGAGATTCTGCCTATTATTTTTTAAGAATGTTACTCCAGTGTATTATTAAAAAATCATCTCCGTTCTCAGTCTTGAAAAACTGAATGGCTCTGGTATAGATAGTAGGCACGCCTGGAGTTTTGTCTGTGTTTGATGCTAAAGAACTGAAAATTGTTAAAATGCAGTAAAAATGACCTGGAAACATGCAATAATCAAGAAACTAAGGTGAATTTGGAAATATATAGGGAATTATAAAGCTTGACGTCAGTAAAGCATTTTACAAAGCCATAAATAAGATTTTTAAAAATCTCAATAGAAATGAGTAGAAAATGAGCCAAGAGCTTCAGTAGAAATAAGCAAAAAATACCAGAAAGAAATTTATATAACAGAGACTATGTAGGCATAACACTCTATGGCAGGAGTGTCAAACTCAAGGCCTGCAAGTGCCTCTGCCAGCAAAGACTCAGCTCAGGGGGGCCACGTGTGGCCCGCCCCGCAGGCTCCTTTTTCACTGGCAGAGAGCTAACATAGCAAACTAAAAACAAAAGGAGAAATGTTTCCCCTTTTGCATTTGAATATGCAAGAAGGGACAGGAAAGCAGAAAGGGAAAGAAGAAAAGAAGAAGAAAAGATGGGAAGAGAGCAAGGAAGGAAAAATAAGAAAAGAGGAGAAGGAAGAAAAAAGGAGAATGAAGAGGGAAGGAAAAAGAAGAAAAGGGAGGGAGGGAGGGAGAGACAGAGGGAGGAAGGAAGGATATTATAATAAGAGGGAGGGAGGGCCTGAGGGAAATCCTGCCTTAGTCCTTGGCCACCACAGGTGCCCCTGACACGAGTGATGTTGAGCTCCCCCCCGGCCACATCCTCCCCCCGAGGTCAAACGCAACCCTGATGTGGCCCTCAATGAAATAGAGTTTGACACCCCTGCTCTATGAAGATGACCTTGCAGAAGCTATTCAGAAACATTACAAAACCAAAATGTACAGACACATGCACTTAGCCCAAGGAGATGCAAAATATTAGAAAGAGACTCAGACTGTTTCCTGGCATATAAGAGAACTTGGTCTAAGACAGGAGTGCCAAACTCAATTTCACTGAGGGCCGCATCAGAGTTGTGTTTGTTCTTGGAGGTCAGGGTGGTCGTGCCCAGGGTGGGCATGGTCAGCATGTCACTTGTATTGGGGGCGGGGGCGCCTGTGGTGGCCCGAGTGCTCTGCCAACAAAAACAGGCTCCTGAGCTCCGTTTTTGGCTGCGACAGACTCCTGCAACCCTCTGCCAGCAAAAAATGGAGCTTGGGGGCCATTCCTTCACTGTTTCCAGGGTGGCCCCATGGGCCAAATCTAAGCATCCCACGGGCTGGATCCTGCCTCCAGGCCTTGAATTTGACATCCCTCGTCTAAGAGAACTGGGAATTTTACCTTGAAAAAGAAAGATTCAAAGAGGATATGAGAGCTTCTTTGAGCTTGGAATTGGAGCTATTGAATCCAGGTTGCAAAATTCCATATGACCATTAAAAGACAGCAAAGAGACCGTTTACAAGATAGTTTTTTATGCCAGATACTGTAAAATAGTTCTATTGAATATATGTCACACAGAATAATATCAATGTATGTTCTCTATAGTTTTAAACTGAAGGGACAGAATAAGACTCTCAACTATAAGAAGGGAGGCCCCTAATAGAATAGAATTCTTTATTGGTGAAGTATGATTGGACCCACAAGGAATTTGTCTTGGTGCAAATGCTCTCAGTGTACATAAAAAGAAAAGATACATTTGTCAAGAGTCAAGAATCATAAGGTACAACACTTAATAATAGCATGAACTGACTGAAGGGGAACAACTTACCTCCCTTGAGCTTCTTAATTAATAAACTTCTGTTATTAAGAATGTCTTGAAGCAGATATGGAATCCATTAGGGGGTCCTTTAATTTGGATTACTCCTCTGAACAATTCATTGGCCAAAATTGTTATCTCTAATTCTAGAGTTGTACGTGTTCTTTGTACACATAACTGATGTAAGGATGATGATACCACTAGTTCTAGGAAAGAAGGAAGTAGTGATGCAACATTCAGGGTTTTTGTTTTTCTTTTCTTTTTTGCAGTGTTTTTCTTTCCCTTCTAGCTCTAGACAGGATATAATCACAGTGTAATGAGAAGTCTACATATGAGTTCATGCCTTAGAGATTTTAAAACTCAAAGAAAGGGACATTTCCTGTTTATTAATTCATTTATTATATTTATTTCCTGCCTTACTCTGAGATCTAAAGTACACAAGAGATCCTTTATATAGATATAAAACAATACATAAGTTAATGAGTTACTTCTGGGGAGTGCTTGAGTAAAGCTAGTCATGTTGGTGACTGATACACTGGAACACACACATACATGTCATTAGTAGTCACAAATCAATGAGTTATGAAAAGGCAAGTCTCCACTTATTGTTTATGACATTTAACAATGTTTTATTTGTAACTAGGGAAGAAATGGGGAAAAATACGCTATTGGAAAGCTTACTTTATTGTGTCTCCAAGTTCAACAAATAAAATATAAAGTTGCTTTGGTGTCTGCTGTAGTTAAGAAGGACCTTCTTAACAAAGTTCTACAAGGTCCCTCCCAACTCTGATTATCTTTTATCTGTTATCTGACCTACCCTTGAATCCCAAATACTGTAAGAACAGGGCACCATACTGTACTGAAATATAAAGTCTCTATTTTCCCCCTCTCCCCCAACTTCTCAGTCTAGGCAGTTGTCCTTAGATTTTTCTGGGGGCTCCCATTCAAATATGAAAAAAAAAATCTAGCCTGGCTTAGTTTTTTTTGAGTTGGATAAGATTGGCTAGTTCAGGGGTTTCAAATTCTAGGCCCACGGGCTCGATCCAGCCCATTGGGTACTTAGATCTGGCTAGTAGGGCTGCTCTGGAAACAGCGAATGACCAGCCCTCAGTGCTTCTGCCAGTGAAAGCAGAGTTTGGGAAGGCCACATGTGGCCCTTGCAAGGTCTGTTTTAGCTGGCAGAGGGTTGCAGGACGCCATCCCAGCTGAAAACAGAAGTCAGGAACCCATTTTAGTTGGCAGAGCAGTTGAGCCACCACAGGCACCCCTCCCCAACACAATGATGTCATGCTGGCCACACCCAACTTGGCCCTCCAAGGTCCAACACAACCCTGAAGTGGCCCTCAATGAAATCAAGTTTGACACTGTCAACAGCCGAGGGAAAAAAAACCATTTGTTGTACAGTATATACCAAGCATCCAGAAATTTTTGGAGGGGGGCGGGGGAAGGAAGGGAAATGACATTTGGAAAAAGTGAAATCCCATTTTTTGAGCTCTGCTGCCAGTGCAACACATCCACACAATCATTTTGAGGGGTGCTTTTGACTTCCAAATCTAGGATTTCGTGGTGGTCTTCTATCCCAATCCTACGGGGGAATCAACAGTGGCTTCTGATCCAGGAAAGATCAGTATACGGCTTCATACATGTCCCTACGTGTTTGAGTCACTCTGTCTGAATGAATGGTTACTCCTGCTAATTAAAACACTAAAATACCTCTCTTCCAAGTACTCTAAATCACAACATATAACTTGCCATAGGTGCCAACGCCAGAGAATAAGACCATATAGTGCACCCACACTAACAAACACCACCAAACCTTTCTTCGGAGCGGGTCATTATACCTCAACACCCTTCCCTTCTTAAAAGAGCCCTGAGGGAGCCACGAAGGATGAGCAAAGACAAGAGCATCTCTGAAGGGGGGAAGTCCTTTCACACAATCGCTTCTATCTCTCTTTTCTGCCGAAATTAAGCAGGAAGCCAGCAAGAAAGTTCTTAAACACCTTAAACGTCTTAAACACCGGAGCGGAAGAGTTTTATCTGGCAAGGGAGTAAGAGGAGGGGCTTAAACTGGGCGAGAGGGGAGGGCCGGAGCAGCTCGCCGGTTCCGAGGGACCCTCGGGGCGCTGCAAGAGCGCGCCAGGTGGGCGGAGCTGCTCCGGGACTTTAAGCGCTTTTTGCCCTGTGCCCGGCGACTGCATCCATTCTCTGCCCGGCTTTGCAGTCACAGCTCCTTCTTGGAACAATGGGTGATCCGAGGCGACTTGTGGGCTGCCTGGCTCTCCTGAGTCTCCTCGGCTTGAGTAAGTTTGCGGCGTTGTTTCATTCGGGAGGCGGGGGGCGGGCAGAGACCCCCGTCGTGTTTCGGCAGTTAGCGATTCCAGAATAGGAATCTCCTTCTCCATCCAGTTGCACGCAGACTCTTCTTCTGAAAAGGCTCCCACCGCCTCGGCGTTTCCGAGTACGCTTTGAATTGTTACACGCTCCTTTTCCCCCTTGGAGCGGGCTGGGACAGGTGCCGTCTTAGCCCGGTGGAAGTTTGGTGGTCCTGGTTTCCTCCCAGGTGCATTTTCTGAGGACAGTGCGCAAGGCTGCGTTGTAGGTTGAAAACAATGGGACGGGTTGTTGTTGTTTTTCTCCAAAAGCTGGGTGACTCTCTTTATGTTTGCATATCATTTGCCGCGTTTGCAAAGACTTCGGTTGGGGCTCTTAACGTGGTTGAACATAATAGTTCCATGAAGGCAGCAGGATGAGTACTCCCACTGAATGAGAACCTCTTGGCTACTGTACTTAGTTCTGTGTTGGATTCCAGAATGGCACTCAAGCTGCGGAAACTTGGGATGAGTTGATGCTGATCACACATAACTTAAGTTTACTCCACAGGGTTGTTGTGAAAATAAGTTATAAATGCTGCTTTTATGCTTTTGCTATATATTATTGTGCACAGTCCAGAGTTCCTCTAAGAGGGAGATAGGAGATTATTATCAAATTATTTATAATAATTTACTTAATAGCAATAGCGCTTAGACTTATAACTGCTTCGCAGCACTTTTACAGTCCTCTCTAAGTGGTTTATAGAGTCAGTCTATTGCCCCCAACAATCTGGGTCCTCATTTTACCCACCTCGGAAGGATGGAAGGCTGAGTCAACCTTGAGCCTGGTGGGATTCGATCTGCCAAATTGCAGGCAGCTGACAGTCAGCAGAAGTAGCCTGCAGTACTGCACTCTGACCACTGTGCCACTTTGGCTCTTAAGCAGTAATAATAAGTAAATAAATAAACATAAGGTGAAGGCCTGCAGGTCCCCTTAAGCATTTAGGAAGCATATATGTAAATAAATATCACATAGGACTAATATGGGTAGTTCTCAAGTTATGACCACAGTTAAGTCCACAATTTATGTCACTGAGACATTTGTTAAGTAAATTTTGCCCCATTTTACAACCTTTCTTGCCACAGTTGTTAAGTGAATCACTGCAGTTGTTAGCAACATGGTTGTTAAGTGAATCTGGCTTCCCCTTGACTTTGCTTGTCCGAAGGCCTCAAAAGCATGACCCTTGGATACTGCAACCATCATAAGTATGAACCAGTTGCCAAGCATATGAACTTTGATCATGTGACCATGGGGATGCTGCAACAGTTGTGTGAAAAAAGGTCATAAGTCATTTTTTTCAGTGCAGTTATAACTGAACAATCACTAAATGAACTGTTGTAAGTCAAGGACTACTTGTATTTCTCTTTTCAGATCACTTTAGTATAAATCTGGTGTATGGTTTCAAGTCAACGTTGACTTCTGGAGACTCTCTGGACTAGACCCTGCCGTTTTTATGGCAAGAATTCAGTAGTGATTTGTCATTGCCATTTTCCTAGGGCTGAGACTGAATGTCTGGCTCGAGATCATCCAGCTGGCTTTGTGCCTAAGGCAGGACTCATTGTCTCCCAATTTCTCACTTGGTGCCACTATCTCAGATTGTATTTGTATAAACCAGACTTAGAATATTTTATTTCAGTAATTCTCATACCCGTTGTAAAATAGATTAATATCCTCCTGATATCACCGATGAGTTTCTTCACATATTACGCTTGGTTTTAATTTCCTTAATAATGATTTATTATATGAACTAATAAATACTTGCATACTGTGACATCAACCATTCTTTACAAATGCAATGCGGAGTTCATATAACATAATAAATCACATTACGGCTTATTATGGCTGAACCCAGATACTATGATTTTGAGAAGTAAGATTGCTTGCATTCAGTGTACTAGCTTCCAAATAAATAGATAAGGATTGTAATTTTGCTGAATTTAGTCAGAGTGATACCTAAATAGAGTACTGCAGTTCAAAACTGAGATGAGGTGTTATTTGAAGACTTCAAGATGAGGCTGCAAGAATCATTTTCTTTAGTCTAATTTACATCCATAATTTATACATTAAATCCATGCCAGAATCTGTAGAATGGAGCATCTTGTCTTCACCAGAACTGATTTTTACACGATTTTGGAAACTTTGATGGTGCCCTTTTATTAGCAAAAGCCAGTAGAGATGAAATACATTCACATTAAAGTGAATGTGAACTGTGGCTATGTGAACTCTGTTGAATACTTGGATGAGTTAAGATACTTTACAGCCATTTTTTGTCATAATATTTTCACCCTAACATTCCAGAGTGTAAAAATCAGCCTGTTGTTTCATCTGTTATTAACCTGGATGGCATACAAAACCATTTACCTGTGAGGAGTTCCAACTTGTTCCTAACTAAGGGAGACATTGCAGAATGTAACAGCGCTCGAGGGACGAAACCAGAGAGAGAGACATTAACCTTTTGCAAGAATTGTGCATGCAAAGTGGCCTGCATTCTGTGCTCTCTTACTGAAAGAAGGAATTTTCAGAGCGTGGAACATTCTCTCTGCATTTTTATTTAATCTGTCTTTTATTCTGCTGGTGAAAGTGACTGGGGCTTAAACAAAGGCCCTGGGTTCTAAAAAGCACTTGGCTAGAGTGACGGGGTTATGCCAAAGTTGTTAAAACACATAATGGATGGAATTTAAAACGTGAAACTGAGTGCTTCATTGGTGAAAGCTGTAACAAAAGAAATGCTTGTACTCATGATTTAATTAAATTACTGATTATGTTGAATTTAAACTTTCTGAAAGTTGAATAGGGAAAAATATTTAAAAATGGCTTAGGTCTTAGTGTTAAACTATGTTTGCTTATACCATGGTTTGTGGGATATCTACAAGTGGATCATTAACATAATACTCCGAATCAAAGACTTACTCATGTTATGGTTTGCTACAGTTACTGTAGTTTGGGGTACTACTGTTTTGATCCAGGACCATTAATATATTATCAGTCTGTTGCTGAAATTTAGAACTTGGGTGGGGGTCTTGCAAAGTATTTAAAGCATCCAGTTTTGTCCCTTAAACTCTATTCAATCAGAAAAAAAATCAGAAAAAAAGATTGCCTGGTATTGAAATGGTTGGATTTCATAAAGAATAACAATCCTACTTTATACCTCTGTAAGATTTAAGGAATGAATTTTGCTATTCAAAAGTTAAGCACAGTGGACTGAAGATTTATTTCCAATTATTCTGAATGATCTCGGGGCTGCAAAAGAGATGCTGCTGTAATTTACCTTAAGGGATATGGTTTAAAGTTTTATTCATTAATTGCAGTCCCTGCTATGGCTTTTCTCTTGTTCCAACAGCAAAACGAAGGTACACAATTACTTTTCTTTTAGTAGCCCCACCTGCACCTGGTGTGAGTCAGCAATTATATCCAAAACATGTGTAGGCTATGTTAAAAGAGTGGGTGGGACTGCATACATTCTCTTCTCTCTGAAATAATGCCAAAGCATTAAACATATAAAAATGATGTGGGGGAAAAACAAGATCTTTAAATCATTTTAAGAGCAAATCTTGCTATTTAATTTTTCAATAGCGTCAAGAAAGATGCAGTAGTTTCTGGGAAGGAGAATGCCTTATTCATTACTTAAATTACCAATTATGTGAAATGTTAACTTTCTAAAAGTTGAATAGGAAAAGTTAGCCAAATTAGTGGCTCTAATAGCTAAATGCAGAGGTATTAACTATTTTTAAATACATGTTATTTCAAGGGGTTTCCCACTTCCTAATTCCCACTTCTTGAAGTTTAAACGCATCTTGCATTAGAAAGGGGTGTCAAACTCACGTCACAGTGGCACAGTGGCACAGTGATGTATCAGGACTTTTTTCCCTTTCACTAAACTGGGTGTTGGTATGGCCATGGCGTGACGCATCCAGCTTGCAGGCCAGGAGTTTGACAGCCCCTGCATTAGAACATTTGTATGACAGATAAAACTTGGTTAAGTTTTTTGTGACTCAGTTTAGTTCTTAATGACATAATAGTTAAGAATGAGTTAGGGTACTATCTTTTTGGGAAACAAATCCCAAAATTAGACCAGTTGCTTAAGCAGTTTAAAATCAGTTTGAAGGTGATAGCTTGAATGCAGACCTTGTATTAACTATTGTTGATGTTAGATATACACTGTCTTCAAAGATCAAATAAATGGTTGCTTCTATCAATTTTGAAAATACTAAGACTGTTTGTCTCTTGACTATCTCCTGCTTGTAGAGACCTTGCATTGACCAAGAGTGGACAAAAAGGAACATTTAAATCTCTTCATCAGAAACAAATAGCATGTAAACACTATATCAATAGTATTTCAGTCCTCAGAGCCCAAAGACACCCAACATGCAGCTAGCAAGTAACCAAACAAGCCACTGTAGGAACATTTGGAAGTTGTGGGAGTTGTTCATCACTGGAGAAGAGCTTGGACTGCCATTTGTCAGAAATGGTGTAGGATCTCCTGCTTGGGTGGAGGATTGGACTAGATGATCTACAACAGTGATCCCCAACCTTTCTTATGCCGCGCCTGGTATCCCCAACCTTTTTTATGGCGTGGCTCCGGTACCGGCATTAGCTGGGCGCCGCCATCTTTTTGATGAAAAAGTGCTTCCGGTGACCTCACGGAAGCACTTTTTTCATCAAAAAGATGGCAACGCTCAGCGCTTCAGTGAGCTTTCCGGGTAGAAATGGCTTTCTACTCGGAAAAGCTCACGAAGCGCTGGCGCCGCCATCTTTTGATGAAAAGTGCTTCGGTGAGCTTTCTACCGGAAAAGCTCACGGAAGCACTTTTTCATCAAAAAGAGCGGCGCCAGCAAACCAGCCCCGGTAGGACTTGTTCCACGGACGGTACCGGTCCGCGGACCGGTGGTTGGGGACCCCTGATCTACAAGGTCTCTTCCAACTCTGTTAATCTGTTAACAATTTGAAGACCAATAGGACTGCTCATTCAGGGTGCTCAGGGTGCTCTCGGGGAAACTTTTGTATTCTGTTCTACCCCTTTGTTTGAAAGTTTTCCCTCACCTATTAATTGGGAGGAAAATAAATGTGTTATCAATTGTAGAGCATGTGTTTGTCATAAGTTTGACATCAAGCTCAAAACAAGAGCAAAGTAATGTCAGATTTTTTTTTACCTCCAAGCCATTCAATTATAGATTTTGTTGTAATCAGCTTTATTAGAATAACAAAACTTTGCCAGCCTTATCCATAGAAAGATTGCTGAATTCACATAGATCAAAAGTTTCAGGCTATCCCAGGAATCATTAACAAACACAATAGGGTTTTAAGACATTATAATTGCTAATTAATGAGATCCTTGTGATCTGTTTCATATTTAAATCGCACCTGAATAACCACCCTTTTTCTCCCTCCTCCCTATTCGTTTTCCAATCCATTAGTTTAACTATTTTGTGCATTTGAAGAAGTGAGCTACAGCTCACAAAAACTTATCCCTTTTAATAAAATATGTTAGAACAGGTGCTACTGAACTCTTCTTAAGTTTCCCCTGTCACACTGTGGATCAGGGTACTGCAAGGACTATGGTTCCTGGTGATCTAAAGTTGGGTGTTGCTTTTTCTTTTGTCTTGTCATGATGGTCCATCTGCCCCTTTTTTTGTTTGATAGGTTCTTTGGTGATTGGACAAGGGGATCTGAAGTTGAATTACTTCCTTTGAGATCCAAAGGGCCATTGGATTATGAGTGAATATGGCACAATTAGTATTAGAAGTTGTATTTATAAAGGAGACTTATTTTACAGAGGTAATTGAATACTGTAGAAAGAAAAAGAAGAATATAATGTATATTCACCATACAGCCCTTTACTTTCAAATTCCTAAAATAATTTACATAGAACTCCAACTTTTGCTAGATTAACAAAATGTTTAAGAACACTGTGAATATAATTCAGGTTGGAGACACTTCAGTCAATGGATATGTTTGTGGGTCTACATTGTTTTTCAGAAAAACTTGGCTAAGCCATGAATTCTGCCAAAAGACCGGAGCATTCCTCATTCAGGGCAGTTATTTTCATTTATTCACTCCAGGTGTTTTTTGGGTAGCATTGTGCAGACTTGCCACTATTTCCATGGTTACAATATTGAAAGGCATATGAGACACAAACTGCATGCCAATCAGAATACTCTGTGAAGCTTTATACCAGAAGCAAAAGTTTGAAAGTTCCAGCCGTTCTTAAACAGAGGCTCTTAGTAGATCTTTTAATAAGCTTATTTAATTCTTTATATCTATGCCAATTAAGTTTTAGTAATGTGTTTAAATAAAATTTAATAAGCTTATTTAATTCTTTATATCTATGCCAATTAAGTTTTAGTAATATGTTTAAATTGGGTTTTTTCCTTGTGGGGAAGAATGAATAATAATAATGCTATTTTAAAAAATCAGAGATTGTGTATTAGAGGTTGATCAAAGCAACATCCACTGTTGCAAAAATGAATTGAATGCAAAGGCAGATAATGACCTTCTTTAATGTCTTTAGTCTTCTTTAGTTTTTCCATAGGCAATCTGAAGAGTCACCTATGATTCTTCTGAGAGAGCGGGGGGGGAGAAAGGGAAAGAGAGGGAAGGAGGGAGAGAGAGACAGAGACAGAGAAATAAGATGTGAAGCAGTGTTGCATAGCAGTTAAGTTGTTGAATTAGGAATGGGGAAACCAGTGATTTGACCAGTGTTTGCCTTTGGGCCAAACACTCATGACACTCGGCCTATTTCTTTGTTTATTTGTACCCCACATTTAATATTTTTACAAATAGCTCAAGGTGGTGAACATATCCAACACACTTTTGTCCTATTTTCCCTACAGCAACAAGCCTGTGAGGTGAGTTGGGTTGAGCGACTGGTCCAAAAAGCCAGTTAGCTTTCATGGGACTTGAACCAGTGGTGGTATTCTACTGGTTCTGCCCAGTTCAGCCAAACCATAGCTCTGATGATCATCTGTGAGCGAATCGGTTCACTCCGATGATCAGTTGCTGGGCCCTGCTACCCACCGTGGCTCTATACTGACCTTTATTTCCTGATTTTGAAGCTCAGCTGCTTCGCGCGGCACAGCGGATTGCCACGCATCAGTTGTTGAAGACACAGGGAGAGTGCAGGATTGCAGGAAAAGGTCAGTATCAAACCCTCTGTGTGCCACGCCCACAGAACTGGTGGTACAAAAAAGTTGAATCCCACCACCGACTTGAACTCATGGTCTCCTGCTTTCTAGCCTGGTTCCTATGTGGAGAAATTAAAAAAACATCTGTCTACCAACCAAGTTTGGACTTGGTAGATTACAGTGAATAGGTCGTTATCCCACAATAGATGGGTTCAGTCTGATGATATGAATAAATAGTACATATTATGCTCATGGACTCAGGGTAAAAAGAGGTTGTAAGTAGTTTTAGATTTAGTTTAAATTAACTCCCACTCTAATTGTCCTGCAGAAGGGGCATAGAGAGGCAGGCATAGAATGGAAAATAGAGAGGAAATAGTAGGACCAAAATAGAGAGGAAATTGTACAGTTCTGCACGATTGGCTATGGTCCCATCCTCTGCCATTATGCAGCCCCAACAGCTGTACCCTGCGGAAATTTGACCCTTAATTGTAAGGTCACCCTTCCTAGAAAGCATAATTAGGATTGTAGCTTTGACTTAATTTTTGCTTACTTAAGAACAGTGTTCTGCCCATATTTCTGTTCTTGGCATTCACAAAGTTTTGTTTCTAAAAATGCAGCAAGAGCCATTCCAGATTTGGCCCTTGTTTCAGCACTCTTCCTGACATACCTGTACAGAAGCCTTCTTTGTGAACAGAATAAATACAGATAATATGTTCAAAATACTCTTGGGTTTGGCAAGTACCATCAGAATGTGCACATTTAGAAAACATGCATTTTTAGTACCCATGGTTGATTAATTATTCCAGTCATAGTATTTAGTGCCATTTTACTTTCGTGGCCCCAGAGTGTCATGTGAACATCTGTGACATTTTGAGAAATAAATTTGTCCTTAATTATTGTGGCAGTCAGATCAATTTAGAGGAAGAAATCCAATTTGAAAGAAAAACAATATCGTGCTATATTTGTGGAAGGAATGGAATAAGGTTTGTTCTTCATTGATCCTCTTCACTGTTGCAGATATAAATAGGGATGTGGAGAGCAGTCGAAACAGACTTAGAAATAGATGTTTCCTGGGTGATGTACTGGGTGACACCAGATAAGTGTTAAAAACACTCTTCCCTTCCCCAGCCTTGCAAATTAATAATAAAACAATCTTTAGCAAACTAGTCCATTAAGCATTTTTATGATCCTTTGGCTCTTTTATTTGATAGATTTATATCATGCTTTCCTTCAGAACTCACAGTTGCACACACACTACTTTTCCCCCACAACATCCCTATGATTATTCAGCTGAAAGTGACTGACCCAAAGTGAGTTTCCATGACTGAGGGTGGACTTCCTTGGCCTTCTTACACGAAAAGCTCTCATTTCCCCCAGTTCTTAATCTTTTTATCCTTTCTTCCAAGCATAGTATCTATTGAATACTGTAGAGTTTACTTCTGGGGTAAACATATATGGAATGTTGTTGTTAATAAGCAATGTTTGCTAAAATATTTATGCAAAAAGCCCCCCATGTTATATCAACATTGTGCAGAAATGAAGGAGGTTTACTTGCGTTTCCTATTCCACTTCTTCAAAAACAAAGGGAAGAGATCAGAACAAAAACCAAGCTCCATAGGAACTTTTGTTTTCCTTTTATCTACAAAAACCACTTGGGGAGGAAGGCTGCTTTATTTTTATTTATTTATTTGTTTTTGGAACCAGCAATAAATGTAGTGTTACCAGAATACCATTCGGGCCTGTTCTATGTTAGTCTATTTTGGAGATGGAAACTTTTGCTCTTGAGGCATTATTGAATTGCAATTCTTACCAGTGGTGCAGAATGTTGGAACAAGTTGTTCAACATCTAGTGGTCCCCAGCCCTTCTCTGTATTTCTATAGAGGACTCAATACTGATCATTGGATTAAAAGCACAAGGACTTTCAAAAATCACCATTAAGTGTCAATTATTCAAAGTAGTCCAGATCAGGAGTTCTAATGCATGTCTCCCCCTCCCTATCTTTATAGCAATATCACTTAGACATATATACCACTTTATAGTGCTGTACAGCCCTCTCAAAGTGGTTTACAGAGTCAGCATATTGCCCCCCAACAATTTGGGTCCTCATTTTACCCACTTCAGAAGGATGGAAGGCTGAGTCAACCTTGAGCCTGGTGGGATTCGATCTGCCAAATTGCAGTGGGAGTACCTTGCAGTATTGCACTCTAACCACTGTGCCAGCGAGGCTCTCTTTATGTTCAAGGGAGCTGTCCAGAGTTGGTTATAAAAGGGATGGCTGTATAAATTTTAAATAAATAAATAAAAGCATGATTGCTCAAACACTTGCTGGTTTGTAATAAGTTGGTTTTAGAGCCAATTAAAAGGTAATAGGTAATCATGTTTGATGGTAAAAATGTTTACTTTTTTGATTGACTTATGTTCCATCAAGCTGATATTGGCTCCTAGTGACAAGACAGAGTTCATCTAATATCACCTGCCTTGAACTTGCCTCTTCTGATCTTCCAGTGATACATCCAACACTAATGTTATTAAGTCCATCCACTTGGCTATTGTTCACCTGTTTCTCTTTTTTCCCACCTTTCCCAGCATTATAGATTTCTCAAGAAAGGTAGGTATTCATCTTGCTCATATGGAAGATGGAAAATGAAGCATTTGCTATCTTTCCTTACCAAGTATTTCTACAGATGCTTTTTCTCTTCAGCCTGCTCCCATCTAGTTAGAAGAAAGAAACCTACCTTCTTCTACTTCTACAACAATTCTGTATGTGATACTCTATTAGTAGCTCCCAGAGACATCTACAGAATTGGAGATAATTTCTTTTGTCCAAATCAAAGCAGCATTGTGACGTTACAACACAGACTGTCCTTTTTGAACATATATACACAACCTATCAACACACATGCAAAAAAGGCAAAAGTTGTATTCCGCTTTCAACGTTTGCCAGCTTTGAGCATACGATGGATGCCTCTGAATACTATTTGTTCTTATATGTCAGTTTCCTTTATAAAACATCTTTAGGGCTTCTATATTTCATGGATAGTACATGTTTAAAAAGCATGCAGTTGCAACTGAAAATATGGACATGTCTTTGAGTATTTAGACCTGATTCCTTTCTGATGACAAGCATTTGTTTGGTCTTCAAAGGGACCTTAATCACAGGAGATCAAAAATATAACCTTCAATTTAGAAGTCATGAATTGAAGACTCTGTGACTTCCACCTGAATAAAGAGTTGTTTGTGTGAGATTTCAGTGTTGTAATAATGTAGCAGCTATGGAAACAATATAAATCACACTTGGGCTTTTAAATCCTAAAAAGAGTTATATTTTTGTAGCATTAAGTCTCAGCGTTTATGCCCACTCCAAAAACTTAAAATAAGAAAACATTTTCTCTCAGTAAATTATGTTTTATAGCAATTTGTCACAAATTTGGTTGTTCCACTTCTGCTATTACTTCCTATTTGTACCTATTGTTTATTTTATTAATATTTACTTATTTTTACGCTACTATTTTATCCAAATGATATATAGAGAATAGGAGAATAGAAAAGCAACATAGAGCACAAAAACAAGAAACAAATTGAAAGGTCATTATAAGTTGTATACTTTAGGCAGTCTTCTTTTATTTGAATAGGTTTATATCCTCAATGGGAAAACTATTGCCACATCATTTTCTCCCTGGAGACTTGATCTCTCCAGAGAATAAAGCATCCTGCCAAAAATGTTCATTTTCCCTGTTCAAGCTCAAGTTCTTAATTACAGGTTCTGAAGAAGCTGACAGACTTTGGGCTTTTTGTAGTTATTTATATTAGAATACTTGACACTTCCACCACAGTATTACAACTGTCAAGTTTAAGTGTTTGCAAACTAAGCTATTGAGTTTTCTAAGAAATTCATTTTTATACCAGGGTGCAGTAGACATTGTACCATCTGACAAAAGAGGGCAGAGGTTTGTTCTCCTATGTTCCATGTATTTGTGAAGTGATTGTTTTGTTTCCCCAGCATACAGATCTACACATGTGTCACTGCATTGCACCACATATACCAAATTGCTCTGTTTATGCCTGGATGTTTTACCCTTGGGGTGGACAAGCTTCTGCCTTAATGTATCCTTAGGTTTAAAGTGTATACATTTGTTGTGTTGCTTGAAAATCCTCCTGAGCTTTTCAGATAGTTCTGCAGCGTATGGAATGACAATGTTGCTTCATTTGTTGTTCTCTTCTTGGTTTGTTGTGGAGGAGCTACTGATGGATCTTTCCCTGGATTTGATGAAGGTTCAGTTGTGATAGCTACAAGTTCTGAGGGATTCCTTGATATATTTTAATTCTGGGGGGGGGGGGGAAAAAAAAAAAAAAGGAAGAAGGATAAGGGGAAAAGAAAAAAAGGGAAAAAAAAGGGGGAGAAGGGGGGAAAAAAGGGGGGGGGGGGGGGGGGGATGGGGGTTTGGATTGGGAAAAAGAAAAAGGGGGGGGGGGGGGGGGGGGGGGGTTTGGGGGGGGGGTGGTGGGGGGTGTTGTGTGGGGGGGGGATGGGGGGGGGGTTGTTGTGTGGGGGGGGGGGGGGGGGGGGTTTGGGGGGGGGGGGGGGGGGGGGGTTTGGGGGGGGGGGGGGGGGGGGGGGGGGGGGGGGGGGGGGGGGGGGGGGGGGGGGGGGGGGGGGGGGGGGGGGGGGGGGGGGGGGGGGGGGGGGGGGGGGGGGGGGGGGGGGGGGCGGGGGGGGGGGGGGGGGGGGGGGGCGGCGCGGGGGGGGGGGGGGGGGGGGGGGGGGGTGGGGGGGGGGGGGGTGTGTGCTTTTTCTGGCCGGGGTCCTGTTTCCTTTTTGCTGGTAGGCAAATCTTCAGCTCAGTAGTGCAGGGTTCTGATCACCCCCATTTTGTGCTCCAGTGGATGGTTAGAATCAAAATGTAAATACTGATCTGTGTGTGTGTGTGTGTGTGTGTAGGGGCTGTTCTGAATAGAATAGAATAGAATAGAATAGAATAGAATAGAATAGAATAGAATAGAATACTTTTATTGGCCAAGTGTGATTGGACACACAAGGAATTTGTCTTGGTGTAAATACTCTCAGAATACATAAAGAAAAGATACATTTGTTAAGAATCAAGAATCATAACGTACAACACATAATGATAGTCATAGGGTACAATCAACAATCCAATCACACTAGGAAACAGTCAATTTAAATCGTAAGGATACAAGCGACAAAGTTACAATCCTACAATCACAAGTGGGAGGGGATGGGTGATAAGGAGTGATGAGATGGTTAACAGTAATAGTAGTGTACACTTTGTAAATAGTTGAACAGAGTTGAGGGAATTATTTGTTTAGCAGAGTGATGGCTTTCGGGGGAAAAAACTGTTCTTGTGTCTAGTTCTGGTGTGCAGTGCTCTATAGCATCGTTTTGAGGGTTACTTCAAGGTTGAAGTTTCTGTCATCCTTAATCTGTACCACACAGTCCAAGAACACCAGACTGTTTTCTTTAACATCTTCCCATGTGAACTTGATGTATCTGTCTACAGAGTTGATGTCTTTGGTGAAGGCATCCACTTCCTGTGTTTTAATCTTGACCCAAGTATCATCCACATATCTATACTACTGAATGAGTGGGCTTCCTGTGAAGAAGTTTAGGGCTTTGGTTTCTATTTCTTCCATGTAGAGATTGGCCACAGCGGGGTAAACTGTGGCAGAGCCATGTTTTTGTCTGTAGAAACTTTCATTGTATTTAAAATAGAAAGTGGTCAGGCAGAGATCCAACATGGTACATATGCGGTCTGGATTGATGTTGCTTCTTACAGCTTCAGTTGTTGAAATAGAGGTGAAGAATGAAGTGACATTGTCAGCAAAGAAATGACTGCTACTGGACAGTACAATTACAGCTGAAACAGAGACTGTAGTCCTTTATTAAAGTAATAATAATATCCTCTAGTGCAGGGGTGTCAAACTCACATCATCACAGTGGCATCACATGACATATCACGACTTTTTTCCCCTTCGCTATACCGGGTGTGGGCGTGGCCGGCGCGTGACACAATCAGCCCACAGGCCATGAGTTTGACAGCCCTGCTCTAGTGTCAACAAGTCTTTTTATGCTATTACTTTATGGTGAAAACTAAAACATACACTATAAGAAATATCAGTATTATTTCGACTGTGTACTATCAAGACTTGATCTGTAATTTACAAATTAATGGTAAGCTCTGTCTCTTAAATGTTGTGTGTACAATAGTAGCAAAACAAAATTTCCACAGTGTATTAAAATAATACCATTCTGGGACTACTCTCATTTGTAGTGGCAAGCAAGCATTTGGATCTCAGACAATATCCATCCTTACCAGTCACAAAGAACTTGCATTTTCTGTTTAGACTACCATACAGATGCCATAACCTTGACATGCCTGGGAATGTGACACACAATTGTGTAGTTCCAGTAACTGTTATCTATAAACAGTCTGGGGGCTATGAAAAGGTTTCTGTTTTGTACAAGAGATAGTGGCCTTTCATACTCAGAAATGCTTGTTCATGCATTAGGCTTCCTGATTTTAATGAGGTCATTCTTGGTTGTTGGACATTTGTTTGTTTTTAAAATATAAACTACTTTTGTATTGTGCATGGTAATTATAGAGACACAACTTTAAAAAACTTAAATGGCTGTTTTTGAACAGCTGTCCTTATAATGCTGCAAGTAAGAAAGAGGTTTCTGCCTGTGTAGAGAACTGAAAGGTTAACAAAATATTGGTAAGTAGTTATGATTGTCACAAGGAGGACTGCTGGGAAAAGGGAGAAATTGTGTCTACTTGAATTTACTCCCACATATTTTCAGCCCAACAGTGAAGGATGTAAAGTTTTCCTTCTCTGTTTATCTTTGTACAAAATTCTAAACCACTGCATTCATTAAATATCTACAAGAGAAGATTTTAGATATATTTAATTTTATTCCTATGAGCTCTAGAATGATAGCAAATTATATCAACAATTATATATGTTGGATTTATCTCTAATGCATAATATTTCTTGAACTTAAAAACAAAAACAGTAGGAAGTATTTAAAAGACATGCCATCTGGGAAAATCCAGGACTGTAGCTAGATTGGGAAATTAGGAGAAAAAAAACATACTAGAAGAAGGCAGTATCAAAAACTTGGCTATCATTTCCAAGAAAATTGCATGGCTAGGACCAAGTAGGATGCCATAGTTCAGTTCACTTCAAAGGTGACTTTATTTCATTATTATTTTTTTTACTGCTGAGTCCATTCTTATTCTGAGATCCCTTCTTCAAATTTACATTTGAATGGTCTGAACTTATAAATGTTTCTGTTCCCTTGGGCAGGGCAGGGTTTAATTCTGTTGTGCTTAAACAATAGAACAGGGGTGTCAAACTTGATTTCATTGAGGGCCACATCAGGGTTGTGTTTGATCTCAGGGGGGCTAGGAAGGTATGGCCAGGGTGCATGTGGCCAACTCGACATCACTCAGGTTGGGGGGCCCCGTGGTGTCCCAAATGCTCTGCCAATGAAAATGGACTCCTGACTCCTTTCAGCTGAGATGGCTTCCTCCAATCCTCTGCCAGTGAAAACGGAGCTCAGGAGGGTCATGAGCAGCCCCCCCCCCAGCTCTGTTTTTGCTGGCAGAGGCACTGTGGGCCATTCCTTAGCTGTTTCCAGTGCAGGCCCATGGCCAAATCTAAGTACCCTGCGGGCCGGATCCAGCTCCTGGGCCTTGAGTTTGACACCCCTGCAATAGAAGCTGAGATCTTGGCTAGGTTCACAAAGTATACTAAGGTACAGAGTGGCTTGTTTGGGTTTTAGTTTTGCTTGCAAATAATCAGCTGCTACATAAACTAACCATGTATAAGCAAACCTTAGCTTATATATAAATAGGTAATTCTTTCTACAAATCCTGGTCTACCAAGTGTTGTGCCCAATGAAATATACACTATATTAATGGGAACATAGAATATACCTAGAATAGATAGTGTGATAAAAGTATAATGAATGAGTGTAACTAATATTAAGACAAGAAGTGCACCCCTGCCTTGGTTTTTTTAATGATAATATTTCTGTTCTTCTTAATAGACAGACTTGAAAATTACTGTGAAGCATATAATATTGGCCTTGAAGGAGCTAAAGTGTTTTCTGGTTCCCGAAATGAACAATTTGGATATTTAGTTCAACAGATTGCAAACCAAGAAGGCAAATGGTAAGCATTACTATACTTTCTGCCCAATAAAGGAGAAGATGGAAAGAATCAAGTTTTTTTAGTTTTTATTTCTTAAGGAAATGATCATTGGGTTTCTTTTTTTATTTTTCTCCTCGTTTTTTAAAAAAGCTGTCGATAAAATTAACACATATACATTTAAATCTTTCTATTCCCTTTTAGAGTAACCAACCTTATGCAAAATATTGAAAAGAACTAAATAATTCAAAGAAATTAAGGCAGAAGGTTAAAAATAAGGAAATAAGCCATGCCTCTAGTTTACAAGGCTACTCCTCAATATACATCTTCCTATTTTTATACCTTTACAAGACATTCTTGCTTTTACCACATCCACTTAAAGATAGATGTATTCTTTTTTCTTTAAAATTCTCACTTTTCTATATCTGAGGATCCAACGATGGCTTTTTCAGTCTTTCTCTTCTTTTTGATCATTTATTTTTCCTTCTGTCTTTGATTTGTGATTCAGTTCTCATTCATTCTTTCTGTACAAACCCTCTCCAAATGAATCTGTCATCCTGGTCACTCTCTTTTGTATTGAACCGACACAGGTAATCTTCGATTTATGACCACAATTGAGACCAAAGTTTCCATTGCTAAACAAGACAGTTATGAGTTTAGCCCCATGTTACAACTTTTCTAGCCACAGTTGTTAAGTGAAACACTGCAGTTGTTAAGTTAGTATCACAATTGTTAA
Source organism: Notechis scutatus (assembly GCF_049901735.1). Taxonomy (NCBI): domain Eukaryota; kingdom Metazoa; phylum Chordata; class Lepidosauria; order Squamata; family Elapidae; genus Notechis; species Notechis scutatus. The sequence continues at coordinate 242,901,614 of NC_142010.1, read as the reverse complement.
GTGAATCTGGTTTCCCCATTGACTTTGCTTGTCAGAAGGTCACGAAAGGAGATCACGTGACTTTGGGACATTGCAACCCTCATAAATACATGCCAATTGCTAAGTGTCCAATTTTTGATCACGTGACCATGGGGCTGCTACATGGTGGCAAGTGTGGAAAACTGTCATAAGTCACTTTTTTCAGTTCCATTGTAACTTTGAATGGTCACTAAATGAATGGTTGTAAGTCGACCACTACCTTGTGAGTATTTGCTGTGAGACAATAGAAAAAATGTAACGTTGCAGCTTTAGATAGTATAAGTCTATAAATGTTAAAGTGTGGGACGTGGTTTCTTGATGGAGTTGCTTAGTTTGATAAGTATGCCTAAGATACTTAATCAAAGATGACATTAAGTCAAGTTTGGGAAGAGCGATTTGGCTTTATGCCAGGCAAAAGTGCCAATCAGATTTGCCATTTTCAACAGGTCATATGTAAGAGAATAAAGATTAGTGTATCTGTTTTGATTTACAGGAAACAAAATGGCTGATAGGCATGAATTATAGAATTTGTGTGCAAAGGTAGAGTTGAAAAAGGATTGCTGAGCAGCATATGGGGGAAATAAAAATATGCATGAAAATAAGTAGAATATTTAGTGAATAATTTAACATTGAGCATGGAATAAAATAAGGATATATGATGTACCCTTGATGGTTTAATATATTCATTCACAAAAGTATTAGGAACATAAAAAAACTACAACAAGCAGATAAATTTGTTTACCTTGGTAGGTTGTTCACTAAAGATAGGGAAATGGGTGGAAAAACTGCTAAGAAGGTCATGGACAGTCTTCAATCTTTAGCAAGAAGTAAAAAAGTATTAGGAAAAATTAAATGTGACAATGCAAAAGACCTTATGTTTCTGTCCAATATTGTATGTAGAAATATGAGTTGAGTATGACAGAAAAAACAAAAAAATATAAACTGAATGAAGTGGAAAGAAGAGAAATGTGGATTGAATTAAAATGTGACCGAGTGAATATAAAAGATGTATGTTCACATGGTTTGGACATATTGACATATTGAGAGAACACTGAAGGATTGACTGGCTTCAAAACAATATGTTCCACAGTGAGGAGGGTGGGCAGGAAGGGAAGAGAAAAGATAGCTGGGCCAAAATAAGTTGGGAACTCAACCCAGGTGGGGCCAAATCTGGGAAAAGAACTTAGTAGTACTTAAGGAGGAATTAACTCATTAGCAATGAGCCTAAGACATTTTAATGCAATTTCCAAGGTTCTGTATTTATGCCAGCAGAGCAGGAAATATACTTTTCTAAAATCCATGTATCTTTGGTTATGTGGGACTTGATATGCACTGCTAGGCATTTACTTGGTGCTGCACCCATGTGTATTCTTGAAGAGTGGGTCATAGGCCGATTTACACAACTTATTTTGTATTTAGATCTGTTTCCTGGCACAGTCTTTTTTATGTTTAAACAGCTCTTGATATCACAGAATTTCAATCTATGGCAAGAATATTCTTGAGGACATTATTCAGAAGGCTGACTAATTGTTCTCCACAATAGTTTAGTCACAGTATTGCGTAAAGGAGAGAAACAGTTCATAAAAGTGCAAAAAAATAATGTATAAAACAAAAATGTATGGAGGCTAAATCATACGATGAATGGCTAAGGAAAAAGTAGACACTAGAACACTAAACTATGTCTAGCCTAATGAACAGAAAGCTCAGGAGAGACGTGATAGTCATCTTCCAATGCTTGAAAGGCTGACATAGAGAAGAGGGGGTCAATTTATTCTTCATAGCATCTGATGACAGGACAAGAAGCAATGGGTGGAAGTTCATCAGAGGGAGATCGCACCTGGGAATAAGGAGAAATTTTTTGACAGTGAAAATGATTAATCAATGGAATGGTTTGCTCAGCCAAGTTGTGGGTGCTCCATTGCTGGACATTTTCAAGAAAAGCTTGGACAACCATTTGTCTGGGGTGATATAAGAACTCCTGTCTTGGACAGAGGGTTGGGTTAGAGGACCCCCCCCCCCCCCAATGTCCCTTCTAGCCCCATGATTCTCTGTATGTCAGTCAATCAAATGTTTATTGTCAATGCACAATGTGTACAATGAAATTGAAATGTGCATATGTATGTCTATATCTCAAATGTTAATAAAAGAGGGGGGGGAAAGATCAGCAATACATCTTTAACAAGAATTAAAATGTTCCCCCATTTTTTAAAAGAGTGGGAAAAAGGATAGGGGGAAGAGCTAGTGGGTTTCTAACTTCCCCCAGAAAGTCTGGCCAGTGAGCAGATATAAAAACATTAACCAAACTATGGAAATCCATTAAAAAGAAATGGGGCTGAGGTCCTTGAAAAATCACAGTATCAACACAATATCAACCTCCCCTCAATGCCAGAGTTCCATAATCATCCTCATCCCAATACTTTGGGAAAGAGACATATCTTCATGACTTTCTGGAAAATCAGTAGTGAAGGGTGTCCTTATGTTGGGTAGAGGCTGTTCCACAAGAGAGACACCATGATGGAGAAGGTATGCTTTCTAGGAACAAAGTACAAATGCAGAGTAGCTCATCCTATCATTAAATAGCCCTCTTTGGCAAATCCATGTGAAAACCTCCCCAAATACCCACTCTGTAACATTGGAAATGTCTCAGAATTTGCTCTTAAAAATGCATCAATGATAATTTTTTTTAAAAAGAAGTTAGATATAATTTGATATCTACTGTACTTCTGGCACATTATATACTAATTGTAATTTACTCCAAAGCAGACTTTATAGATATGTTCTTCTACCAGGGGTGTCCACAGGGAGAATATCTACTGTATACGTGTGTGAGACAAATAAAAAATAGATGCTGCTTTGATTGCATCATTGAACCTCTCAAGTTATTTGAATGTCAGGTACAGGTATCTTGCCCCACATACTGCTTTTCTGACTCTTCCAATATAATTGTCATCAGTATTAAAGTGGTTATTGGTGACAAATGATAAAGATACAATCTACCTTTTTGGAGAGCACCATGTAGGAAAAGGCTTCTGGTAGAGCCAAAAATGTGATTTTAAAGGCTAGCATCACATTAACATAAGGGAGGAAGTGGCTAAGATGCTGAGCTTGTCGATCAGAAAGGTCAGCAGTTCGGTGGTTCGAATCCCTAGCACCACTAGGGAGTGAGCTCCTGTTACTTGTCTTAGCTTCTGCCAATCTAGCAGTTTGAAAGCATATAAAAATGCAAGTAGAAAAATAGGGACCACTTTGGTAGGAAGGTAACAGCGTTCCGTGTGCATTTCGGCATTTAGTCATGCTGGCCACATGACTATCAGAGATGTCTTCAGACAGAGCTGGCTCTTCGGCTTTGTAATGAAGATGTGAGCACCACCCCTTAGAGCTGGAAACGACTAGCACGTATGTGCGAGGGGAACCTTTACCTTATCACATTAACAAAGTAGCTCTTTTCAGTTTTTCATTTAAATTGAATTTTCTATCAATTCTGTCAGCACATTTAATAAGAGTTTGTCAATTTTTCAGGTTGCTTGTCTCTTCACCCTGGAGTGAAAATAGAATGGGAGATATCTATAAATGTGCTGTTCATCAACAGGGATCCAAATGTTCCAAGATGGACCTACAGAGTAAGTTGGGTTATTAGTTTGTTGTGATTGGCATTCTTTGGTGGCCACTTTGTAAAATAGCAGCCATTTACTTTCAGCATCCGCATCAGTGGTGGGATTCAAAATGTTTTACTACCGATTCTGCGGGTGTGGTTTGGTAGGCGTGGCATGGCATGGCTTGGTGGGCGGGGTTTTGTGGCTGTGGCGGGGGAGGATACTGCAAAATCTCCATTCCCTCCCCACCCCACTAACCTGCTTTCCAGCTCCATTCTCCTGTGCAGGGCAACAAGAAGACCCAGCCGATCAGCTGGAACTTGGGAATCAGAGAAGAGATGGTGGGGGGCCAGTCAGAGGTGGTATTTGCTGGTTCTCTGAACTACTCAAAATTTCTGCTAACGGTTCTCCAGAACTGGTCAGAATCTGCTGAATACTACCTCTGGTCCACATCTTGCTTTCCAGTGAGTGACCCAGAATCTGAAAAGCCCAGCTGTTTGTCATAATCCCATTGGTGCTGCACCAAACAACAGTCAGCAGTAGATAACTTCTGATAAATTTGGGAATGACACCATTGTGCATTGAGCTGGACTTCCTTCCTCCCCATAATCCATGCACAACCTTGGAGAGATCAAAAGGTGGAGGACTCTTGTTTGGCTTCTCCTTTAGCAAAGGAAACTGTGTTCAGAGACTGGAAAATCATAGATGAATTCCCTCTTCCCTTTGACCAGATAACAGTAAGCTATGGTGTACAAAATATATTTAAAATGCCATTGCTGGCAAGGGAATTCTGGGAGTTGAAGTCCACACACCTTCAAGTTGCCAAGATTGATTACACAACACTACTTTTGCTCCACAGTTTAATTCATAGACCAAGTTTTGTGTTACACTTTTTAATCAATGTATTGCTCAGATTTACTTTCATTTATTCTTTTTAGCTGTTACAAGCATACCAAATGTTAATGAGATAAAGAAGGACATGAACCTAGGATTAACTCTAGTTAGAAATCCAAGAACTGGAGGCTTTTTGGTAAGTATAAAGATATGAGCACTACAAATATAGGTCCTCTCCATCAGTGACAAATTACAGTAGTTTTTATTTCTCTCTGTGCGGATATTGAGCAGGTAATATTCCTGAGCAGTAAATGGGATAAATGACTACAAATATCAATCTGTTTGATATGATACAGGTGTTCCTCAACTTACGACTACAATTGAACCCCAGATTTATGTTAAGTAAAAATTTTGTTAAGTGACTTTCGCTCCATTTTGCGACTTTTCTTGCATGCTTGTTAAGCGAATCACTGCAGTTGTTAAATTAGCAACACGGTTGTTAAGTGAATCTGGTTTCCACATTGACTTTCCTTGTCAGAAGGTCATAAAAGGGGATCACATCACCCCGGGACACAGCAGGGTCATAAATATGAACCAGTTGCCAAGCATTTGAATTTTGATCACATGAGCATGTGGATACTGCAAAGGTAGTAACTGTGAAAAACGGTCATAAGTCCTATTTTTCAGTGCTATTGTAACTTTGAACAGTCACTAAATGAACTGTTGTAAGTCGAGGATTACCTGTATTTAAAGTTGCTTTATGTGTATCATATATAGTACGGAATCTTTCTTTGACTCTTTGGAATTTCACCTATAATCCCAGATTTCACCCACAAAGCCTAGAAACTGCCTGCAATTATCCTCAAGCCAAACATACCTTGATAGTTCAGTTTAATAATCAATTTTTATTTAGGTCATAAACCAACCTATTTCTAAGGTATGTTACAGTTGTGATGTTTTTCTGGGCTGCAACCAAAGTGTATCAGTACAATTTTAAAAAAATGGGTTGAATGTTAAGTAAGGCAGTAGCCATCCACGGTTGGATAGGAAAACAATGAAGAAAACTAAATGTGAGTTTTGCATTTCATTTAACTTGCACATCACATTCAAGAATATTTCAGGATGAGATTTGTGAAGCTTATTTAGTACACTTTTGCCTTTTAACTAGTGTGTGTGTGTGTACATTATTTTTATATTGTAAACTTGGTTGTAGGTACCATTTATATCAATGGTACCTACAACCAGGTTCTAAGACCCAATTCCCCTCTCCGTGTTCCATGTTCATATGTTGGGTGCTCAACAACCAGCCATTTGCAGCAACTCACAGTCACATGACTGCATTTTACAATGTTTTTGCTGAAAACTGGCATTTACTTCCAATATTTTTGGCAAAAATAGCCCCTAGCAAAAAAGGAGTTCACTCTATACTGCATAATGACCAGCACAAAAATGATGCAAAAGCAAATGCCACATGGAGACCCATTTTACAATTGTCATGACTTACGGCTATAATGGGCAGGCTCCATTATAATCATAAGTCATACTGTACTTGGAGTTATTTCTTTAAAATATTTTTAAATCTAATCCTGAGAATTAAATTCTAAATTTAATCTAATTTTACTAAATTTGCATATGTATTTAATGCCAATGCATAAGTCTGAGGAAGCAAACTTAAAAGTAGAGTTCACTTTTGCAGTCCCAGCAACATTTTTTGTGCTTACTGATAATGAGATTTGAACTTACGTTTGGAGAAACCTTTTAGAGTACATTATTTACATAGTCTTGAAAAGTGCAGTTCAGTAGGTTTAGTTTATATATTGCAGACACACAGAATTAAGTCCCTTATGACTTTCCTTGCATTGTGGATAATGTTTCCTCTACTACAGAGACTATTCCAACATAGTGCAGCATTTATGGGAACTACTAAAAGCAGATGCATTGAAAAGTTATGCATACTGCAATATAGATATTTTCAAAAGTTCAACAACTTTATTGGAGTTCAGCTAAATGTTAGCCATCCTTGGTCTATGATGTAATTCAGTTTGTAGTCCTGTTAGAAGTACTTAGTGGTTCCCAATCCTCCCCTAAACCAATCACCAAGATCTTCCTGATCCAACTCATATGTATACATGTGTGATTAATGTTGTGTGTTGTTTTTAATAAATAAATAATTTTAATAACAATTTAAAAATTAAAAACCTTGAGTTTTGCTTTTTTTCTGTGAATTTGTCATTGTCTTTCTTTTTGTTCGCTTGCTTGCTTGTGAAGAGAAGGAAAATGGAACATTGTAGGTTTAAATTAAGAAGGCTGCACAAATAGTTCAAAGCCACAAGTAGGCCAAGCAAAGACCTGGTATATTCCCCATTATATGCCTGATCACTTTCTTGTAATCCTTTCCACTTCAGTTTCTCTGTTCTGCAAGGTGGGGGAAGGGGAGAAAAGGAATGAGTCAGGCACAGGAGAAAGCAAAGGGAGAAAAGCGGGGTGGGGGAAATACTTAGACAATCCCTCCAGTGCACGATCCATTTCCCATTCCATTTTCCATTCGTCTTGCAGAGTGGAGAAATAGGAGAGGACTGGATTACAAGAGAATAAACAAACATGCAATGGGGAATCCCCATCAAAGGGAATGTGCTGGTGCCAGCAGCCCTGAGGGCGCTAGGCAAACATGCCACTCATATGGGCAATACAAGCTCATAACGAGAGATAGTCCAGTGCACCATCAGGCAAAAGACATGGCTCGTGTAGTTTGCTTAGTTTTGGCTTAGTATGAACCTCACCTCTTAAGGCTGAACATAATGCTGGTCCCTTTGGATTGTTCAATGAAGCACATTTTTAAAAAGCTCTGTCATAGCAGCTTGTAAAATCTATGCTATAAATCTGTGCGGGAAGAAAGATCAAAGCTATGTCTGCTCATCAATGCAATGAGTCAGGTGCGTTATTTTTGGTTTTACTTTAGAATATTATTTCTCTTTTTGTTTTTAAGGCATGTGGTCCTTTGTGGGCTCAACAGTGTGGAAGCCAGTACTATGCAACAGGAATCTGTTCTGAATTCAATCCCAGTTTTCAGATCCTGAGAAGTTTTTCACCTGCAGTGCAAAGTAAGGCAATAAGTATCAATACACTTATTATTATAAGAGACGTTTGAAAAATGAGACACAATAAATGCACAAAACATAGGATTGCTAAATTTGGATTACAAAAATCCAGGTGGCTATTAGATGGCAGAAGAATTTAGAGCTTTTTGAATCTTGTGGTTGCCATCTAACAATCACCTAGGTTTCTGCAATCCATATTTGACAGCTTAATATAAGGCCTTTAAGTATAATGAATGTTTCATGTGCCCTTTGGACTAGCAAAGTTTACTCTTCTAGATCTGCATGAGAGCTATTTAGCAACACTTATCTTTGCTAGAATTTTTTAATATGTTTAGACCATTGTGATTGGTAGTTAATTGCTGTGATTATAGAAATGTTTAATAGTATATTTGGCCTCTTGTGATATTATTTGGAGAATTTTAAAAAGCGTTTATATTTTAAATGTAGGTGAGCAATTATACTGAACCACTTTAAGTGGTAACTAACAAAATAATATAGAAGAAAGCCAGGGTCCATATTATGATTTAGTATTTAGCATTTATGTATTGAATGATCATAGCAAACATCCATATAAATGTAATTATCTCACCTTCTGCTTTGTCTAGATGTGTATGCCTTCTCCTGACTTTTCTCTTCTTAATCTTTTCCGATATCTTGTCTCTTCAGCTTGTTAAGAGGTCAAATAGCTTCCGGTGGGGAGCGATGGCAGAAATAGGATTGAGGTAGAAGCGGTGGTTGCCTTATTGAACTTAGCACGGAAAGAGTTAAATCTGCTGCATTTTTGGTTTTGCTTTAGAATATTAGGAGAGAATTCTTCAAGAAACATGACGTCTATCCTCTTCTTTTCAGACTGTTCTTCAGCCATTGATGTGGTGGTCATATGTGATGAGTCAAACAGTATTTATCCATGGGATGCTGTGAAAGATTTTTTGAAAAAATTTATTCAAGGTTTGGATATAGGGCCAACAAAAACACAGGTAAGCAAATTAAAACAATATAAATGCAGATGTAGACTTTGACTCCTTGACAAATGTTTATTTTTCTTAGCCGTGAAGACTTTTTTCCTCTGGAGTTTTAGCATAAGAAGCAAAAAAAAATTAAAATAACAAAATATAAGAATTAAAGATGAAGAACCTTGGTGGAACAGTGGTTAGAACACAGTATTGCAGACAAACTCTGTCCACTGCCAGGAGTTTGATCCTGAGAGGGCTCAAGGTTGACTCAGCTTTCCATCCTTCTGAAGTCAGTAAAATGAGGACCCAGATTATTGGGGGTAATATGCTGACATTTGTAAACTGCTCAGAGAGTGCTATAAAGCAGGGGTCTCCAACCTTAGCAACTTTAAGCCTGGCGGACTTCAACTCCCAGAATTCCCTAGCCATGGGAGTTGAAGTCCTCCAGACCCCTGCTATAAAGCACTATGAAGTGGTACATAAGTCTAAGTGCTGTTGTTATCATCAAATTACTACTAGTAATCTTTCTCCGAAGATTATCAGACGGGGCCTCATAATATTAGTACTAGTTTTTCTTTTCCATATTTTTATGTACTTTTGTTCTAGCTGAGACAAATGCATGTTTGTTTGTTTTTTATGGCATCTCAGAAAATAAGGGACAAGTGAATTAACACATTTTTACTACTTCTGTGATCTATCATATCATTTGGTAATGGTATCAAATTAGCCTGCAAATGATTGACCTTTCCTGATGAAATAACTGTAGAGAAGAATTGGGCCAATATTATCATTGATATAAAGACATCCAATTTTTATGGAGGCTTTGAATTCACACACACACCCCCCCCCGAAGTTTATTAGTAGGGTACCCTCCAGTTCATAGCACTCATTAGGCACTCACTGTGGTTGATCTGGTTTTGATTTAAGATATTGTGTTAATCCAACCAATTACTGCTAACTCAGGGTAGCTTAATTAAAACGTAGGTCAGCGTGATGTAACATTTGCAAGAAATATCTAAGGCTTCAAGTTTGTGTCCATGGTGTTACGAGGTGTTTCTTGGAATCAATATTCAAAAAGCATTTTAATCCAGTTTTGTATAGAACTTACCTTCTTGGTTATAAAAGCAAGTATTCCCTTCTCAGTCATTGGTTTGTGTATATTGGCAGCCTTTGTAATAATAGAAAACATTTTGCTGCATGAAATATAACACTGAACTTTGGATGGTGCAATCCACCTACAATGTCCTTTGATATCATATTCCAGATGTTGCCAGATCAGAGCAGAAAATTGATTGATATGGAAAATCTTCTAAAGCTGTTTCTACCAAAATAGTTTTTATTCCACAAGTCCCATTTACCTGGTTTATTACTGAATTCCACAGTCCTCAGAAACTGTTCTTGGAAGCAGGAGTTGGCCCGCAGTGTATGGAAAAGATTAAATGTTAACGTTTTGCATCCATAGGATACAGCCATAGTAAGAAAGTTTCAGTTTATGCACAAATTGAAAAATAAATCCACATTTTGTACAATGCAGAGAAACAGATGAATAAAGCTAGTTTGTGATGCTCTTCTTTTTATTTCTTTTAACAATTATTTTAGGTAGGCTTAATTCAGTATGGCAATGACCCAAGAGTTGTTTTCCATCTGAATACCTACACTGACAAAAAGGCTGTTGAACAAGCAATGTCGGATGAGAATTTACTTGTTCAAAAAGGAGGGGACCAAACTAATACGTTCAGAGCCATTGAATATGCCAGGTAAACCTTAACGTAATTGCCAATGGGTAAATGGGTATTCTTTTTAATACTAAATAAATCTGAGGGCTGTTAATGCCAATAGATCTATATATGTTTAAAATATGGGGCCTAATCATTTGCCATGAAAAAGCCTTTTTTTTAAATCAACAATGATTGGTGATTTTGGATAGGATTTTTAGGGTTTTTATTTGCTTGGATGGACTGGGATCTAAGCATTTCTTTAGGCGTATTAAGCTAGTCCAACAGCTTACATATCTTCTGACTTTGGTTTTCTTCTGATAATTATGAGGAACAAGCATCTTTGAAATTGGATGGTTTGACCCAAAAGCTAGAAAATATTGGACGAAAATACAAAGATGGCTACAGGAGATAACAGAACACCAAATAGAATTCAAACCCGAACTATTCTTATTGGGAATAATTAAAGGGAATTTTAGCAAACAAATCTAATACATCATATTGCATATAATAACAGCAGCGAGGACAGTTTTTGCACAGGTTTGGAAATCAGAAAACATGCCACCCAAAGAGATGTTGATACAAAAAATATTGGATTGTGCTGAGATGGACAAACTTACAATAGAACTAAAAGGCAAGGAGGAATCAGAATACTATGTGTTTTGGGATAGATGGTATAAATGGATAGAACATAGAAATAAGGATTAATGTATAGAAATAAATGTGTGTGTGTGTGTGTGTGTGTGTGTGTGTGTGTGTGTAATATCGATGACACAATACTGTTAACAATGTAAATAGAGATGAGTAACTTTGAAAATAAATTTTTAAAAATTGAATGGTTTGCTATTGAAATTCAACAGTCTGATCCTAGGGACTTGAGAAGATCAAAAATGAATTTCTGTGGTTCCATGTGGTCCATTGGTTGCTGATCCCAGCTTAAATGATGTTGGAATAATTATTTTTGTACCAAAAGGCTATTGTCCATCTGTCCCCCAACTTTATTTTGTTGCTAGGAAAACTGGTAATGAAATTATTTATAAAAAGCAAGATTTGTGTCATGTGAATTGCATCTGTGGTTTATTGCAGGCAACATGCTTTCTCAAAAGAAGCAGGTGGGCGACCGACAGCCTCAAAAGTCATGGTGGTTGTCACAGACGGTGAATCACATGATGGCTCAATGTTGCCAGAAGTAATAGCGAAATGCAATTCGGATAATATCACGCGGTTTGGCATAGCTGTAAGTACAATTTTCATTCTTGCTACTCTGGTTTCAGTTAGCCTTGTATGAATATTTTTTTAAAAAAAGAATTGTTTTAAAATGTTTATAGCACACACAAATCAAAAGATTCTGGTTGTGTTTTGATATGTATGAAGCAACAATTGTAATAAATCAAATTATAAATCAATCTTCCCCCAAGACATATATATGCCAATAAACCTTTCTAAGAATCAAAGCCCAGAAAAAGAAAATTGTCTTTAATTATCTTCTGTCTTCTAAGACCTTGACTAAAAATCCACTCACCTCTTGATAAAGTCAGAGCCATGTCCTCAAACAAGTCAGTTCTTCTTTTGGTAAACGTGGCCAATCCACCCAGGACCAATCCTGCATCTTAGTCATACGTTTGAGAGTTTTGTTGCATCACGTCTCTTCTGCATAATGCTCTTTAAATAGGTTTATTGACATATGCCTCAGGGAAAATTGAATAAAAACTAAGTTGCTCTGATACTCTAGATCACGGGTGTCAAACTTGCCACATCACACTGCCATCACATGACATATTATGATGTTTTTTTCCCTTCGCGGAGCTGGGGTGGGCGTGGCCTGCATGTGATGCATCCAGCCCATGGACCACCAGTTTGACATCCCTGCTCTAGATCAGTGTTTATCAACCTCAAGAAAGTGTAGATGTGTGAAATTCTGGGAGTTGAGGTTCACACACTTAAACTTCCTGAGATTGGGAAACTTTGCTCTAGATGAAGAAGTAAAGAATAATCTAGATGAACTAAAGAATAATCATGTAGCATTTTGAAATCAAAGGCCAAAAAGGGCTTCAGAAAGCAAAAAGCTATTTAAGAGAATACCATCTGCAACTCTTTAAATAGCTACATCCTTTCTCAGGATTGCATAGTTGCCCTCCAAAAGTGTAGCATGATCCTGAGAAAAAAAGGCATTTGGTTGAAGGAGTTGTACCTCTCATTTAAAAAGTTTTCTTCACACATCTTTAATGCTCATTACTGTGTGCTTAGTGAAGGGAAAAAATAACTTTATTTAAAAGAAAACAAAGAACTTTTTCATTTATCTCTTATTGCCAACAATTTTAAAATACTGAATTGGTTAACAGAATAAAAGAAGAAAGCACATAACAAATGCACAATATTTCAGATTCCTTATATAGTGCCTTTTTGCATTTCTTATTACATGTTATTATATGTTTTTCCCATTCTTATATTTTCCTAGGTATTAGGATATTTAATTAGAGAGAAACAGGATACTAAAAAACTTATCAAAGAAATCAAAGCAATTGCTAGCCAGCCTACATCCAATTTTTTTTTTAATGTGTCCTCTGAGGAAGCACTTTTAGAAAAAGCAGGAACACTGGGGGAACGAATTTTCAGCTTAGAAGGTAACAAACATACTGTTTTTAAACTGCATTTAAAAATATGTGATGACCAGATTCTGTATATTTGTATGATGAGTTGTTAAGTTATTAAAGGCAAATGCTATGTATAGGGAAAAGGATAGACAATTTATAGTAAACAAACAGCAAAAATAGGATTTAGTATTTTAAAAAAAATCAGCAAACATGTAAATGTTCCTAAAAATATTTATCAATATCAGAAAAATCTTCCAACTCTTTTATTTTTTTTTAAAACAATATCACAGATTTTCTGTTGCAGGGCATATTATCATATTTATCTGTAATAAACTGCACGAGTCAAAAAGAGGGCTGTGAAAATATTTACAGACCTCTCACATCCCGGGCATAAACTGTTTCAACTCCTTCCCTCAAAACAACACTATAGAGCACTGCACACCAGAACAACTAGACACAAGGGCAGTTTTTTCCTGAACGCCATCACTCTGCTAGACAAATAATTCCCTCAACACTGTTCAACTATTACAAAGTCTGCACTACTATTACTGTTAATCTTCTCATCACTCCTTATCACCCATCCCCTCCCACTTGTGACTGTATGACTGTAACTTTGTCGCTTGTACCTCACGATTTATACTGCCTAGTATGATTCGATTGCTTATTGTACCCTATGACTATTATTAAGTGTGGTACCTGATGATTCTTGACAAATGTATCTTTTCTTTTATGTATACTGAGAGTATTTGCACCAAGACAAATTCCTTGTGTGTCTAATCACACTTGGACAAAAAAAGAATTCTATTTCTATTCTATTCTATTCTATAACAAGATTTGGTAATTCCTTCCCACCCAAAGAAAAATCAAACTGCTTATAAGCCCCTAAAACTCTTACACATTGCCCAGCCTCTCTATCTTGTCAGTTAGGATTTGCAGGTCTCTCTTAAAAAATTTTTGGGGATGGTTCTTTGCATACAGATGTAATATCTGTATATCTGGGTGCATATGAGCAGGCCCAAAGTTGTATTTTAACAAGGAATATCAATAGCAAAAATAATGAATTAAACCTACTGGTTAAAATTAATTAACTTTCAAATAAAATACCTCAGTTCTAAATGCAGTTGATCCCTAACTCATTTTCATGTACAGTATATACCCTTTGTCTTTTGCACACATGCACACATACACACGTGCAAACCCTGTGAGATTAAAACTGTGAAGGACTGGAGCAAAGAACAGATGGAATGCATACCCAAGCCAGAAACAAATAGCAAACAATCCATTACATGTGAGTGTGAGAGAAAAGACATAAGATCAGAAATGCTGGGAGATAAAGCAGGTTAGATTGCTAGATTTGGCAGTAGATGGACAAGCATATATCTGGGGTACTTTAATCTGGATTCCTGCTTTGAGCAGAATGTGGGGATCATTAGCATAAATGCCCCCCTTCCAACTCTGTTACTATGACTGGGTACTTAGATATTTAAAATATTCACAGTATGGATGAAAGCCTGTATCTAAGTCTGCAGTCCTCATTGTATCTGAATTAAAACTCTATTTTTACGACCCTGTGGTCCTAATTCGAAGAAGAGTCAGGGTGACTGGATGGAACTGAGTGTTTACTGGCTAGATGCCCTTCCTGACACCTATGAGGAATTTGCAGCACATACTTTTTTTCTTTGCACCCTAGGAGAAAAATATCTGGGCTGCTACCTAGGATTGAACTCTCAACCTTGGCGAGCGTCTTCACCGCTAAACTACCATGCCATTTTTTAAATTGGATCTCAATTCTTTCTTCTTGTAAACTGGCTTAATTCCATGCAATATTTTTGTGGTTTAGAACAGTGGTATTAAATATATGAACTATATGTTTTTTTTCTTCTCACTAGGTACTGATCAAGGTGATTTGTTCCAGATGGAAATGTCACAAGTGGGTTTCAGTGCTTCTTATTCACATCAAAAGGTAATGTAGATACTATAACAAAATGCATTGGAATGGGAGCAACACTGAACACCAACACTGTCTTGGGAATGCCAATTTAAATTGGAATATTTTTAGCCCCTCCAAAAGGGCTGAACTTGGATTAAGACGGGATCAGTTTGTTTGTTTTTAAATATTATTAAATATTATTAAATAATATTAAATAATATTAAAACCAATGCAAAGAATAAAGAAGAGAGCAAACCTCCAAAACCTTTTTCTATGTTCAGGAAATCTGAAGTTGTGGCACTGCCACCATTCCAGAATCTTACTCAAAACAGATATGAGACTGGCTAGTAATTATCTAGAAGATTAGAAGCCAATAACTGACTTGGTACTATCACTGCTTCCCTTAGGCCAGGGCTGTCAAACTCCTGTCCCACAAGCCAAATGCGTCACATGCTGGCCATGCCCATACCCAGTTTAGCGAAGGGGAAAAAAGTCTTGATACATCATGTGATGCCGTCATGATGACGTGAGTTTGACACCCTTGCCTTAGAAAGATCAAAGATACATAATGGTCTCCCCTTATGACATCAGTAACAGATTAATGTGGAATCAGTTCCCATAGATGGTAATATGTACATGGGATTTACAGGTATGTACAAATAATATTATTAAATAATATACCTGTAAAAATAGATAAGCCATATAATTCAGTCTGCCCATGTGAGTTATGCTTTTCAATATTGCATGGGATTAAATTTCCAAGGTGGTGTGAGAAAACTGTGCTTAGTCTCTGACACTTGCATCTCAAGAACATCAGTTATGACAGTGGAAAGTATTGCTGCTTAGAATAAAGAATGGAGTAAACTGCACAGAATATATTAGAAGTCTCTGACTTAGACAAAAGTGAGCACTATTCACAATATTTTAACTGCATTACTAGAAGCTCTTAATTGAAACACATTTAATTATTTGCCTTGATTTGATTTTTTTCTGAAGGAAGTGCTGATGTTGGGTGCTGTTGGGGCCTATGAATGGACTGGAACAGTAGTCCAAAAGAGAGGAGAAAAAAACACTATATATCCCAATACAACCTTTCAAAATGTTTTGCAAAATAGTCGGAACTCCTACTTAGGTGAGAACACTAGTTCAAAAAGACTCAGTAGAATATTTGTCCAATGTAGCTGAACATTTACAAGTCCTGCTTAGTTCTTTTTAAAGGCAATGAATTAATGACTAAATTCAGTTAAAAAATCACTGTCTTAGACAAGATTTCTCCATCCCTATTTCCCAGGTAGTCCAGAAATATCTGGACGTTGGCACCAGTTTTAGAAGGTAGGTCTAGAAGGATTAGGCTGCGGAAAATTTCCTAAGTGTTCTGTACTGAAACTTCCAAGTTTATAAGCATTTAAACATTAGATAATTAAATAAAGTTTTTAAATAAATTTAAAAATTTAAACGAATCAGTATAGATTTAAAATCTTGATTTATCCCATCTGCAAATATTTCTAAGCCCTTAAAACTATAATTTGGACTTTCAGGTTATTCTCTCGCTGTTCTTTCCCTGGAAAACTCAGTCTTTTATGTTGCTGGTGCTCCCCGTTCCAATTATACTGGCAGAGTTGTGATTTATCGGGTTGATGACTATGGCAAGATAATCATCATTGACTCTCAAAGAGGAGAGCAGGCAAGTGCTGCATTTTAATGCTAAGTTTACACAATGGTGTGTTTATTCTCTTTGTACTGGAAAAAAGATCTGCTTTTAAATTAGACTTTATAACAAATCTTTATTTTTATTTTCATAATGATAGTTTCACAGGTTTTCAGTGTTGTGCGTTGTTCACATAAATTTCTTACAAAGTATGGCTTCCATGCCCCGTTTGATGGCAACGATTGTGTCATTTCAGATTGGCTCTTATTTTGGCAGTGTGGTGTGCTCTGTGGATATCAGTGGAGACTCCATAACAGATGTGCTTTTGGTTGGGGCACCCATGTTTATGAATAATTTTAAAAAAGAAGAAGGAAGAGTCTATATGTTCACAGTCACAAAGGTACCTATAAAATATATATAAGATATCATTATAACAATCGCAATATATTTATCTAATGAACATTTATGTTTTGTTCTGGGTTTTTTCTTTTTTTCTGATGCAGTCTTTTCATTTACAAAAAAATTATGTATTTTTATTTGACATTGTATATACTTGTATTGTAATTATCTTTGTGTTTTGTTTCTTTTTCTGTTACTATTTTAAAAGCAAAAAACATTTAAAAACACACAAAGGATTCTGTAAAATGGCTAACTTCCATACCACTAGATTTTCCAATGCTCCCTATATTTATTTTTAAAAAATTCTATTTCAGTACCAGAATCTTAAGTTAATAAATTAATACAACACTAACATAAATGCTCTTGTGTTTCACTCCCATTCCTTTTGATCTTTTATCAAAGGGAATTTTGGACAAACGAGAAGTCCTTGAAGGTCCTGAGGGACTGGAAAATGCTCAGTTTGGATCTGCTATCACTGCTGTTTCTGATATTGATTTGGATGGCTTTAATGATGTAATTGTTGGAGCACCATTAGAAAATGAGAATGCAGGTGCTATATATGTTTACAATGGTAAACAAAAAACATTGCACACTAAGTATTCCCAGGTAAGGAGTATGATGCTCTATTGTGCACAATAGTTGTAATTTAGGATATGTTATTTTTTCTCCTTTGCCAAAACAGTTTTTTCCCAGATTTGCAGAAATTTTATTTTGTTATATATTTACATTGGCAAGTAAGCAGTTAATATTTCAGCTGGCTTCATTTTTATCATTGAATTGTGTTTGTTATAAATTGCCAATTGTGAAATTTCTTATATGGATGGCCTTATAGTCTAAGATCAATTGAAAGGCAATGATTTAATTTGTATTGTGTTTAAAAGCCAGATCAGTTCCGTTGTTTTTTTTTTAAACTGTATACTTTTGTATACCTTTTTAATAACATCTGATATGATTGCTTTGATTATGAAATTGCTAATTATCTGTTCAATTTGTCAACATTCCTGTTTTGCTTTTAACCTTTCAGAAAATTTCTGGATCAAATCCTGCATTTGCTCAGCAACTCCAGTATTTTGGAAGAGCAATAGATGGCTATACTGATTTAAATGATGATGGAATTACTGATGTGTCTGTGGGTGCCAGTGGAAATGTAATTCAACTCTGGTGAGTAGAAGATGTTTAAGGAAATAAAGAAAATGCCTTAAAGAAAAAAAACCTCCCCACTTGAGTTAGTTTTCCTCCTGACTGTACTCTGATTGATACACTGCATATAAAATGAATTTATCCATACATGCAGCTAGACTCAGACTTAGCTTGGGTCATCATGATTGTCACATATGAAGACTTATGTTGTGCCAGTGTAATCTACAACCATGCATTATGTACATAGTGGTGGAACAGTGGTTAGAATGCATACTGCAGGCTAATTCTGCTGACTGCCAGCTGCCAGCAGTTGGGCAGTTCGATTCTCAAGATTGATTCAGCCTTCCATCCTTCTGAGGTCAGTAAAATGAGGAACCAGATTGTTGGGGGCAATATGGTGACTTGGTAAACTGCTTAGAGAGGGCTGTAAAGCACTGTGAAGCATCATATGTAAGTCTAAGTGCTATTGTTATTGCTAGTGGTTTAGAGTTCTCTCTGGAAGGTATTGATTTATATCTATGTATACAAAAAATTACATCAAAAGATTTGGTCCACGATGATGGTCAGATATTATCCTTCAAATATGTATTTCATTCCAATCCAATTGGCATTTAGAAAAAGATCGAAAAAAGATTTCTTAGCATAGTTAAAATGTAATCAATAGCAATGTTAACATTCAACCATAAATCTCTTATTTCTTGCTTTTGCTTCTCGTAACAAGATTCAGTCATCTGTCTTAATATTACAGGTCTGAATCTTTTATCCAACACTGGCCACTTTGAGTGGGACTGGCCACTTTGAGTGGGACAATACAGTGTCTGGGCTTGAGCAAATGTAAAGTGCAAAGAAATATGTCTGCAAATTAATGATAACAATACACTCATAAGTTGTTTTTAAAACCAGGCTTAAACCATTAAAAGAAAAACATTGCAGTTTTGAACAATATAGTACAAGGAGCAAAAAGGATAAGTTAAAGCAATGTCTAATTTACTCAAGACTAATTTGATAGATTTAACTTAGAGAGCCTGTTTGACACAGTGGTTAAAGTACAGGTGTCAAACTTGTGGCATCACATTGCAGTCACGTGATGTATCACAACATTTTTCCCTTCACGGAGCTGGGGTGGGCGTGGCCTGCACATGACACATCCAGCCCATTGGCCGCCAGTTTGACATCCCTGGATTAAAGCATCAAGCTAGAAACTGGGAAACTATAAATTCAAGGCCATCCTAGGACATGAAACAATCTGAGCATCCTTGGGCCACTCGTTTTTTCTCAGCCCTAGGAAGGAGGCAATGGCAAATTACTTCTGCAGGGACTTGTCTCTGAGAATTGGACATGATTGAATGGAAGAAAAAAACTTAACATACTTTCCAAGAAAGATTAGATATAATTGTGGTTATGTTTCAGTTTCAGAGGCAAAATAATTTTCAGAGGAGATAGGAATGCACTTGGAATGGAATGGAATGGAATGGAATGGAATGGAATAGAATAGAATAGAATAGAATAGAATAGAATAGAATAGAATAGAATAGAATAGAATAGAATAGAATAGAATAGAATAGCCAAGTGTGATTGGACACACAAGGAATTTGTCTTGGTGCATATGCTTTCAGTATACATAAAAGAATATATGTTTAGTTTATAAAGATTTAGTGTATAGAAAGGTTTAGGAATTACTAAGTCTGCATTACTATTACTATTAGTATTAATCTTCCTATCCTTCCTTTCACCCATCTCCTCCTACTTATGATTGTATGACTGTAACTTTGTTGCTTGTATGCTAACAATTTTTATTGGCTGTTTCCTAGTATGATTTGATTGCTTATTTGTACCCTATGACTATTATTAAGTGTTGAACCTTATTATTCTTGATGAATATATCTTTTCTCCTGGGATCATATGGGAACTGCAGAGGACCAACATGCTACACCAGGAGAAAATATGGTTGTCAGGGCCTCAAGGCACCTTTTGTCTTTTCAGTTTGAAGTGCTGCATGTCCCTGATACATATGGACAGGAAGTAGATATTTACAGTTGATGAAATATTTGGTTTTTGCTGTTCTCCAACATGAATTAGCACAGGCATGAAAGCCTTTTAATTCTTTTGCAATGTCTCCATCTATTCAAGGTATTTTTTAAAAGAATTGCCTTGTTTATAATATACATAATTAATCAGGAATTTTGCAATCAAATACTCAGGGAAGTTTATTCTCTAATTATAGGATTGCAGCTGTTTAATTCTGTAAATTCTAGATATAAAGCCAGAACACTTTTTTCCCTTTTTATGATGGAGATCACTGAGAACTTTGCCTCTCTTTTAGGTCACAGAGTATAGCCAATGTGACTGTACACGTTTTATCTACTCCTACGAAGATCAGTCTGCAGAACAAGAGCACAGAAATAGATTTAAATATATGTTTTGGTGTAACTTATAGACCTATCCATACCAGGGATAAAGTGGGTGAGTATTTCCTTAGTTAATTTCCTTTCATTAGAGACATCTGCAATTGTCAGCTAAATAACATTCTATTTCTGTCATACACACAAACTAATCTGGATGCAATGCACAATTCTTAATAAAAGTATAACTTTTATTTTAATGTAAATGGTTTTATTGCTACAGTGTCTAACAAAAATATAATAATCATACTATTTAACTGCTACTTTAATAATTATATTTATTTAATTGCTGTTATTTCTGAATATACAATACTTAGTACTGCATATTCATAAATAATAGCAATTAAAATAATGGTTTTTTGTATATTTTAGTTGTCAAATCCCAATAATGATGATGATGATGATGTCATTATGGAATGATGAATATTTACCCATTATTTTATCTTATTGTTTTCAAACTAGACTGCACTTGAAAATAAATTTGAAACATTTCAAGTGTTTCACAGTATTTCTCCCCATAACAGTTTCATTGTTTTGTCACTATGTTAGTTTATGGCAATATTCCCAAAGCAGTACCATCTTACTATGCACTGGGTGTTGTGACATTATAGGATTTGTAATCTAATTCATTTACTGCAACCCTAACCTGGATAGTCCAGGTTAGAGGGCTTTTTTTAATAAAATATCATGTTCATTCTTGTTGCTATCATGACTGAGAATCCCTCTTTTTTTAAAAAAAATTCATGGAGTGTTTTCTTGATTCTTGGTTTGCATAGAAATATATCTGAAAGTGCATAGAGGGCCTTACCTTCAGTTAAAAAATAAGTTGGTTTGCACCTTGAGGCTTGTATCTTGACATTTATATCATTGTTTTCATCTTTAGATATTAGGTACAATCTAACATTGGATGCCGATCTCTTATCTTCACACGTTACTTCTAGAGGATTATTTAAAGAAAATAATGAGCGGTCTCTGCAGAGTAGTATCGTAGTCCATTCTCCGAAGACATGTGTAAATCACATTTTTAATGTGCAGGTAACAATTAACCCAGAATTAACTATCAGAACTAGGCAGCTGCTTTGGTACTCTTGTCCTTAACTCAGCTTCTTGAGTTGAAAAGGCAGGCTGCCACATGATGTCATTAGAAGATGAAAGTCAATTTTAGCTCATTTTCCACTCAGGATTGGATTTGAGCAACAGTGTAAAGATGGCAGTGAGAGCATTTGCCTCGTGGGGGTCTCGTACTCCACTCCCATCTTTAAATTCTTCCCAGTGATGTAAACAATGAGCTGTTTTGCTGCTAAATTACAGCGCAATGATCTTGGGGTGTTCTGCGTATCACAGATCCTCTGCTGAGAAGCGTATATAGCCATTGGCAATAATTTCATTCACCAGTATTTTACATGTATAAAAACAAATTTAGGTTATTTCAGATTAAAAGCACAGTATTAAGTGCTTGATTGGTTATTTCTGAAGAAGTGGAGTAAAATCTGCAGATATGCAGAATGGACATTTTTGTCTAGAAATTTAGAAATTAGTTGTCATACAATGTATTAGCATTACATGATATATGGTTAGTCATTTGTAAAATCTTGTGATTAGTATTAATAAAAGCAGAGGTAAATGGAACAAGAATACATTAATATCAAGAATAAACTCAACTATCCATGAAATGCTCATCAGAGTAAATGTGCTTTCACCTGGTGCTTAAAATGAAAGGTGGCCAGAAGCATTTGGGAAAACTATGTTATCACTGGGATGTGACCACCAACAAAGGGTTTCCAGTATAAGAGCAAATATTACTTTGAGCCTCCCTCTTGCACTCTGGCAGTTTTCCTTCCCAAAGTATTGGATATCAATTGAATAAATGCAAGCCAAGAAAGAGTTGCATCTTTAAAAAGAACTTTATTTGTAAACCTGTGGTATTGAAATATTCAGAAGTGCCTTGTCAAGCAATATTATAATGTTATCAGCCATTAGTTACATACATTTAAAATAGGAAAGTTCAAGCAAGCAAATCAAAGGTTTGTGAGGAAAAATATGCTTTGTGTGCTATTTATGTTTATAGATCCCTTCTGATGCTATTGACTCCCTTAATGTGCGCATTGATATTAAGCTCAAGAACCCCAACTCAAGTCCTGTTCTTGATAAAACATCTCCTACGTCTCTTGTTTACAGCGTAAGTAAATTAATATGCTTTCTTTTTATATGTTTTTAATAAGTTTTAATAAGTCCCCATGGACAGAATGAATATTTTGGAAAATTAGGTGTGCTTGCAATATTACAATGTTATTGGTTTAATGATGTTTTCTGCCAGAGTCCATAATTAGCTCCATAATTAGAACAAACAAAAATCTAATGTGGTGATAGCAGTGGTACTAACAATGTTGATTATTTGGTTGATTTATATTGCACCTTTTATACAGAAGCCACCCATTTATCTTCCTCTAAACCTTATAGCAAATATTTGCCTCCAAAGAGGGGTGGAAACTACAAGATTCTTCCAGACCCACATAAAAATGCTGAGCCAAATAATGTACATTGCTACCAATATCCCTTCAGCTAGCCTCTAACTCCTGCTAGGGGGCACATAGTAACCAATTACTGAAGACTCTGCTTGCATTTATCAGTAATGGAACCTTCCTTAATTTCTAGATCAAACTAAAGGCCCATGTAATACATCATCTTTTCCCACAATATCCAATAAGATATTTGTGGAAATCTCGTGGAAGTAAGTGGGATATAATACTACTACAGGTAGTCCTCAGTTTATGATCCCAATTGGGACCAGAACATGTGCCTTTAAGTGATGCAGTTGTTAAATGAGTCTCGCCTGATTTATGACCTTGTTTCTTATGGGCAATAAAATGATCTTGGTGTTATACAAAACTGGGGGGGGGGGAACCCTCTTTTCCTTTAATTAAAATGTCAGAACATTTTGAAGTAGCATAATGTGGTATTTAATAAAGGGAATAGTGTGAGATTTTAAAATCGTCATTTCTTTTTAATGACCCCATAATCCCTTGTGGGGTGGAGTCTGGATAACTGAATGGAGCTAGCAGAGTGTTTTAATGACCAGATGCCCTTCCTGTCACCAGTGTGGAGTTTTGTTCAGCAGATATATTCTCAGTGTGCCCAGAGAGAGACAAATACCTGCCTCTACCTAGGATCAAACTCATAGCTTCCTGATTGTGAGGCAAGAGCTCCACCACTAGGCCCCTGCACCAATCCTAGTGCGAGACTTTAAAATGCAACATGTAAAATAAGAAGAAGTGGGAAGAATATTTGTAACATAATATTAAACCAAAGAATACTTGGATGAAGAGAGAAGGTTTTAAGAGGCTCCTGAAACATGGGTGGTACATATTCTCTAGAGTAAATAAAGAGTTTTCAAGCATTGTCTTGCATTACTGTATCAGTTATGACTTAGTTGACAAAAACTGTTTATCTAGGTCTGAATCTTGGTTTTTTTGTGTGTGTGTGTGCTTGTATCATGTTCCCTTTTCTCATTTTATCAGTACAAAAGAGTTCCAGATCTTTTAGGTAGTTGGTTAGTTAGTCAGTTTACTTTATTGTCATTGCACTCGTACAAAGAAATCAAACACCATCTTCAGTGCACATCATGACCATGAAAATAAACACAAACACACATCCTTCACATTGAATTGAAAACCCCTGACACCGCACCAACACTCTACTATGCAGTAGAATTCAACAGAGCTACTGCCCTGGGATAGAAGCTGTTTTTCAGCCTATATATCCTTGTTTTTATTATTCTGTACCGTTTGCCAGATAGTAATAGTTCAAAAAAAGGGTTCCCAGGATGAGATGGATCTTTGAGAATGTTTTGAACTTTCTTAAGGCAGCGGGAGCTATAAAGCTCTTCCAAAGAGGGGAGAGGGCAACCAATGATCCTCTGGATAATGATGTTAACCATCTGAAGATCTGTCCTATCTGCCACTGTGCAATTGGCAAACCATACCGAGGTGCAGTAAGTTAAGATGGTGCAGCGGTAGAAGGTCACCAGCAGTTTTTCATTCAGTTGTTGTTTTCTGAGAAGTCTCAGGTAGTATAACCTCTACTGGGCCCTTTTGACTGGTGCTACAACGCGAGCACCCCAGGTCAGGTCCTCTTTTATGGTAACACCCAGAAACTTAAAACTGGCCACTTGTTCCATTTGGTCTCCATTGATAAGTAAGGGCTGGATTATAGCTTAATCCTTGTTTTTTTTTTCAGTACCTAGATATTCTGTAAATAAAAGTAAGAAGATTCCTTTCCCATATTTAAATATCTCAGAGAATTTTCGTATTCTTTGTGCAGAAGTTGGATTTTGCAGATGCATTAGTTATTTGCCTAAATCTGCATTAGGCAAATAACTAATGCATCTGCAGAAATATACTTGTTCCAATCATAAAAACCCAATTCAGCAATTTAAATGCTGTAATAAGAGAGATGTAGACATAGATCCTTTACTTTAAACAAAGAAGATGAAAAGCTTTGGGTTGCTTTTATATTTTTCTAGATACCATTTGTCAAAGATTGCGGTGAAGATGAAGTTTGCAAGACAGATCTCGTTCTGAAAGTTGAACAGAAAAATATTGGGTAAGAAATGCTTGTATTGCTATTTCTTAATTCTGTTCTATAATGGAAAAATGACCTGTCTGGTTTTAAAATAAATGAAGTGGATGTTTAGAAAGGAGAAGAATTAAGCTTTAAAAGAAGTATGAGATAACTATAATTCGTAGTGTTTTCTAGATGAGAATAAGTCTCCATTTCTGGAGGGATCAATGAACATCTTTGTCATTTGTGGATGCTAAAGCAAATGGATACATGGAGCACACCCACTTTAGAACATGGTAGCTTTTTACAATTAAGTTGAAATATAAAATAAATTTTAAGAAGTAAAATAGGATGAAGGAAATAATGAGGAGCAGGGAAGGTGTCTGTAGAAATAGAACCTCTAGGGCAGTGATCCCCAACCTTTTTTATGCCGCAGCCCGGTACCGGCATCAGCTGGGTGCCGCGGCCCGGTACCGGCATCAGCTGGGCGCTGCCATCTTTTTGATGAAAAAGTGCTTCCGGTGACCTCACGGAAGCACTTTTCATCAAAAAGATGGCGGCGCCAGCGCTCGATGAGCTTTTCCGGGTAGAAATGGCTTTCTGCCAGAAAAGCTCACCGAGCGCTGGCCGCCATCTTTTTGATGAAAACATGCTTCCGGTGAGCTTTCTACCCGGAAAAGCTCACCGGAAGCACTTTTCATCAAAAGATGGCGGGCTGCTTCTTGAGCTTTTCCGGTAGAAATGGCTTTCTCCAGAAAACTCACCGAGCGCGATGCCGCTATCTTTTTGATGAAAACGTGCTTCCGGTGAGCTTTCACCGGAAAAGCTCACCGAAGCTTTTCATCAAAAGATGGCGGCGCTTCGGTGAGCTTTTCCGGGTAGAAATGGCTTTCTGCAGAAAAGCTCACCGAACGCTGACGCCACCATCTTTTGATGAAACGTGCTTCCGGTGAGCTTTCTACCGGAAAAGCTCACCGGAAGCACTTTTTCATCAAAAAAATGGCGGCACCAACAAGCCAGCGGCCCAGTAGGTCTTGTTCAGCGGACCGGTACCGGTCCACGGACCGGTGATTGGGACCCCTGCTCTAGGGTACCCAGGACTCATTTTCATTTTTCCCCCTTCTCTAGGAGCAACAAAGAGTATTTTCTTGTCACCAATAAAAACAAAAGACTGACATTTAGTGTGAAGTTGAAAAACATGAATGAAAATTCATACAACACCAGAATTCAAGTGGATTTTTCTGAAAACTTGCTTTTTGCTTCTTTTTCAGCGGTATGTATAATTTCTATTTTTACTGCTGTGCAGTGTTTATAACACCAATTATTTCGTTAAAGAATAGTATCTTCTTTTAGATGTGTGCTGGCATACTGTGTATAAATAGGGAACAAATTCCACACTGAGTAGCAGTGATGATGTTACCTAGTTGAGAAATGAAATGTCTGCAAGCAAATAACCAATCTCAGGGAGTGCCAAGGATTTCATAACTTTCTTCTTGTAAGTTAGTGAATTAGGAAAGTGCTCATTTGAGCTATTCCTGGATGTTAGTCTGAACTTAAAATATGTTTATCCCTTTTTGCCTTGGCAACAAAGTTTGCATGCCCCAATCAAGATCATCATTCTTATTCTACACTTTCTAAAAGAGAAAGACTGCTTAGTACAGCAGTTTCCAAACTTGGCAACACTAAGACTTGTGGACTTCAACTCCCAAAAATCTCCATCCAGCTATGGTCTACAGAGGAAAAAAATGCAAACCTATGAAATTTAAGCCTTGACATGCTTATTCTGAAACAAACACTATTGAATTAGCTATATTTGTCCATAGCATTGAGAGTTGTAATTCAGTACCAAGATAAAGTCAAAACTAAATCTGCTAACCCTACATGGAAATAGGAAAATAAACTGACTCGTGTCGTTTTTTGACATGGGCAAGGTCGATATATGAATATCTTAACTTCCTAGTTCATATTTGGAACGTTGTTATTGAATGCTAATAGATTGTTGTGGGCAATATGCTGACTCTGTAAACTGCTTAGAGAGGGCTGTAAAGCACTGTGAAGCAGTATATAAATCCAAATGCTATTGCTGTTGTTATTATTTGACACAATTGTACATTTGAGAATTAACTCTGCTCACTTACCCTGTTCCTTTGTTGAAGGATCTCCATGAGTTCTCAGCTCTTCCACAAACAAAAGAAACCTCCTATTAGCAGAAGACCAATTTCTTAATCTCATCTATTATCTTCATCCTTATCCCTCCAAATATCATATGAAAGTTTCATTGCACAACAATCATGAATTTAATTCAAATAAAATATCTGCTTTTTATTGTTAGGTGGATAAAAGCGAAGTTTTATGTCAGGCGGCAGTCGTCCATCATCTTCTTGTCTGCCAAATCAGCTATCCTGTTTTTAAAGCAAGGCAAGAGGTATTTAAATAAGAAATGCTACAGGTTCGACATCAGATCGAAATATTTTAAATATGCAAAATGAAAACAAAAAAGTAAAAGCATTATGTTCAGCATTGCAAAATATGTAGGCTAAGAAAAATTGAATTCTGAAGAACTCTTCATCAAACAAGGAAGGGAAAAAGGAATGGGGAATTGTGGATTAAATTGTTTGTAATCCATATTCTTGCCATGCTGTAGTTTTAGTTGGTCCATTAAACTAGCATTTGGAGATGCAAATAGGGTGCATTGGTCTCCTGGATGACAAGCATTCATTCATGGCCTTTCAGAAGATTAATATTCCCATGTGAAAAGCATCAACAACAGAAAGGCGTAGGCAGGTCTCCTGCAGCTCAAGTAAAACAACTCATAGTGTCCCGCAATAGGACTGTGAGGGGAAGGAAGGTTACTCTTGACCACATCATCACCAGCTTTATCATTCATTGGTCATGTTGCTAGATTTGTGTGAAGGCAAGGAAGGCATCACTTTAGCAGCAAAATGATTTTAGATTGCCTTTTCAGTGGTTAAGGATGACACAGAGACAATATAATATGGCTATATCTCTTTAAAATGGTTATCAAGAGTACTTTTATGCTGTAAAATTTTCTGTAAACAGAAAATGAGGATGAATCCTTAGCAATCAGAGGCTGATCTAGGCATAATGTTAATATAGAATAGAGGTGCATTGTATTTGCAGTTCAATTCTGAATGGGTGCTTTGGAGTATCCAAGGCAGCTGGGTAATCCTGGGAAAACATGCAGTTGCTTTAATTAGTTCCAAACATGCTATATTCAGGCCCCAATGGTTAAGAGTCTGGGCTTGTAAGTTGGCAGTTCAAGACCCAAGTACCACACGATGGGTTGAGCTACCATTCTTGCCCCAGCTCATTCCAAACTAGCTGTTCAAAAGTGAACTGGAAATGCAAGTAGATAAACAGGTACTGCTTCAGTGGGAAGGTAACAGCATTTCTTGTGTCTTGGGGTACAGTAATACTAGCCATATGACTATGGAAGTGTCTTTGGACAATACTGGTTCCCTTGGCTAGGAAACAAAGATTAGGTTGTCCAGTCCAGTGGTCAGCAACCTGTGGGCCACGGAACACTGGTGGGCTGCAAGAAAATTTTGGCGGTCCACAGTGAAATATCCCCCCAAATCATCCCCCCAAAGCAATTAATCCAGGCTGCACGGGAACACAAGGCTGCACTGCCCACATGGCCCATAGGAACACCATTATCTCATCCTGGCCGGTGAGGGCTGCGTTACTTTTTTCACGTTGCACCACCAGCAAATGTACACATTACATGTGCCAGCCCCTAGGGCAGAGATTTCCAACCCCACCAGAGGCCAGTCCCATATTCCAGAGCTGCAATAGTCATAAGACTGGCCCTTCGGTCATCCCGGAGCAGCTCATCCATGGCAGGACGATACACAGGCCAGTCCTGTGACTACTGCAGCTCTGGAATATGGGACCGACTTTCCCACCAACATCAGCAAGCCACCGTCAGTCAAAATTCACATTAGTGGTCCGTGGGATTTGAAATTACAAGTTTGGTGGTCCCTGAGGTCCAAAAGGTTGGTGACCCCTGGTCCAGAATAAAGTTGGACACCGCTGGACAGGGAAACTTTGCCTTTTTATGCTTATTAAATGTTTGTTTAAAATAAAATTGGAAGTGCTATACAATAACACTTTTATGGATAATCTGGTCTTATTCTTTAAAGCAAATTGGGGTTACTAGTGATAATGACTTTCCCGATTTTAATGTTATTTGCCATATTTGTTTTCTTCATAGGTATCCTTTGATATTAATTTTGATTTCCGTTTGGAAAATCTTCAGAATGTGGCAGTATTACATTTTCAAGCCTTGAGGTACACTGTAAATTTCCTGTTACACTTCAAAACAGTATTTGCAGCCAAACCCATACTTCCTTAGTTTGAAATGATGTGTTCTTCAAGATATCCGTTTTCATAAACAAATAAGTCATTAATCAAATAATAGAAACTTCATAATAATGTTAATATAATCCTGAAGTTTTCAAAAAGATAATTAGTTGCTAGGCTATCTTTAAAAGTTCGTGTAAGTGTTCAGGCCAGAAGTTTTGCTTATTCCAAAAAAAAGAACTTGTTTTATTATAAGTTGCTGTCTGAAGATACACAGTAGAACATATCCACAGAGCTGGCTGAAAACAAAGCTGCTTATTGGCAATTCCTTAGACTGGAAGAGTTTAGGGCAGGGGTGTCCAACCTTGGCAATTTTAAGATTTGTGGACTTCAACTCCCAGAGTTCCTCAGCCAGCAAAGCTGGCTGAGGAATTCTGGGAGTTGAAGTCCACAAGTCTTAAAGTTGCCAAGGTTGTACACCCCTGGTTTAGGGTGAATAGTATAAAAACCATCCAGATACATTGCAACCAGTGTATCTCACATGTACAGATAATTTTTTAATTTGTGACTTCCTTCCTTGTCACAGAACCACTCTTAGTCAAATTTCCTTTGAGTCTTCTGATAGAATTTATACATTTAGAGATTATAACTCTGTAAATATTTTCAAATATATTTGATTTTTTTTTTTACTGAACAGTGCAAGTAATGACGAAGATTATACAAACAATCAGGTGAACCTGACACTTCCACTTCGTTATGATGCAGAACTTCACTTAATGAGGTAATTCTAAGTTGGCCTTGTGCTAATTCTATTGGTGTTAATAGATCCTTGCTAGTCTCTGATATGTTCTTTGCTGACTGGGGAATGCTGGGAGTTGAAATCCACACAGCTTAAAGTTGAGATACATTGTCCTAGAGATTTTGGTGTAGTGATGAAGGCATCAGGACAGAAATCAGATCATGAGTTCTAGTCCCACCTTAGGTTAAAAGCCAGCTAGGTTATCTTGAGCCAGACACTTTCTTTCATCCCTAAGAAGGAGGCAATAGACAACCACTTTAAAAATATTGCCAAGAAAACTGGAAGGACTTGTCCAGGCAGTCCCCAAGAATCTGGCACAATCGAAGGGAAAAAAAAAAGATTCTAACCCTAGATCAGGGGTGTCAAACTGAAGGCCCACAGTTTGGATGTGACCCACAATGTGGTCAGATCCAGCCCGCAGAGCCGTCCTGGTCTACCCAAATGCGAAGAGGAAAGATTGGGCCAACCTGACTTCAGCATTTCCAATGTGAAGAGGAAACATGCCAGCAGTTTGGGGAGTGGTGTCAAGTTGGCCACGCTCACCTAATTGTCCACACCCACCCAGTTGGCCATGCACACCTACCGGCCAGCCTCCCTCAGGTCAACCACAGCCCTGATGCGGCCCTCAATGAAATTGAGTTTGACACCCCTGCCCTAGATGAATTTAGCGGGGCATAACATTGTGGCTTATCCTCCAAAGCAAAAAATACCCTGTATGTATAAAGACACAGATGTTTTTCTAGTATTCAAAGGATCCAGGAAAAAATGGAGAGAAGTGATAGAAAATAGAAGATAGAAAGACATTACAGAGGGTGGTGAGCACAGCACAAAACATTGTGGGCTGTTTCCTGATACCACTAGATAACATCGCTAGGGCTCACTGCCTTAGAAGAGTGATGAAAATTCTCAGAGATGACTCACACCCCGGTTAGCACTTCTTCACTCTCCTACCATTGGGTAGGAGATATAGAAGCATAGCTAGCCGCACCAACAGGCTGAAGAACAGTTTCTACCCATGGGCTGTCAGACTTCTGAACGGAAAATAAGTTCATGCCAACATAGTTTGATAGACTTGTGGGGCCCACATTGTGCAACAAGGTCACATAGTGTAATAAGATTGGGACTGGGTTAGGGACTTCTGTCTTCACTGTGAGTTGTGTTGGTGGGGGGGGTGCACGAAGGGAAGCTCAGCCAATCTCATTGTACACATGTTGTACTCTGACAATAAAGGTAATAATAAAATGGGAGAACAATTTCAGATAAGCTGCTGGAACAGACAATGTTTGTCAGTTGTTGACATTCTCACAGAGACACAGATCATTCTAAACCTCCTTTGTAAATGTCGAGACATTGACAATAACAGACATATAGCTATTTCTTTAACACTACTTTTTTAAAGTAAAAAAAAAAATACCTGGATTAAAACAATACTCTTCCATATGTATTTCCAAACAGAGTTCCTTAATATTTTAAGGAAAACTATATCCTAAATATCTGCTCTGATTTATTTCTCCCCAGGTTTACCAGTATGAACTTCTACGAGGTGTATTCTAATGATAGTGTTTACACCGTGGTGAATAATTTTGATGAGATTGGACCTGTATTTAATTTTTCAGTCAAGGTCAGTAAACATTTTCAAGTCTTTTTAAATAAATAAAGACAATCATCTGTTCACAAATCATGGTAAAATAAAACATGCCTTGCTTAGTATGGTGATGAAACTTACCTCTGGTGGTTTAGAGATAAAAATCATAAGAAATGAGCTATCACAGGAAGCTTCATTTCTCCAAACTGCTTTGTTTCTAGATAGAGTGCCCCACAGTCTAAATAACTCAAAGTATACATCTATTCATGGTTGGAAAAGTGCCAGCCTGTCTTCCTTTCTAGCATTAATTAAGATAAAATGATACTTATAATGTAGGCCATTTACTATTGGAATTAAGCCCAGTATTAATCCCTCTCTTGCTTTCCAGGTCACAAGAGGAAATAATCTAATCAATGCAGCAACTTTAAAAATTCATATCCCTACTCAAACTAAGGAAAATAACCCTTTGATGTATGTGACTGCAGTGCACACCAGTCAGGTGAAACAATGGTCTATTTTAAGTATAAGACAATAACAAAAGATGATACAAAGCTAAATGTCTATGGGGGTCATAATTGTCCCAAAGGTGCTTTTTCAAGAGGCAACTGGACAACTTGTTTTTCTTTGAAGACATTTCGCTTCTCATCCAAGAAGCTTCTTCAGCTCTGACTGGATGGTCGGAAATGGAAAGATTTATATTCCTTACAGACA
The DNA here is from genome assembly GCF_049901735.1 of Notechis scutatus. Taxonomy (NCBI): domain Eukaryota; kingdom Metazoa; phylum Chordata; class Lepidosauria; order Squamata; family Elapidae; genus Notechis; species Notechis scutatus. The sequence goes on along the minus strand of NC_142010.1, from coordinate 242,869,312 downwards.
GCTGGTCATTTGTATTCTTTTACACAATCATTGAGATCAGCTGTCTGCAAGGATTATAAATCCTTCCATCCCCCATCATTCAGTCAGAGCTGAAGAAGCTTCTTGCATGAGAAGCAAAATGTCTTCAAAGAAAAACAAGGAATTCCAGTTGCCTCCTGAAAAGGCACTTTGGGATACAAAGCTAATTAATACAGAAACTTTACTGATAATGATGACCCTGATTTAAGCCTGTCAAGAGTGGATGTATAGCCCTGATTAATATTGCAATTTTATATATACTCAGTAGGGCATAAAATGCATAAGATTGCATTGTGTGAGAGTTCTTATAATGGATTGTTCCTTCTTTCCTGCTTTTGTGAGCATCTACAGATGTTCTTGAATCAATATTAGTATAAATGACAAAAGTAGTTGTAGGATCCAATCTGGGTTGGTCAATGGGAACAGAGGTTTAGTCTTGCGAGCTTTTGGATGGAATTCTTCTGGTCTGAAAGCTCAGAAGACTAAACCTCTGGTCCTGGTGATCAACCCAGATTGGATTCTGCAGCATTATCCTGGGACACATATATTCACCATCATTCATGACAAAAGTAGATTTTGAACACTATGGTGGGTAATTCAGTTCTTCTTCAAATAAATTACAGAATAAATTTACTAATCTTTTATCTTCAGATCCTGGATTCTAATTTGGTGCTTAACTAGACCATGTTGACTTTATATATAAATTGCATTGATTTTGCAGTTGTGCACTTGCTATAATTGAAATTGAAAAGCTTCTATCCCAGGGCAGTAGCTCTTTTGAATTCTGCTGTTATAGTGCAGTGTTGGTGTGGTGTTGGGGGTTTCCAGTTCAATGTGTGAAGGGTGAAGGATGTGTGTTTGTGTTTATTTTCATGGTCATGGTCATGATGTGCACTGAATATGGTGTTTGATTTCGTTGTACGAGGTGCAATGACAATAAAGTAAACTAAACTAAACTAACCTAAATCAAATGCAAAAATATACTTGTAGAGACAAAAACATTTAAAAAGGGGAACAAGGGAATAATGATGCAGAATAGTCCCTTGTCTTAAAGAACAAATCAGAATCTATAGAAAATTGTGGCTGTAATAAATCCTGGTCCTGTTTCTTAAAATTGTAGAAATCTTCTCTGTTCTGGATTGCTTCTCCTTCTCATCTTTTTTCCAGAATACCAAAATGTAATATATTCCACAGTGTTTGTCTAACTCATTCTATATTTATTACATATAGTAAGGCTATTCCACTGAGCAATAGCAGTGGACATTAAAGTACCAACTGCATATTTAATGTTCGTTTTATATTATTATATTCTTTTTATAGGGCAGTGACATCAATTGTCATGGACTCATCAATCCACATAAAATTGGATCACAAAGCTATGCTGCATCATTTCAGAAAGAAAACTTCAAAGATTTGGAAGAATTGGTGAGTTAAATGCATAGCTCCAATATCAAGACCTAAGTTCTTATGAATTACTCTGGAATAGCGATGGCCAATCACAATTGACAAAATAGAAGTTCTTCTCTTGTTATGGTTCCCAGCTAAGTCTTCCGTCCCCTGTATGAGCAGGCTCTAATGGGGCTTGCTACAATTGTCTAATGTCCACCTCAACAGGAAGGTGGATTACCTGAATTTCAGGGTATTCAGATTTAAGCCATAAAATGGGAAAAATCTGATGGCGGCAGTCTAAATACAGCTACACACATAAGAAAAAGAAAGCTATAAATGGAAGCTGAGATTGGGTAAAGAGACATGTGAAGTATATTATTTTTATATTATATTTTAAAATAATAAATGACAATTTTTCATGTTTTTTATCTGAAAGAACTGCAAGAACGTTAGATGTGATACAATCACGTGCATGTTAAAAGATATATCCCTGAAACCTGAAAATTATGTTAATATTTCTACTAGAATCTGGAATGGGACATTTGTAACTGTAAGTAATATGTGAGTTTGATTCTGTTACCACCACTCTTTCCTTTTACTTACAAAATATTGGAAAGATGATTATAAGCTATTGAAAATGCAGAGTGCAACTTTGCTGTATATATTTTTTTGTTTTCCTAAGTAATTATGAAACATACAAAACTGAAAGTACAAAAAAAGGCAATTAACTTTTCTTCCTTCTTCTTTTTTACTATAATTCCTATCGTAAATTTTTTATAAACGGAAAACACAATCTTATTGGTACCAAATTATTATTTTTAAATGAAAATGTCTATGTGAGGGTGAGTTCAGAAGTGAGTAGATAAAAGGATTTGAAGTTCATGGCTTATCTGTGGCAGTTGCAATCATATTTGATTACTTGTAGGGGGAAAAAAAGCATCCATGTGTTACATTTACAGTTAGATTTGTTTGGCTTGTGCAATCCTTCCAAAGAAATACTTCAGAATGCATGGGGGTGGCTATGGAGCATTTCTTTAGGAAAGATTAAAGGAGCCATGCTCTTCACTGGCACATTGGCTGCCTCAGAATGATCTCTGAGCCACCTTTGCACGGGGATGCATGATGCCACATCCCTTAAAAGAACTGGGTCTGCAAATGCTCATATTCAAAAATAGCTAAGGCAGTTTTGGGGCAGCTGCATTAGTCTGGAAAAAGATGCAGCTGCTTTAATTGTTCAAAAGTAATTTGAACAAACTCGCAAACTTTCCAAAGGACACCTTTCAAAAGATTTGCACAATCCTAATACTGAAGAAATAGAGCACTTAATCACACATGAAGCAGGGTGTAGCCTTGGCTTTCTGGTTTTTATTACAGACTAAAGGTTGCTTTCTCACTTTGGAAGGGAACCTGCCTAATAGGCACTCCAGGAATACAAAGTTAACAATTTAGAGTTAAGGATACTAGCCTTCCTAAGTAGATATTTATTTAAATGTAATGAAATAATTGCAATACATTTCAAGCTGGCCAGATAGAATAGAATAGAATTCTTTATTGGCCAAGTGTGAATGGACGACATACAAGGAATTTGTCTTGGTGCAAAAGCTTTCAGTGTACATAAAAGAAAAGATACATTCGTCAAAAGTCAAGAATCATCAGGTACAACACTTAATAGTCATAGGGTACAATAAGCAATCAAATCATACAAGGAAACAGTCAATATAGATCGTAAGGATACAAGCGACAAAGTTACAGTCATACAGTCACAAGTGGGAGGGGATGGGTGATAAGGAGTGATGAGAAGATTAATAGTGCAGACTTTGTAAATAGTTGGACAGTGTTGAAGGAATTATTTGTTTAGCAGAGTAATAGCGTTCGGGGGAGAAAACTGTTCTTGTGTCTAGTTCTGGTATGCAATGCTCTATAGCATAGTTTTGAGGGTAGAAGTTGAAATAGTTTATGTCCAGGATGTGAGGGGTCTGAATATGTTCACAGCCCTCTTTTTGACTCGTGCAGTATACAATGAAAGATCACAATGAAGCAGTTACCCTACAAGCTTGATCTTTGTCCAGTTGCTGAAATTCATTCTTTCATAGCTTTTTAAAGTTTTGAAGCCTGCTTCATATTATATAAAGCCACCTGAAGATAGTTGTGAGCAAGAAGATGCTATAAATGGCAAATTGTTTTAAATGCACTTGAAACCTTAAATCAGGGATGTCCAACCTTGACAACTTTTAAGACTTGTGGACTTCTTCTGGAATTCCCTGGGAGTTGAAGTCCACAAGTCTTAAAGTTGCCAAGGTTGGACACCCCTACCTTAAATACTTTATATAGTTGATGAAATGCAATTTTTTAAAATGCAACTGTAAAGTACTGTATATAAAAATGTATTTTTCCGTTGCAGTCAGTCTTCCAGAAAATAGAATTATCTGCAAGCGCCGAAATTGATACCCAAGATTCCGAACTGTTTATAACAGGAGAAAACACTTTATCTGTGAGTGTGGCTTTATGTTTCTAGGGTTACTCTGCTAAATTTCTTTTTGAAGTTTTAATGCTAAAATGCTGCAGCAAAGAATCATCCAGTTAGACAACGTAATCCCAAGGTATCCTTAGGTGAAACTAATTCATGCTGGAACAGGGAGGGTTTCATTGAATTGCTTTTCTGTGTTGTATGAATCTGTCCTTTTAACCCTATGCTTTGCAATCCATGGTTTGGAAATTGCTCAGGTTTTTTATTTTTATAGCAATTTCATTAAAGTTACTATTAAAAAGATAAAACCTAATACAAGCTAAAACAATAAAACAGGAAGTACTTAAAATGTACTTAAAACAGAAAGAAAATTAGAAAATACAAAAATAAGAATATACTAAAGAAAAAGAAAATACATATTTAAGAAATGCTTTTCTCGCCACCGTCACAAATAGGAATAATTTCAGTGTCTTATCACCTTCTCTGATAATTTCTTCTCCAGTAGTTCAAAATTATTTTGAGAGCTTTAAAGTTACTCAAGTTTTAACCAATTTTAATGAGGCCAGATTTGGCTGACAAAAGGTTTAAAAGGTTTATATGCTGAAACTGTTGCACAGTTCTGATAAATGTTTGTTACGCTCCTGTAATTGCTTCCAAGCTAATCAAATTGAGGTTTGTGAAATTTAGGAAAGGAAGAAAGTAATCCCTTTTCAATAATCTAGCTAGCAATTAAAGACTGGGGTATAGAAAAAACTGAATTCAATTCTAATGTCTATTTCTGGAAACATATTTAGGATTATTTCTTTCTATAGTTGTCTCCTTTCCCTGTTCATTGCAAGAGAACCTCTATTTTGTGAAGTGTCTGGACATGTGGTATTTTGTGACTAACAAGATCAAGCTAAACAGAGTTAGACCCTGGTTAATACTTGGATAAAAGTAATAGGAAGCTAAAGCTATTACTATACAGGGCGCCTAAAAACATCCTGAAAGCAAGCCATAACATACCATTTAACAAGTTAGTTACAGGTGTTCTTAGTTAATAACTGTAATAGAGACTGGGAACTCTGTCGCTAAGTGAAAAATTATATGACAATGCCAACTTACAAGATCAATTCCAGTTGCAGTCATTAAGCAAATCAGATTGCAGTTTGATGTCATGTGACCACAATTTACTACTTCCTGTGCCCACTTCCCCTTCGACTTTGCTGGTTGGAAGCTAGATTGCAAATGACTTGATAGCAAGACACTGCGATTATGGTAATTGTGTGCTGGTTGCCAAGTGCCTGAATTATGTTCAAGCGAGCACAGAAATGCTGCAACAGCCCCAATTTCAAGGACTGCCCCAAAAGTCTTTGTTCAGCACAGTTGTAACTTCAAATATTTGTTGAAAAATGGTCACTAAGCGAGGACTGTGTATGGTTGTGTCCATGCAATCATATAAACTCAAAGGAGACATTACCTAATCTTTTCCTGTTCGCTTGCTTTTTGATATAAAATAGAAAAGGACACCTGGTGGGTTCATTTATTAAAGTGAAAACATTATCTAATTTGCAGTCTGATTTGTCCATCATTTCCTCATAGGATTCAACAAAGAAGCTAGAAATTTTTCATTTTGGCTAATTTCTATAAACTATTTACCCTCTTTTAAGTCAAGTTTTCCCTAAACGGCTTATGATAATTTGTAATGAAGTCACAATGTGTCATTTAAATTAAACTAAAAACAATAGGCAATGATATAGAAGCATAAACAACAATAAGCAGAAAACTAATTAAAAACACCCAGTTGAGCATTAGTGTTGAATGCATATTACGTTAAAACACCAGGAAGAATAAAATAATATTTGCATAATCACAGAAAAATCCTAAAATAGGAGATTGCTACACTTCACACCCTTTAGAAAAATACCATCCTTGATTTTGGAGCAGATCTGGCAAGGGAAAAATAGGGGATTATGGGGGGTGGGGAGGGAGGGAGTCATTTTCAGCTTCCTGTTTATCTCTTCCTTGTATGGAAGAGCAGAAGAAAATAGCTGGGGGGGGGGGGAAATAATCTCGTTATAAAAACAAAGCCGTTTCACTGTTCCGAATACCTGTGCTGATAAACAAAATTCACTTTATTTAATTAAATTTACTCTTGTATCTTGTTTGGAATCTGAGCCTGTATTTTTCCATAAAATATGTGAACTGATGCCCTCCTGTGGAAATTAGTAATGTTACATGTGGCAGATTTTATAAAGTATCCAATAGGGTAGGTTTTTGCTACAGTATATTTCCTTAATATTGCTCTATTGAACATTATTAATTGCTGCAGATAATGGGCAGGAAGTCCTCTTCCGCACAACACTGGGATGGATCCAGTGAGAAATAGCTGATTTAATTAGTACATTAATTCAGATTTCCTAATGATAGATATTCACGGAGCACTCGTGGAAAACATCTGATTTGTTTTACTTTGGACTTGGTATTGCAGTTATTTTAATGGTCTGCTCCACAGTGAGACCTTCTTTTGGACTTTTCAAGAGGTCTCCTAATAAAAGAGGATTAAAAATTTAACCAATACATGAAACTCTTGTTCCAAGGATTCCTTTCACCTGTGGGATTTGTACTCAGACCCAGCTTCTCTGGGGACAGGAATTAAAGGAGGGATATCTAGGAGCTGGCTGGCTGGCTGGGGAGTTGAAATCCATAAGTCTTAAAGTTGCCAAATTGGACGTCCCTGATTTAAAACAGTTTTTAAATTAAGAGCATAAATTATTCTGATTTGTTTAATGGAATTGCACCTGGTGCCTCCTTTCAAAGCTCTTTTTGAAGTTTCCTCAAGTAGGAAAAATATTCCTTGAATGTCGTGGCCTCACTCACTTTAATGTTAAGTTGCTTTAAATTTGGTGGAAGCATATTGACATTGATAGCTGTATTACTGATGAAACTGGACTCCATCTCACTAAGAAAAAAGTACACTAGGACAGGGGGCATTGATTTCATCCTGGTAAGGAACTGGGCCATGGAGATTAGCAGAGATCCCAGTATTTCTCTGAACAAAAGAAGCTGCCTCATATTTGTTAGAACCAACAAAAGACTCAAGGAAGGTTTCAGGTTTGGCACTCTTGATGTATCCCATTCCTGATATCAGGTGTGAACTCTGAAGCAAACCTGGCTGAAGCCATCTTATGCTGCCTCATAGTTGCCATGAACGCTGAGAAGGGAAAGGGAGAGGGAATAGATAGGCTGTCTAAATAGTCAAAACAAAAAGTTTTCTTGTGGGAACCAAGGTCATCCCAACAGGTGGCAGTTGAAGAAGGAGAGGAGTGACCAAGCAGCCTGCCAGCTACTTTCATTGGACAATGTGACCGGTGACATCTGGAAAGGGAAATATTTGCTCTTTTAATTAGGGAACCACAGAAACTTTTAGAGATGGTTTTCAATAGCTGTGTCGATTTGATGTATCCAATAACTGAATTCTTTGAGGAATCTACCTGGCTTGGAGTTCTGCTTTTAGCAGATGCGTTACTCAGAACGTTGACATCAGGACTTTCAGCCCTACTTCCTCAGTTGACAAACTCTGCTCATCTGGGAGCCCAATTTTACCCATCACCAAATTTCTTCTCTCACCTGCTGCTGCTTCATTCAGTGATCAGTTTTAAGCTTTGTGTTCTTTTGCATCAGCAGTAGCAGCAATGCTGAAGGGAAAAAATATAACTGCTGGCTTAAATACCTTGGTTTATGATCCACTTTCTGACAAGGATGGTATTGGCTATGTTTATACTGGAGCTGCTTGCTTTGTCATTGATTCCTATTTTCAGCTGAAATTAATTTCTGTGAATTTCTTCCAAGCTTTTTATCCCTTGTGGTGAATTTCTTGTTCTCTACCATTTGCTCTCCTGTTGAAGGTTGTGACCTTTTATTTATTTATTTTAGTTTTCCTTATGCCTGTTTTCTCTGTTATTCTGGAAGTCTTTTGATGAGTTGGGGTGTTATAAATGCTTTTTGTCTTTGCCTTTTGCAGTTGGTTGCTTACTGGCAGATCTGAGAGTTATTTCTTTGACTTTACACTTGCCTGTTAGGTTGTGTTTCTCTTTCTGTCGTGGTCTTTTCAAAATAGAAAACCTCTGTCTCTAGTTGCAGTTGGTTCTGTTCAGAAGACTGTAGCACCTAGTGTGATTCCCATGACCCCGTTCTGAAAAAGCAAGTCATAGGAATCCATACTGCCCTAGAGAGCATTTCTGAAGTCAATGTTGTTTTTAAACATGTATTTATAATCAGCTAAATTTATGGAAAAGTTTAGGTTTTGGGGAAGGAAGGAAATGAAAGAGGAGGACAAATTCTATGTTCCACCATGCTTACTTGCTTAGTTCAGATATTTTGTCTTTTGGGAAGAATGTCTGAAAAATTGAACTGAAATGGAGAGAATCCAGCTGAATTCTGTTTAATCTGTTTTCTCCGTGTTTTTACAAATAAGGACAGACATGCATTGATTCACAAATTTAACTCTAAGCAGTTAACAGTAGGAATGTTTACATAATCATAAGCATTTTCCTAAATCCTGCTCACATTTGGAGGATTTGATTGAGTATGATTGTTAAGAGTGGAATCTAAATTATCAAAAACTATTAGGGTATTTTTGCAACATTTTCCAAGAAATTTCTAAGAAATCTTTAAAAATTAGACTGAGTAATTCTTTGAGAGATGCTCCAGAATACAGACACACACAAAGGCACCTCTTCAAACAGCTACAACAGCTGTGTCTTTTTCCAGGTTCACACTGGTGCTGTAGAAGTTTCTCCTGGCTGTGCAAATGAAAGCACAGGCCCTTCATTTCATTAAAAACATGTATTTAGAAATAAATGTGGTAATCATCTCAGTAGCTCTGGGCTACTTACAAGAATGTTGTAATATTAATTTCTCCAAATAGGTTATTTTGCTTTCATTTTAATTAGGTAATGAGCTTGCAAATGTGCTATTTTGTTTTTTAAAAAGAGAAGAATCAGCTTTTAACATATTTTTTAAATGGAATATTAAATGTGCAAAATTTATCACCCTTCTGAAATTCCTAACTCTAGAATGAAAATGTATCTGAACACTGAAACAAGAAATGAGTGGATTAGTTCATTCCTATGCAGTGTCGTATGACCACAATAATTAACAAAATGCAAAACAAATGTTACCCTTTTTTTATGAAAAGGACTACTTTTGTCTTTGAAATAACTAAGTTTATTTCTTTTTAGATTCCAATTACAATAAGCAAACCTGATGAGAAAGCAGAAATACCCATTGGAATTATAATAGCAAGTGTCCTTATCGGTCTTCTCTTGCTAATGAGTCTTATTGCTGTTTTATGGAAAGTAAGTAAAGGCTTAGAAGTGTAAAAGTTAAGACAATGAAAGATTTCTTCCTATATAGTTGAAAGTATTACTTAAAGATTGGGCAATCTGAGTCCACCGGGACTATCTGTGGTTATTCAGTCCCAAGCATTTTCACATCTTACAATTATTAATGTTGCTACACCATTTGATAGCACTTTTGTATGTGTAAGTGTATGGATAAGTTTAAGAAAATAAGAAAATGAAAGAATTCCCTTTCCAAATGCTGCCTTTAAGGGAAAAAATCTGATAAAGAGAGGTTCTGCAACGAGACTGATACACACACACACACACTTTCCATCACTGGCCCATCTATGTGGCCTATCACACCAAGTAACATTATCTCGTCCAACTTCACTATCAACCATGTAAACATTTTGAATAAAGTATCCTCCTGAAACAAATGTCGAGTTTTCAAAAATGCCTTTAACTGGTGAGAATAATGTCAGAAATTGTTTGAATTTGACATACAAATCTCTTAAGCTATTCTGACATATATCGATACCCAATTAATGAAGCTGTGATCCTCCATTCAATGTGTAATCACTGCCACAAGGCCTATCATTTTGTAGTTCATGCTGTCAGTTTGAATTTAGAACTCCCCCCCCCCCCCCAAAAAAAGTGCTTTGAAGGTCTGCTGATTTTCATCTATTAAATGCACACACTGTACTGTAATGTCTAATGTTCATTTCAGTTATATTTAGGTTTTATGTTTATCTGAATTTAGGATTATGTGCATATATAACTGCTTGTTTGATGTAGTCCATCCAATAGCGAGTAAATACAGTAAATTGCATTCAGTCTTAGAACTGACTTCTTACTTATTTAGGAAAAGATCAGCAAATATGGGGTGGGTTTATCTGCTCGTACATTGTGAGATCCTAGACTGTTGCTTCTTGACTTTCACAACTTGAAGATGTATGGACTTCAAGTCCCAGAATTCTGCACCCAACACTGGCAGGTTTCTGGGAATTGAAATCCACAGATCTTAAAATTACCAAAGTTAAGAAGCATTGCCCTAGGCTTTTAACACATCTTAATTAAGCAGCCCTCAGAGGTTGATAGTCTACAGTTAAGATTTGTCTAATTGAGATTTAAGGACAACCTATTGTTAAAAATAAAAGTTGAAGAACAATAGAAACAGTGTGGATCTTATCCTTGATGCCACATTCCAGTATTAAATAATACCAAATTAAATCTTTTCAAAAATTTCTTGCAGCTTGGTTTCTTCAAGAGAAAATACAAGAAAATGGGGACAGATTTGGAAGACATGGATGAGATTACGGGACTTACTAATGACAGAGAATGAACATAGCAGAAATATTCCCAAGTGTACGAATCTTGAGCCACAAACAGTGCTTGCAATTACACTGTTTAATTTCTACGAGTGCCTTATGAAAAGGTTTTACATTTTTTATAAGTGAAAATATACATATAACTGCTGGTCAGTTTCGGCTTTTGTTTACAGTTGTATAAAGATTTTGTTTTTATTTTCTACTGTTAATAATGGATCCTTTGAATTGGCGGGGCCAGAAAGAATGCTGAAAACTCCCAGGAATACTGCTTTGTATCCTTGATAAAGAGTACATGTGGAATAGTTTGTCTTTATTTACCAGTAACAGGGCCTGTTATTTTCATCCTGCAGTCAAAATCTGTCCTTGAGTTACTCAAAAGTTTACACACACTGAGCAGTGCTAGCTCCTCACAGTTGGTATCTGGATTCAGATATTACATTAAACCATAAATTGGTTTGTTTACTCTGTGACTAAATGTCACATGTGAGCAGAACCATTGGAGTTAGCACAGAATTGCTCAACACAATACAGCTATTTGTAGCTTATTGTTGCACCAAAGAAAGGATAGCATTTATTCATTTACGCATTGTCTGAAAAAGCTGGAGATATGATCGCAAAGATTACTAAATGTGTTATTGTATGACATGGTTTTTGTATGACATGGCTTAGTACTGGTTGCGTACCCAAGCTGTAAAATAAACTGTACATTAAGAACAGACCTTCTAAAACAGGTGTCAAACTCAAATTTCATTCAGGGCCACATCAGGCCTTCAATGAGTTTGACCTCAAGGGGCTGGAGTGGGCATGGCCAGCATGACATCACTCATGTCAGGGGCACCTGTGGTGGGGGCACCAAGTGCTCTGCCGGTGAAAACGGGCTCCCGGGCCGTGTTTTTGGCTTCAATGGTCGAAAATGGGAGTCTGGGACAGCTGCGCATAGCCCTCCCGAGCTCTGTTTTCACTGGCAGAGGCACCGCAGGTTGGTCCTTCACTGTTTCCAGGGCAGCCCCTCAGGGATATCTAAGTACCCAGGCCACGGACCTTGAGTTTGACATCCCTGTTCTAAAATCATGTAGAAACATTCATGAATCATTCATTCTGATTTTTATTATACTGCTTACCTTTGTTAATTATTGAATACTGATTTGATTTTAAGTGCTATATTGATATAAGGACATCCACATGCAATACTAATCAAATGTCACTTTGAAATTTCTAATTCAGTTTTATACAACCTGTAAACCTCTGATGCCTTTTTAGCTCTTTTTCCTAGCTGGTGCTTTCATATAGCTCTTGAAATAAATAAACAAACAATAAAAGGAAACTCAACTTACTTTTCAGGGTTTTAAGGAGCAGTCAGGTTCTCTCAAGCAGTAAACATTATAATCTAGATACTAGCTTCCAGAATCCTCAATGTATACCATCCCCCCAAAAAACAGTTTATTTCTCCATGACAAAACTGTTAGATTTTATTAAATTTAATTACATTTATGAACAAAATGAAATTGAGAGAAGAATGGCTGGTCTTATTTACAATTCTTGGTGTAAAACAGTATTTGTAAAGGACTAAGGTACTAATTTCTGAACATTCTGTCTTCCAGTAATTTGGGTTTTAATCCAGGAGACATGGATTAATTTCCATAAATAACACTAGTAGACTTCCCTCCTCCTTAAATCTTCAAATCCACCCTTCAGAACCCATTACTTTATTCTTTAAGGGGAACATTTCAATTTTGGAATTGGGATGTTCTGATGGAGAATTAGGTTATTTTGCCTAGCTGCAGCCATTTTTGCCACTGTTTTTGCATTCTTGACTAATATCAGAAGCATATATGCTCCTATCACTTATACACTTATACACAGCAGTAAACTCTTACTGACTAGATTAAGGCATAACTTCTGAATGACTCAGGTCCATAACACTGGAAGATGCATACTCTTACCTGTAATATATTACCTCTGTTAAAATAACTAATAAATTATCTTTACTTTTGTTTTATCACTGGCTGAAATACCAGGAAGCTCTTTTTAAATTTCAGTTTATGTTTGCATTGGGGAAGAAAATCAGTTGAATTCCCCTCCAGCTTATAATTAACTTTAAGGCTGATTCAGCATGTCTCTACACATCCCAACAGCATTAATACAGATGTTCCTGATGAATTTTAATTACCATTCTGCTTGAGTCAAGCTGTTTCACTGCTGTTGGATATGATGTTGAAAATATTGCTTTCTGCAAGATGAATGGATATTCACATCAGGCACAAAAACTGTATGCATTTTTACTCCTAAAATCACGTTTCATAGAACAAGGCTGGTAAAAATGTAGCCAGCTTATGTGAACCTAACTGCTGTTGTTAATTTAAAGTTCAAGAACATTGGTTCAATAAATGTTTGTGCTCTTTTATAATATTGTAGAGTGCATGTAACAATTTTGTACTTTTCTGTATTTTTTATTTTCGTTAAAAAATAGCAATTCATTTAAATAGGGGTATTGTACAGACAAAGCCTTTATGTGTGTTTTGCACTTCGTACCAAAACAAATGAATATACTGAAGCTCGTGTTCTAAAGACAGGTGAATCCTATTAAATAAATTTTGAAACCATCCCACTCATTGCTGAATATTATTGTTTGGAAACCTACCTAATGCAGACAGAAGTATATTGTTAGATCATCTACCTATGTGTTTTGTTTCTTTTCATTTTGTCAGTCATGCACTTTAGGAGATGCAAAAAGATCAGGGAACTTCAGAGCATCTATTACATTTTTCCCTTCAAATTATTTGGTCCAAAAATTTGAATTTATATGGAAATTTATATTGAATTTATATTTATTTATATGGAAATGAGCAGCATTTATAAAAATACGCCTTCAAAAGTTTGTTGTTGCTGGTCATTTATATTTTCCTAATGCAAAGTTTTCTGCTAAGAAAGCCAGACTGGTGTAATGGTTAAGGCATTAAGTTAGGAACTGGGCTACTATGAGTTCTAGTTCTGCCTTAGCACAAAGCCAACAGGGTGACCTTGAGCCAGTCATTTTCTCTCACCCCTTGGAAGGAGGCAATAGCAAAATCACTTCTGAAATCTTCTAAAACTGCAGGGACCTATCCAGGCAGTCACCAGAAGTCATCATGGACTCAAAGGTGCCAAAACAGCAACTAAGTGTATGTTAGTGTAGAACAAGGGTCTTCAAACTTGACAGCTTTAAGACTTGTGGACTTCAACTCCCAGAATTCCTGAGCTAACATGACTGGAGGAGGAATTCTGGGAGTTGAAGTCCACAAGTCTTAAAGCTGTCAAGTTTGAAGACCCCTGGTGTAGAATATACAATGCACATTCTCTTGCCTAGTTTTGGTTCATGAGAGCACATGAATGTACAAGCCCTTGACTTATAATCACAATGGGGAATCTAAATTTCCACTGCTAAGCAATGTACCTGTTAAGTTGTGCCCGATTTTATGACCTTTTTTGCCATGGTCGTTAAGCAAATCACTGCAGTTAAATGAATCATGCAGTCATTAGGTGAGTCCAAATTTCCCCCCTCTTGTCGGTAGCTGGCCGGGAAGGTCACAAATGGTGATCACATGACCCCAGGATACAGCAACTGTCATAAATACATGTTGGTTTCCAAGTGCCAGGATTTCGGTCACATGACAATCATGGGACAAGTGACTCTTTGCAAATCACTTTTTTCAGTGCCACTGTGACCTTGAACGGTTGATAAATGAATGGGTCTAAGTCAAATGGTTGTAAATTTTGAACCACTTCCTATAATACATTGCATACCTAAATACTTTAATCTTGTTCCCATATTTTTAATAGTATTAGTGAGAACATTCTGGCCATCACCTCAATTTTATGATGACTGGGCAAGTCACCTAAATTTATAATAGGGAGCAAAAGTAAGTGAGGGTTACATTTTTTGTGCTACTGTGGTTCTCACAATGCTTCAGCTACTCCACAGAAGTTAAGAGAGATTCAAAATACCAATTTGATCTTAAAAATAAACAGACAATGATTACAAAGAAGCCTGTGAAAGCAACAATATTACTAAATCAATGGGATGAGTGACTTCATTATCTCATTCCATTTCAAAATTGGAGAATTATAATTTGTACAAGTTCAATTTTGGAATACAATTCAATTTTTGAAATGTTCTGGCTTTAAGGATTAAGGCTTATTAACACAGAGAAAGAAATATAAATACAGTATATATTTTAAACAGTTACAAATACTTCCTGTATCTCTAAAAATGATCAACCAAAAACTGAGCTTCATTTCCCAGTTCAGTTGAACACACTGAAGCAGCTTCTCTTCTGCCTTCTCTTTTGGCACATTAATATTTTATTTTTCTCCCTTGATCCAAAAGCACTCCTTGTTTTCTTTCCAAGAAGAGTCTTCTTCATACACCTCCTGTAAGCAAAGAACATCATGGGCAAGAGAATTGTGTTACAAAGCTAACTCTTTTATCTGAGGTGGCACAGTTGTTAGAGTGCAGTACTGCAGTACTTCTGTCTGTCAGCTGCCTGCAATTTGGCAGATCGAATCCCACCAGACTCAAGGTTGATTCAGCCTTCCATCCTTGGGTAAAAGGAGGACCCAAACTGTTGTGGGCAATAGGCTGACTCTGTAAACCACTTAGAGAAAACTGTAAAGCACTGTGAAGTGGTATATAAGTCTTAAGTGCTATTGCTATCTGCTGCACTGAATGCAGCAGGTTCATTTTTTTTCCTAGCTTACCATCAGGGCTGAATTAAAATATGAAAAAAATGTAGATACAATTCAGAATAAGCAGATATTTTCCAAAGGAGCCTTGACATTTATAGAAACAGCTTGAGGACCAGTCTGATCAGATAGGAAAAAGTTGGCATTTGTGTCCCATGCAGACTTTCTTTCCTGGGGCCCAAGCAATATGTCTTTGTTTATGTGTATCGATTATCTGGATCAAATCTATTAAATATAAACCTCTAGAGACTGCTAAACATATATAAAGACTGCTAAACATCAATCCAGGGGGATATCTCCAAAGGATCAGTAGAAAGTATGCACATTATAGAGGAACACAAATTCAAAATGTCAAATTGCTGTCAAGGACGTTTGCACCTGCTGTCCTCTTAAATGGATGAAGGTTGTTTAAACCAATATTTCCAATCTTAGCAAATATAAAGTATGTGGACTTCAACTCCCAGAATTTCTCAGCGAACAAACTGGCTGCAGAATTCTGAAAATAAAATCCACATGTAGTTGATATAGTTGACAAACTGGTTTAGACTAGCTACTGGTTAGACTTAAGTTGCCCAAAGAACTGAAGAGAGATGGTTGCTTTTAAATATTGCTTTTCGTAAAATGAATGGATATTCACATCGGGCACAAAAATGGTACACGTTTTTATTCCTGGAATCAAGTTTCATAGAACAAGGCTGGCAAAAATGGAATGGAATACAATACAATAATGGAGTAGAGTATAAACAGAATAGAATAGAAATAGAATAGAATAATGGAGTAGAGTAGAGTAGAGTAGAGTAGAGTAGAGTAGAGTAGAGTAGAGTAGAGTAGAGTAGAATAGAAGTGGGGTGGAGTGGGGTGGGGTGGGGTGGAGTGGAGTGAATAGAGTAGAATAGAGTAGAATAGAGTAGAATTCTTTATTGGCCAAGTGTGATTGGACACACAAGGAATGTTTCTTCGGTGCATAAGCTCTGGTTAATTTAAAATTCAAGCACATTGGTTCAATAAATAATAGTTCTTTTATAATATAGAATATTACAAGAGTTCTTATCATATTATATTATAAGAATACTATTTTAAATATCTGGTCCCTTTTGAACCTCCACTTAGAAAACTGGAATTTTATAGTGTCAGAAAACAGCAGAGGAAGAAGAATCATTCACCATAGCGAAAGCCTGCCCTCAACTCTGCAGGGGGAAGCCATACCATACCATGCCATAGGCCTATATAGGCCTCAAGGTGATATGGGTGGCAAACAAACTTGACAATTAAAACAGATAGGTTCTGGGAAGCTGCCCTGTGGACCATGTGATGTTCAGCATTGCACTCCTTTTTCAAAACAAAAGTCCGGAAACGCACATACCTTTTTCCATATGGGGACAGTCGCTTTTAAAGTATTGATGCAATATTGCAAGGCAGCGAGAGACTCTGCTCGATGAGGGGAAGAGATGGCTACAATCACGCTGGCTTCACTAATGGGAACCAAACTAAAGAGAACGTGAAAAGTAACAATTAGCTGTGGCTTTTAGCCACATTAGTGTAATCTTTCAAGGACAAAATAAAGGCCTTGTTGTCAACTACTACACGGGCATAGATAATAAACAAGAGGGGCCATGTTCTAGGAAGATCAAATTAGAGGAGCTGAACGTCTCATGATTATGTGTTCCAAGGAAAGATTCAACAGGAAAACAAATTAAGGAGAACTAGAGAAGAGACCATCTGCAATAACAGCCTGATGCAATCATTTAGATCCGGGAGAGTTAAAGCAGAGCCTCTTTTCCAAAGAGTTTCAAGGTAGAAATAATCCACTACCCCAAATAACGTTTTAGGGATAATCTGGAGCTCCTGTCAGTCATTATTCCATCCCCTATAAAAGTAGTCCTCGACTTATGACAACAATTGAGCCCAAAATTTATGTTGCTAAGTGAGACATTTGTTAAGTGAGTTTTGCCCCATTTCATGAACTTTCTTGCCACTGTTGTTAAATGAATCACTGTAGTTGATAAGTTAGTAACCCGGCTGTTAAGCAAATCTGGCTTCCCCATTGTCTAAGCTTGTCAAAAGGTTGCAAAAGGTGACCACGTGACTCCGGGACACAGCAATGGTCATAAGTATGAACCAGTTGCCAAGCATCTGAATTTTGATTAAATGACTACGGAGATGCTACAAAGATTGTAACTGTGAAAAATGGCCCTAAGTCACTTTTTTCAGTGCCATTGTAACTTTGAAAGGTCACTAAATGAACTGTTGTAAGTCGAGGACTACCTGTAACATATAAACCAGGGGAAATAAAAAATAAAAATAGTAACACACTGACAAGAAATTAAAATGTCAAAAAAGTATACACGGATGTTACAGGGATCAAATAGCACAAATTATATTAGACATATAATCAACAGATGTATAATTGAAATTTAAAAAGAGACATGAAGCAATCGGCTCTTCGAAAGCTCCATTATTTTTACTCCATCTCTGCATTTAATAAAAAAAAAAACATAATACGTAAATGTCTTGGTTCTGAAAAACAGAGGTGGGCAACCCTTAGATTTTGGACTATGACTCTTATATGTTCTAAGGTAAATTGTGCAAGCAATTGCCAATTGCAGTTCAAAACATCTGGAAATCAAAAAAGCTGCTTTTCTTTTGTACAAAAGAAAAATAAGCTAAGTAAGTGTTAACATAAGCATGAAATACACGTCATGGCCGTGTTTCAACTAGTTAGTGGCTGCCAATTAGGCTGAAATCTAACACTGTACTTTCCAAAATAGAGATCAGAATGATTATTCCCAGTTGTCCTAGCTTAGCAACCCCAATTGGAACCAACTCCGTTGCAAAGTGCTACAGTTGCTAAGCAAAATATCACAATCGCACTGAACTTACAACTTCAACTCGGCCTCAGTTAAGAAATCACTGTGGTCATAAAGCAAATCCATCTGAACCGAAAGTACATATAAGTTATAAATAAAAACCAACACAAACCACCACTGCAGCAATTAAGGAGACAGGGCAGGATAAGGAATTGAAGACTTCAAAAGATAATGAAACACACACAGGATACCAGAACTCAGATAAAACTTGACAAACCAAAATAATTCACACTTTGCTTCCAGTAAGGAGCTGTGCACAAACACTCTCTTTACCCTGTTTTCCCAGCTGCAGCTAATGAAGGGAATCAGGGCCTTTTTCTCCCCCATAACCCACGTTGCTCCCTTATCCGTTCCTCCCTGCATGCCCTAGGATGAAGAGGGGTGGACCTAGGTCTTCCTCTAAATGCCTAGCCAGACTGTGCCCTTCCCCAGTTTCTTCCCCAGCCACCAGAGCCACACTCCCACTCCGTCAGCTGTTCCACTTCTCCCTCGGAATCAGATTCCAACAGGGGCCTGACAGCCCTGATCTATGCAGCACCTGAGGGCTGATATCCTAAAGATACATCCGGCCATGCATGAAAAAACGTGGTTCCTTGAAAGGGATATATAGGATTTTACCTGAGCAGTACTCCCCCCCATAAAGGGATTTCTCTATTTTTATAGTGTATTATAATATACTGTCATTTAATGTATCTAGAGATACTGGATATGTGCAGTGTCCTTCCGCAGCAGACTTGATAACCTCAAGTAAAATCTGTTCTGTGGTTCACCAAGGCTTCCCAAAACCTTTTTTCCCAAATGTAAGGAGATAAGGAGGAATGGGAGTGTTGAAGTGTTGTAATGGTGTCCAATCTACTCTTCATCCATCAGAAATACACCCTTTGAAAGCAGAAGATTCAAGCATCATCAACATCAAAACAAAATCCACTTTTCCTGGATTGAGGGCAACAGTTAGTTCTGTGAGGCTGAGCTTAGCATTTAGAAAACAGGCTGCTCAGGAAAACAGAACTCTCAGGGAAGTAAGCAGCACAAGATCCAAAGGTGACGTATACGTAAATATTTAACACTCCATGTTAATAGGGAGAAAAAAAATGCCACATCTCTTAGCCATCGCTGCAAAAAAAATGTTTGCATCATCTGCGGAACAAACAAACCAATTTTTTTTATCAAATGATGTATTTGAAAAGAGATGCCCTTTAGAAAGTGAGCAGCTCTGCTCTAAAACAGTTCTCAAATTTAGCTTGCAATTCATCTATACACTGTACATTCATTTCAGTTGGGGTATTTTGCATCTCATTTTTTTTTCTCCCATGAACCACAACATAATAAAGTCTAAATCTAATTACAAGCTGCACCATTGCCAATGTTCAGAACAAACAAGGATCAGAGTTCAGAGACAGTACCAAACCCTCAAATGTAACCCTTAATTGGAATGAGGAATCAAGCATGAAATGTGGATGTAATGTCTGTCTGAGAGCTGCCGTAAGAGTAAGACGGAATTAAGTTTGCTATGAGGCGACTTTCTCCATATGGCCTCATCCAGAATGAAGGCTCAGATGCTTGTCCACAAATCTGTCTCTATCAAATTCACAAGCACAAAATCTTAATTAAATAAATTAAATTAAATATGCTTTGAGTGTATTTACCCAAGTCGATGATGTATTGCTATATGCTTCACGGAAGGCCATTTTAATCTAATATCTTTGCATATTTTCTTCGCTTCAGCTTCTGCCATTGTTGTGTAGGCTTCATATTCTAACTGTACGACTTTTTTCCCTTCAAAGTTATTTCTTGTAGTGCCTAAAACAAAAGGACAACCCTTGAAAGACATTATGGACTGGTGAGACGTTTAGCTATGACAGAAGGCTAAATTTAAGAGCTTTATCAATAGGAAATTAAGTTTCTCTTTATGCTAAGCGTGGTTTTACCTAAGAGCCGTGGTGGCATAATGGTTAGAATGCAGTACTGCAGGCTAATTCTGCTGATTGCCAGCTACCTGCAATTTGGTAATTTGAATCTCACCAGGCTCAAGGTTGACTCAGCCTTCCATCCTTCCAAGGTTGGTCAAATGAGGACCCAGATTGTTGGGGGTAATATGCCCATTTTTTTCAAGATAAGATACATAAGATGCACTATGTGTTATCTGAGATCTCTCAAATCAACTATATGCGTGTATAATTAAAGTGAAGCCCTCAAAAGCACACAACCCATGTGCAACATCAAGACTTGTTTTGTGTATACGGATGCCCCAAAGGCTCCAAGCTTTCCTAGCAGTGACAGTTCTCAGAGCTGGCAGAACCATAAGCTCCATTTTATTACTCTGTAAATGATTCCAATCCTCAAGGTTAAGAACCTTTTTTTTCTTAAGTTTGGATGCCTTTTCTTGTTCTAAGCTTGGTCTATGACAGCTTTGTTCTGTTGGCTCCTACAACCGCTTATCTAATCTTCAATCAAGTTTTCTTTAAAAAAAAATCTGTGAGTTCAGCTCTGATTAAGAGTTTTATGTGTCAGACCTACCTACAAAGAAAGATACAGCTCCACAGCAGGGAGAAATGACCAGTGCTGCTACTTCATCTAATGAGAGCTTCTCAGATTTCAATTGAATCACGTCCTTGGGTTCATCCTCAGTTTCATTCATGATTTCTCTAGAAGTAAAGGGTGATACAATGATTAAATTGCAAGTTTCTCCTTCCTTGGCTATGGAGATTAAATTACATCACAAATTATAAGCCAGATTACTGCCTTATTTATTCACTCATTTTTAACCCACCTTTATTATTTTTATGAACAACTCAAGTGAACATAATTAATACTAATTTTATCCTAAGGCAGGACTAGAAGTCTCCTGTTTCTAGCCTGGTGCTTTACCCACTATTTTAATTAATTAACTTAATTAAATTAAAATAAATTACTTAATTCATATTCTTCAAAGAAATATTATAGTCTCTTAACAAACGGATTTTATGGATCTTTTCTGGTCTGAGTTCAGACCAGAATCCTAATAAAGGAGAATATTTGTAGCTCAGGGTTTAAATGAGAGGTCCTTGGTGGTCTCTGAGCTCACTGGTTTTCTTGCAGACATATTATTACCCAAAGTAGATAACACCATCAGGCTAGTCAATGGGGTGGCATAAGATCTAAAACACAGTTTCCAAATTATTTTTTAAATGTGCAATCCTATTGTCCAATCCGGAGCCCTTCCGTTGTGCTTTCCCTCCCATCCTCTCTAGATCAGCTGTTGCCAACCGGTGGGCCGCGGCCCACTCTTGGGCCATGAGAAAATTTTGGCGGTCCACAGAGAAATCTCACCCCCAGAGCATCCCTACAAAGCAATTAATGCAGGCTGCGCAGAAACACAACGCTGCTCCGCCCACATGGCCCGCAGGAACCCTCCCCGCCCACTCACTCCTTTCCGGGTAAACTTCCTGCTAAATTGCTATTTTTCCTTTTTCTGATCATCATCTGTTCTGTTGTGCCGGGAGATTTAAATTAGCTAGGAAGCAGGAAATGGTTGGATTTCTTGCTTTCTAGCTAGTCTTTAGATCTTCAGCTCAGCACAGCCAAACCTCCCTTAGGACTGAAGGTTTGCTTGCAAGCAAATTCAGTGCAGACTCACGGCAAGCAAATTTCAGAGACTGAGCTAGCCGATGGCAGATAGATAGATCACTGAATGATTCTGTGAGCAACTCAATCTGCCTGCTTTGCTTGATTTTTGGTAAAAGTTGCTCTTTTTTAAATAAAAAATTCAATATTTACATGCATGGTGTGTTGTGAGTTAATTTTGTGAGTTTCCTTGCAAGCAAATTTTATGTGACAGACTGAGCTAGCCAATGACAGATAGATAGATCTCTGAATGAATCTATGATTCTGTGAGCAACTCAATCCGCCTACCTGCTTTGCCTGATTTTGGGTAAAAGTTGCTCTTTTTTAATAAAAAAATCAATATTTATATAAATATTTATATCTACATACAAGCCATGCCCAGCCAGTCACATGATCACCAAGCCACACCCACAAATTAGGCCACACCCACAGAACCGGTTAGTGGTCCCTGGGATCTAAAATTATGAGTTTGGTGGTCCCTGAGGTCCAAAAGGTTGGCGACCCCTGCTCTAGATAATATCGACTATGATCATGTCTGGGAATTCTGGGAGTTATACCTATGATCAGTTGGGGGTTGAGGTTTAAGTTATTCTCCATGAATATATTTTCAATAAATGTCATTACAATGTTATTGGTTCATTTAGGTAGCACGTTAGAACTGATGTCCAAAAGCTATATCAGACCGTGCAGAAAAAGACATAGCTGCTCGAACCACATTTTGGAGACCAAACTCAAAGCTTTCTAGAGTAACATCAGCTTGATACTTCTCCTTCTCCATCATCATCATCGTTCTCCTCATCAAGTTTCCAGATTCAATATTTTAGCAAAACACCAACACATACCTGTGAGTATCTTTCTAGAGCTAACCTCCACTAAGAGGTGGGATGATGGCAACTTCGTCCCCTGTGTGGAGGGTGAACTGCTGATCCCCAAGGGGGACGTACTCCTGACAAATGGCAAAGATAACTTGATCTTCGATATCAGCAAGACTGAAGGAAACATAAAGATTAATCATTGATCTGCTTCTACAACAGATCCCTGACTTTTTTGGAATGGATTCTGCTTGACGTACATTGAGGATCTCACAAAATGTACATGGGCGGGGTCTCCATCCCCAAGATGGCTACTGAGTCAATTAAAACCAGTCACAAAGCTCTGATTTTTTCAGAAAAAGACTTATTACTTGCTATCTCTTCTAGCTTCCTCTTTTGCGGAACGTTCCAGAAAATCCCAGCAAATCTTTCCTCTTTCCTTGGCCAGGTTTCTATCTCAGAGAGACAAGATTTCTTTCCCTAACTTTTATTTTGTGAGAAGGTTTATGGAATCCATTTACGAGTCCAGACAAAAGTACTGCTGGAGGATTGGCAATATTCCAAATTCCATTATTTATTTATATATTTGTCTTAGTTAAACCAATTCCATATAGAAAGTCAGTTGAATAAAAGACATGGCAGTGGGGGGTACATTACTGGCCATTCAGGGGTTATGTGGCTTTGCACAGCTTTATCCAAGGTATCACTTGTGCTATTTCCTGGATCAGGAAACCTCAGACCTCTTTAAACTTCAATTAGTCCAGAATGCAGTTGGAAAACAAAGAAATACATGTTCCCCCATAATGCATCTTTGCTCAACAAGGCTGCATTGTCTGCCAGATTGCTTCTTATGCCTTCCCAGGTTCTGTCATCATCTACGGAATCCTACATGACACAGGACCCGCTATCTCCCATTGGGTTTGCCTGGTCAGTCTAAGCCAGGGATCTCCAATGCCCCATGCTAGCTGGGGAATTCTGGGAGTTGAAGTCCACAAGTCTTAAAGTTGCCAAGTTTGGAGGTCCCTGGTCTAAGCTGACAAGGCCAGCACACTTTGGGTCCCTTCAACTAGACAATGTCATTTTCCCCCAATTGTGAGCCAGAAGTGTGGCTTTTATGTTGCAACACCTACCCTCAGGAATGAGATTCCAACCCTGATGGCTGACTGTTCTTTTGAGGCCCTGGGCTAGATTGCCTGGAGCTGCTTGTGGGCCATGTCTGCATTTTTTTTTAAAAAAATTTTTTTTTGTCATTTTGTATTTTTCTTTTTACTTGATGGCAGAATTGGGGAGGGTATGGGCAAGGATGACTTGGTTTGCTCTGCTTCTTGGTCACCATAGAAGATGACAATGGCGTGTCGTGACACTAAAGTTGCAATTCTGTGTGCAAGAATTGCAAGAGTGAGCAATTACCAAAACCGCACAGCCCTATACTGTAAGAGCATAAGGAAAGCATCAATTACCGATACAAGTCACCATACCTTGAATGTCTCTTGACAATTTCTCTCCACAGCTGCAGTGAGGTTATTTGTTGGGGTACAGAAATGGTCTCTGTACGCAGCCCTGCTAATTCAGCACTTCTGGCAAAATACAGCACTGTGACCTGTTTTCAAGCAGTAGGTAAAAATGTTTTAACATTTAGCCCAACTCCGATTTAAGCCCATAAGGATTTCATTTATATTCCATTGTAACTAAAATCAACACATTAAAACTTCAGATTTGGAACAGCGTGTAAGTCAAAGTAACGGACACATTCAAACCTACAAGGAACGGGTTTCTGAAATATAAGGAGAATAACATACACCTGTATGTACACTGTAAAAGGTCCTGCCCCAATGAATTAAAAAAAATGAATGTCCTCAAAAGAAAGAGTACAATCACCCAAAAATGGAAGCAAAAATTTTGAAAGACTTTTTGACCGTTAGAGGTGACTGCAATGGGCTGTGAGAATGACTTTGGGAGAAGGATCTACTGTCTAAACCAGGGGTCTCCAACCTTGGCAACTTTAAGACTTGTGGACTTCAACTCCCAGAATTCTGGGAGTTGAAGTCCACAAGTCTTAAAGTTGCCAAGGTTGGAGACCCCTAGTGGTTAGACAAGAATGGGAATGGTGACATCTCAGAAAATTCCTCCCTAGTTCTCTAGAAAGTAAAGACAAGGGAGATAAGTGCTTTCAGACCTGTGAGATTCTGTTAATCTTATAATAAAGGTTGTGTTAATATTCATGGTGGGTTGGACTATTCTAATGAACTGACGGTGACAGGAAGGAAGCTTTGTTCCATATGTGGCCTTATCTCAGCCTCATAGAAGGCAAAGCATTTCAAAATTCAATTTGCAATTATTCTGTTTCCATACAATTTAAGGCAGGGAGCCTTAAAAAACCAAGTTGGCAATCATAATTATTTACTTTCTCATGATGGATACCTCTGATTTAGTGTATCATTGATATCCCACAGCAGGAGTGTGGGGGGGAATCTTCCAAATGCTCCATCTCCCAACTCCCATGAGCCCCAACTAATCAAAGGCAAAGGAACTGAAGACCCCTCTTTGCTATTACAAGCCCGGCAAGAACTAAAATTACTCCACAAATGCAGTTCATCCTGAATGGGTACATAAGAGAGTTGTCAAACAAGTTTTAAAGGCTCTCTAGAAATTAGAAATTTAAACGTTCCAGCTGGTTTATTCATCAAAGCCTCCAGGTTATCAAATGACAGGTAGGTAACTTCAGAAAAATGTACAACCTTAAAAGCAAATATAACAAAAGTTCTAGCTGGACTTCTAGCACCACCAAATTCATTGAATCCCACTAAAGATAAAATTACTTTTAAAAACTCCAAACCATTCTGTTAGAATCAGAGTGAGTCACCAAGGAGTACAATTAAGCTGCATTAAAAAGTAGAATAATGAGTCAAAAAGAAAAGTGCTCAGAATTACAAGTGCTTATGAAATAAATCCATGGGTGGTTCAGCATTTCAAAATGCAGGCAGACCTACAGTCAGTGGCCTCCAAAGTGGATATATACAAGAAATATTAGAAGGTCTATTATCCAATTCCCTCCCCTCCAGAAGTTGAACTAATCCACGAAGCTACTCAATCCACAGAATATCTCTCTATATGCGCACGTGTTAAAATGTACACATTAGTACAGTGCTACAAGCACGTTATGTATAAGAAATCATACATAAAAGTGCACGCTCAGTATTTTTACTAATAGGATACACGATCGATAACGTTTGGAGAGCACTGTATATTGGACGGGCAAGCGCCCATCATCCTGAACTGGCCGGAGCTAATGGGAGTCGAGGTTGTTGCGAAATAAGAGGTTGCTGAGCTTGGTCCAAAGTCATTTCAGAGAAAAGCCGGGACACGCATTGCACACACGGCCGTGTTTGAACAAAATGAAAATAAAAATAAAAAATCCCGCGCAGGGGGCCCGGCCCTCAGTGGGGACCCAGTTGTGTCTCTCTTTCCCCACAGAGGATGCGGCTTTGGGACAAACTGGGACTCCGAGAGCTTCTGCAGGTCTGCGCCTTTCAGGGGTGCCTATCTAAGCAGAAAAAGAGTCACGCGCAGGTTTCACTCCGGCTAAAGAGAGCCGAGCCGGGCAGGGCCGATTGCAAAGTTGGCGTACCTCGCAGCTCATCGATGCGCCGACCCGGGGAGGCCCCGAAACAGATCGCCCTTTCTCTGCTAGCGACTATTTGTGTGTGCGCGCAATTGCGACGGGCCCAGGAGCAGTTGCGGCTCCAAAAGGCCCGGCGCTCTCCGCCGCCACTCGCTTTCTTAAGCCAACCGCTTTGCACCACACCCCCCAAACAGCTCCACCTTTCGGGGGTTGGCTCTCCAGAGTGAGGGTGTGCGTGCGCGGCTTCGACACGAGAGTCGGTTCTAGTTTGAAAATAAGTCGGGGACCTTTGTGGTGGTGGCGGCGGTTGTTTTGCAAGTTTGCAAAACCTTTAAAATGCATCTTCACAAGCCCCTGGGGTTGTATTGAACTCAAGACTTTTTTGGGGGGAAAAACCCTCGTAATTGCACTGTAAAATAATCTGAGAGAATCGGTTCCCGTAAAATGGATCAATTGATTCGCAAGAGATTCATAAAGCAGCTTTGACCCGGGCCTGCGAATTACAGGACTGCATGCGACTACAATTCCTAGAATCCTTCGCCTACGCAAGTCCCGTGTTTGCAAGGAAGCCTGGGAATTGTAGTTCCAAAGCGCACCGAAAGGGCGCTAGCATCGGAAGGAGGTTTTACTTTCGCTGGGTGCCTTGAGCTACGGTACGCATCGCCTCCAACAGTCACAACCAAATGGATCGGAAAGCTGTGCCAGGCATGCCTAAGGATTAACCTGGATAGGGATTAATTAAATGAGGCGTTCACTAAAATGCAAACAACAAGCGGTAGCTCCATTCATTATTTCTCTCTGCAGAGAAATCACAAGATCTT
This sequence comes from Notechis scutatus, assembly GCF_049901735.1. Classification (NCBI taxonomy): domain Eukaryota; kingdom Metazoa; phylum Chordata; class Lepidosauria; order Squamata; family Elapidae; genus Notechis; species Notechis scutatus. The sequence continues at coordinate 242,842,339 of NC_142010.1, read as the reverse complement.
AAACAGCTAATACAACTTGGCAAGTTTAAGACTTGTGGACTTCAACTCCCAGAATTCCTGAGCTAACATGACTGGAAGAGGAATTCTGGGAATTGAAGTCCACAAGTCTTAAAGCTGTCAAGTTTGAAGACCCCTGAGCTAATGTCAGCCTATTACATGGAAATTAAGATAAGCTCAGACCCAATTCAGAGTTGCAAGGAAGGCGGATTTTCATCCCAGATAACAGATAATCAGAGTTGGAAGGGACCTTATAGGTCATCTAGTCCAACCCCCAAATGGCAGTCCAATGTCTTCTTGAAGGTCTCAAGTGATGGCGCTCCCACAACTTTGAGGGGAAGCTGCTCCATTGGTTGATTGTTCTTACTGTCAGAAAGTTTCTCCTTATTTCCAAGTTAAATCTCTCCTTGATCAGTTTCCATCCATTATTCCTTGTTTGGCCTTTGGGTGCTTTAGAAAATAGCTTGACCCCTTCCTCTCTCTGGCAGCCCCTCAAATATTGGAAGACTGGTATCATGTCTCCCCTGGTCCTTCTCTTCACTAGACTCCAGTCCCCTAATCATCCTGGTTGCTCGTCCCAAAATTGCTCAAGTACAGCAGCCTTCGGGGAAACTACATTGCTCCCAATTCTTAGTTCCTCTGAATTTTTCTACACACTTTAAATCAGTGCGTAGAAAAATCCCCCATGTCTGGGGAATTCTGCAAGTTGAAGTCCACACTGGTGGCTAAGATTGAGAAACACTGGTTTAAGTTAAAGAAAAAGTGAAGGGAAAGGGAACACAAGTGACAGTCAGCCACCTAGCCAACCGATTTGGTTTTCTTCCTTCCCAGTAAGAGCACCTTGAAAAGTCACAGCTGGTGGCAGCATCTGCCTGACTTTTTCTAATTCTAAAACTAGGCAAGGATCTAAGCTAGTCAACAGGTCCCAGAGAATCCAAAGCTATAGCTAGATGGTGAAATAAAAAAACAAACAAACTGTTTTTGATGAAGACAATGGCACACCTCTTCTGTACTGATGCCAAAAAGAAGACTTGTCTAGATATTGCCATATATTCTCCAGGAGTGCAGTTCAACTCAAGGTGATTTTTATCTTCATTACCAAGAAAAGTTTCTTTATCTTGCACAACATCATTTTTTTTATGTTTGCAACTTTTCTGCGACAAACAGCTCTTCTGAAACTAAAATACAAATCTTAAACTTGGTAAAGAGAATACACTTACTCAATGCAAAGCTTGTATCAAAATATATACAACATGTGTTAAATGAGCCACAGTGTTGTAGCGGTTAGAGTGCAGTAACGCAGGCTACTTCTGCTGCCTGCAATTTGGTGGTTCAAATCTCATCAGGCTCAAGGTTGACTCAGCCTTCCATCCTTCCAAGGTGAGTAAAATGAGGACCCAAAATTGTTGAGGGCAATAGGCTGCCTCTGTAAACCACTTAGAGAGGCCTGTAAAGCAGTATATAGGTCTAAATGCTATTGCTATTTATAAACATGTACACCAAGGCACTTTATGAAAAATTGAATATTTTGCCATTTATTTCACAAAGGCATTAGAAAGGAGAACTGCATGTATAACCATTTATTAGCATAGTAGTGAATAGCAATGTTTCAATTAAATATCTGAAGCATATGCAGAATGTGCCATTTAAGCAGAATTACACTTTTTGAAAAATGGAAATAGACATTTTGCTCTCTGACATCATAGCAAGAAATGTATACTATACTCAGTTTAAAGTGAGGAAGATGAATACATATTTTCTTACGAATATGCTTTTCCAGCCAGTTTTCTCATATGCCTTGGTTTTACTTTCAGGAAAGTGAAGACTGTTACAGTGAGAATAAGTTTACATGTTTCAAAATAAATTCAATTAAATATGGTGGAAACTTTTTTTTTTCCAAATATGCCAAGAGTCAAGTTCCTGCTCTTTGGCTGAGAAGTCAAATGGGAACATTGCTTGGTTTTGTTTTGTTTTTTAGCAAATCTTCTCCTCATCCTAAGTCTTAGCCCTCAAATATATTCAATTGTTTGCACAATTATTCTAGAAGACTTATTTATTTATAAAATTTATACAGTTCAAAAAGTGACTCGGTGCTGTGACTTAGAAAAAACAATAATATATAAAAACTTCATGATCAAAAATATTAAAAAGGACAAGGCATAAAGGAAGATAAATATTAGCCGCAGTAAGGGAGCCACCTCAAAATCTCGCTGGTTCCCTGTGATTCACCAGGCCGAATGACCTAGCCAAGTCTTGAGAAATTTCGGGAACATTATCATGCCTGGAAGGAAAAAATTCCATAAGGCAGGTGCCACAGTGAAGAAGGCCTCCTGGAACCCACCTAATTTCTTAACAGATGGAACCCAGAGCACACCTTCTCTGACAAAACTGATGGGCCAGGCAATTGAGAAGAGCCAGTCTCCCATACCATGAAATGCTTTAAAGCAGGGGTGTCCAACCTTGGCAACTTTAAGACTTGTGGACTTCAACTCCCAGAGTTCCTCAGCCAGCTTGCTGGCTGAGGAACTCTGGGAGTTGAAGTCCACAAGTCTTAAAGTTGCCAAGGTTGGACACCCTGCTTTAAAGATTAAAACCAGCACCTTGAATTGGACCCAGGAGCAAAAATGGCAAGCAACGCAGCTTGTAGAGCAAAGGTGTAATGTTTGTCATTCTAGAGGCACACATAACTGCCAGTACTGCTTCATTTGGCACCAAGTGAGGCTTCTGAATACTATTCAAGGGCAGCTTCCTACAGAGAACATTACAATAATCCACTTGAGAGGTGAGTAGGGTATGAGTGACAGTGAACAGAGCCCCTGATCCAGGAACAGGCACAACTGGCACACAACTCTGCAATATTGCTTAAAGTAAAATTTAGACTGGTAAGCCCTTCTTTCAAACCACACCTGCATGTTCTTTCATAAGCATCCTTTGGGCTGCTGAAATGAAGACTACTTTGAGTAATGAATACTGCTTGAAATAATCTTACAGAAAAATCCAGGAGAAGACTATAATGTGAAAGGATTTTGACTCAGTTCTAGTACTGGGGGTGGGTGTGGGGAATCCTAAATTCAGAAGAGGATCAAGCGCCCATTCTTTAATTCTAAGTGTATTTCCCAGTTGAGAATCTTTTGTTGATTCTCTGCTGAATCTAAAAATTCAAGGCAAAGCAAACAAATTAGTTCCATTAACCAAGTCTGTTACCTTTATTGTAACACACAAATTACTGCAACATAGAGAGAGTAAAAATCCCACTAACTAAGGCCTTATTTCCTGATGGTTCTGTCCTCACTCTTCACAGCTATTTCAGATATGTTGGTGCAAAAGAATGGATTGAAAAGGATAGCACTGGTGAGAGGAAAGGAGGTGGGAGTCAAAGAAAAAGCCAAAAATAAATAGAAAAGAGGGGGGGAAAGATGACATATGTAAATGGCTAGAGTTTCATGGTTGCTATCTTGCCTTCTTCTATCTGAAGGGATGCATTCAGGACAGCATTTGGGTGATGGAAGTACAGTATATGGCTTGACTGATCTATTACTGGCATGCGATCTCTGAAAGTTACTGAGATTTAAAAAAAAGATCTCCATAATTTTAATTTATCAGTAACACTAAAAGCACATTTCACACTTCCATCTCAGTTTTGCTCACTTTTCTTATTTATCCATTAGCCAGGTAATTTGTGATCTATTTCATTACTCTGAATCTTGAAAGTGGGACTACAGGAGACTGAAGTTGAAAGCACGACAAATATGTGTAATGTGTGTGTGGATGGGATGAGGACAATAAGTGCATTTTATTGACTAATGTCCACTCTGGATCATTAAAATTGCTTTTGTTGCAGCTAGACTATAGTCCTGTCTGCTCCTTGTTTATATGTGTACCCCTTGACCTGCTTTTGCCAATTCCCATCACTTTCACAATGCAGGAATTGTTGGGCTATTCATCCACTATGACATTTACTGAAATATTGATTTCTTACTAAAGCTCCCGTGTGATACACATTTTATGCACTGTCCAGATTTTGATTTGTTTATCTACAGGGCCACAGTAAAGTGATGAAACAGATCAAGTACCTGAAATTGTTTAGTGGGAATGGGGGAAATGCTGCCTCTTTAAAAGCCTGGGTTAACGGGAACTGACACTCTTTGCCGGAAGACAAAGATTTTTATCCTTTTCTTCAAAATGCTATCAGGCTCTCTTAATATCCATTTGGGGTCTGGGGCAGGTCCCTGAAAAATGTTGTATGCACCAAACATAAGTTGCGAAAGAGTCCCCTTCTGAAATCACACCCTTTTATTTGTATTGTTTTAACCTGTAGGTCAGAGGTTTTTAACCTGCAGACTAGGGTTCACTGGTGATTCACAACCATGCTACAAATAATCCCCTGGCATAGATAAAAAGAAAATAAATAAAATGTCCCAAATACCCAAAATGTCCTAGATCACCAAATTTTGAAAGACTTTGGCATTTTCAGCCAAAATTTCACAAGACTTCAGGCAGAAACATTGTCTGGTGGCAATGTCACAGCACTGCAGTACTTTTTATTTTAAAACAAATTGTTTAATGTTCGATACTACTGAGGGAATTGTGTGGGCTGTGATGCCCTCAAATATAATATTATCAGTCTCTAGCTTATGTAGTAATCCTCTATACATTTCAGGTAAAATCCCTAACAGAAATATTTTTGGTTTTAACTCAATACTTGGTTTTATCATCTCTTCCAACCATGTCTTTATTTTCATCCAATATTTCTTTACTTCTCTGCATGTCCACCACATATGATAATAGGATCCAGGTATCTGGTGACCTTTCCAACATTTGGCTGATTTGTCTTTAAACATCTTTGCCAACCTCGCCGGTGCAAAATGCCATCTGTAAAACATCTTCTACAAATTCTCTTTATATGTCGTTGACATCGTTAATCTATAATTCCTGTTCCACAGTTTCTGCCATTTATCTAATTATATCGTGTAGCCAAAATTTTTCACTTATGCTCTCATTGTCTCCTTTCCTTGTTCTTCTTCCAACTTTATACTCAGTAGATAACTATACAGTTTCTTTATTAGTCTTTCTTCTGTTCCTGTAAGGATTTTATCTAACTGTTAATTTTTTGTAAAACTCCTGTGATTTAGCATCTTTCTCATATCTAGACTGTATCTGCATTCAGGAGCACCATGTTGTATCAATCCCTAGTTCACTCATTTCTTCTTTTGTTTTGAGTTCCCTTTTTCATTTGAAATATCTTTATATCTAACAATATTACCCATATTAATTATATTTGGGTGAGTCAGTGCTTCCATTGTTGATAGCCAGACTGGTATCCTCAAATAGTGTTGTTCTTTGGTTTTCTCCCACACATTAGTATGTTCCTTATATAGTGTCTCTGAAAATATCCATCGTTGACATAGTTAATCTATGACTTAAAGAACATTTTTTGAACAGAATAATATTTTTCTTTTGGATAACTGTTGCTCAGTTAAACAACACTCCCATGTATATTTACATGTAAGTAAGCCCTTTTGAGGCCCAAGTAAACATCCAAAAGTCTTCACTGCAAGGTTATAAATGAGAAAACATTTTGGCAAAAGCAAGTTTGGGTTTTAGTGACACAAAACAGATCTAGAAAACATATACACAGCTTCACTCACTTCAGGAAGATTTCTCAAAATGGTCATGGTCGCTTAAACCTGTGTGATCACTGTCCAACTCCCTTAGGCTAGATTAAGTTTGAGAGGCCCAGAATTTTACTGTTTTATGTATTTGATCTCTTGTACTGAGACTTTCAGAGGTTAATTTTATTGCAGTCAGGCATAAGCCTCCATTTATAAAAGACATGGATGATTAACTGCTGTTGCAAATTGAACAATGCTGAAGACATCATGTGCCGATTAGGTAAATAACTGCATCCCCTTACAACTATGCACAACTCTTTCATTGGATTCTTACGGAGGCTGCAAATTTTAAATGCCTGACATAAAATCCATTACTTTCATAGGAATTACAGAAGGTGGACATGGATTAGCTTCCTGCAAGAGTTGCCAACTGACCAAGTCTTAAAAATGAAAACCAACTCATTCCTTTAAAAGTAGGTTCATTTTCCCAAATCAGCAATTCAAGTTTTTTTTCAAGGCTGCAGAACATAAGGAAAACATCCCTCTTTGGCAATGATTGAGTGTCTATGTGCTGCTAAAAGAACCAACCATACGCATAGAGAATCAAAAAAAGTAAGACGTAGCATTTATACTGAAAATTGAATGTGTAGTTTTCAATGTCGACATAAGATGTTTGAATTTGACCATTATAATTTGAAAACACAGGTTCATACTTTAGTATTGGGTGAGCGCAAATACTGTGACTTGTTTAACAAATTATATTAAGAAAGGACATAATGTAATGGTTTTAGCCGTGCCATCAGTTTACTATACTGAAAGGGTCCACATTTAAGATTTCTCTTTTTCAAGGAAAGACAGTTAAGCTTAAAAGTTAGACAAAATTTTCATGTCAATCAACCTAGCTGATGTTTAGGATATTAAGTTCTCCAGCATTCTTCCTCTGACTCACTGTTTAAAAAGGGGAGTGGGTGAGGGAGTATGGAATGGGGAAAAAGTGGAAAAATTTCAAAGTTAGGCAAGCAGTTATCTCTAGGAAGAATTGGAATGAAGCTTAGTAGATGAAGTTTTTGGAAGGGCCAACAGCTCAAAAAAGGAAAGAATATTTTTCAAACAATATTTTAAAATGGTGAGGTTTGTGATGGGTTGGGATAGAGTAAAGTCCTACACTTGAAAAGTTTTTTGGGGGGTGGCCCATAAAGGGACAGGCAAATCTGGTGTTAATTTAAACAATTTTGTATGATAAATTCAACATCACTTTTATTTAATAGGATGATAACTCCATGCTACCTGAAAAACTTGTGCAGATATATTCAGTAAAAACTCACCGATCATGTATTGATTGGAACTGGGGAAGTATAACCCCAAACTGTTTTCTTTTAAATGTTAAGACAATGTTACATTCATATTGCATCCAGATGCCTTCTAAGCTACAACATCATTTAGATAAAAGCAATATTGTACTGAAAGCTGCCTTGAAATGTTTTCCATTGAAAAGGTCACTTCTTTTTTCTCTTTCTTTCTTTCTTTCTTTCTTTCTTTCTTTCTTTCTTTCTTTCTTTCTTTCTTTCTTTCTTTCTTTTTTCTTTCTCTCTGTCTCTCTTCTTTCCTCCTCCCTCCTTTTCTTCTTTCTTCCTTTCTCACTTTCTTTCATTCATTCTCACTCTCTTTCTCTCTCTCCTTCCCTCCCATTCATTCATTCATTCATTCATTCATTCTTACTCTCCTTTTCTTTCTTTTTTCTCTACTTCCCTCCTTTCTTTCCTTCCTTCTTTCTTTTTTTCTGTCTTCCAATTTATAGTCATGTTTTGTGGTTTGTTTGTTTTTACAAGCAGTAATGTTGGGGGCTGTAAGTAAATATATTTTGCAAAGAGCACTAGATAATGCATTATGAATCGCTTGCTAAAAAGTTTGGAAAACAATTGTTTCAAAATATGTACTTGCAAACTTCAAAAGGTCACATTCATATCATCAAGTTTGGCAGGTTTATAGTATATTTTACTCCTTAAATTAATTTTTTGGAATTTTTAAAGTATGCAAATATGCATTTTTTAGTTTCTTACATAGAGGATTTTTAATGGGTGATATTCTATAACACTTATTTATAATTGCAGAAATCAAAGAGATAGGCTTGTCCCATCATTGGCTTTAAATGTTGTACCTGCAGAAATTTTGTCTGGCATATTGAGGTTAAAAAAAAGCAGAGTTCTTCAAGTGTGGTACCCAGGATAAACAAACCTTACTACTTTTATCATTTTACAGGTGTAATTGCTTCACTTTTTATGGTTAACATTATTCTTCTTTCGAAAACTCAGCTAAACCGACTCTCAATTTCCTCAGGTAAAATGCAAGACAGATTTGAATCAAGAATGATAATTCATCCATTCAGTACTTTTCATCAACTCCAGAGTCTGATTTCATTCCATACTCTGCTGGGTGATAAAATAGAGCAGATTTTCATCTGTTTTAAAAAGTAAAAAAAAAAGTTATTTTCCCAGAATTATCAACAGCTGAAGCAATAGCAAGTAAAAAAAAATACAAGGATAAATAAAAATACAGACCAAGGTGCTGTGACCTCAGTGTTTTCATGTGCAAAAGAGACATCTCTAGTTATTTGACCTGTATTTTTAACATTGTTTTGGCATGCTTTGATATTACCATTGCTTAACAGATGGTTTAATAATTACTTTCTGAAGAACTAATCTAGTATAATAACCACATCTGGAACTAATCATTCAGATTTAAATAGGCATTTGGTCTAGAAGATGCCCCAAAATACAAATAATCTAAATCCTTATGGCTACTTTGAATTTTATCTTGCATGCTAGTAGCATTAAAATGGTAGCAATGTTACAATGTCACAACACCTTGATGTTTTCTCTCCCTTGTCACAATGCATACAACCGAAGAGCAACAAAAGAGGAGGTAACTGGGTTTGGCTTGTTCTCGTTTTTTGGACTGCAAGTAAATAGCCAGTGCAAATACTGATAACCAACTGGATCAAAACAGTGGGTTAGTGTGGGAATTACCAAGGACATTTCCCCTAAGAATAGAGTCTTATTCACTCTTTATGTTTGGTAGCAGTGTGCCACTGTGTAGCAGATTCTTGAGACTGAGAATAAGGGATCTGATTGATCATTAAAAGAACAGGATGAATCCAGAAGACTTTTAATTTTAATGTTCATATGTAAATATAATAGCCTAACAGCACTAGAGATTCATTGGAAACTCGTGTCAAACCCACCATAGTTATTTTATACAACAAATGTGGCAAATCCTTTGCACTACTTATTCCTTTCCTTTTTGGTAATAAACTGACTCAGTTTGTGCCACTCAGTTTATGGATTGTGATTTTAGTATAGTTAGACCATGTATAATTGGCAGGCTGGATTTTATCATAGATTTTATCTGTTATTTATTATTTTATTCTAGAATTTTTAATTGTATACTTATTTATTACTTATTTAATTGTATCTGCACAGTGGCAGATAGGAAAGCACTCCAGAGGGTTAATATCATTGCCCAGAAGATCATTGGTTGCCTTCTCCCCTCTTTGGAAGAGCTTTAAGCCACTGCCTTAAGGAAGTTCAAAATATTCTCAAAGATCCATCTCATCCTGGGCACCCTTTTTTTTGAAATATTACCATCTGGCAGACAGTACAGAATATTAAAAACAAGCACAAATAGGTTGAAAAACAGTTTCTATCCCAGGGTAGTAACTCTTTTGAATACTACTATATAGTGCAGTTTTGGTGTGGTGTTGCAGGTTTTCGGTTCAATGTGTGGAGTGTGAAGGATATACATTGAAGATGGTGTTTGATTTCGTTGTACGAGGTGCAATGACAATAAAGTAAACTAACTAATTGAGTGTTTTTATTTGTTCTGGTCTCTGGTCTATGACTGTAAAATTCTAATAACCTAGAGTATATTTGGATGTTGGGATATTACTTGTGAACTGCCCAAAATTATGCTGCTTAAGATGAGCAGCTGTACAAATGGAGGAATGTATGAACAAATTACTTCCTATCACATCTGATGATTCAATCTAACTGTTTTGTGGTATTTAAAAAGTGGATTTTTTTAAAAAAAATGTATTTTTTTAAGTTAGTGTAAAGCACCCAGAGTCATTCTGGAATCAGATGACCACTAAATCTAGAGGACAATGATGGTAAATGTGAAAGTAACAGACATTTGGGGAGAAAATCCATTGATATATTTTCAAAAGACTTCTTCATAATTTTAAAAATACAACATGGCCCTATTTGGAATTCTTATATGTGGGATAACTTTAATTTATTATATGTGGTCAATATATAATTTTGTAATTTTTACAAAAATGTTTTGTGGCCTATATACTTTTTTGCAGTGAAAATTGTATTTTCTTTTCCTGGATGTAATAGCAGTCATTTCCACTTGAGGGCGCCAGTTGAAATCCTCTTACCAGATTGAATGGCATCAATGAGCTCCTGAAATAAACACGTCTCTCAGCAACCATTTTCCTCTGTGTACCAAGGCACTACCTTGTCACTCATCAGATACCGACTTCCAAATGTTCTCTTGTAAACACAGAAAGTGTACATGACAATTCAGCATAAGTCTGGTAAGAAAGAAGCTTCATTCTCAGTTGATACAAAGTTCATACAACTTTCTAATTTGGCAATACAGAAAACAGTCATAAACCAAGGGCAAATGTGGGGTTTTTATTTATTTTTTCTCTAATAAGAAATAAATATACAGGTAGCCTCAACTTTTTGACAAAATTTCTGTTGCTAAGCGAAACTGTTAAGCGAAGTTGCTAAGCGAAATTGTTAAGTGAAATTTCCCCCATTTTACGATCTTTCTTGCCACCGTTGTCAAGTGAATCATTGCAGTTGTTACGTTAATAACAGGGTTGCAAAGCGAATCAGGCTCCTGCATTGACTTTGCTTGTGAGAAGATCATAAAAAGAGGATCATGTGATCCAGGGATATGGCAACAGTCATAAATATGAGTCAGTTGCCAAGCATCTGAATTTGGATCGCATGACTATGGGGATGCTGCAACAGTTATAAGCGTGAAATCATAAGTCGCTTTTTTTCAGCGTTGTTGTAACTTCAAATGGTCACTAAATGAATTGTTGTAAGTCAAGGACTATCTGTATTCCCTTTCTTTATTCAGAGGGCTATATTTTGCATCCAGCGATGTGACAATTAGTGTATATTCTCAGAATCCACCCTTCGTGCATTTCTGCGAAAGAAAGAAATCAATGCATCTGGCTGTATATTGAGTTGCAGGTAAAGGGCTTATTTTGTGGATTATCACAATTAATCCACAGTCCATTCCTAATTGTCCTTGCAGGGCAAAACTACATGTCACAAAATTGAATATATTCCCTATGTTTTGGAGGAAATCTAAGAGAAGTTATTTTGTCTTTAGAAGTAGAATAAAAGAATGGAAAAGCATATAAGAGAGAGAAAGAAGATTAGTAAGAAAATGGTTTACTTTTCTTAACAGCTAGCCATTTGGACTATATATTGGCAGCAAACCAGTTGTCTACATCAGGGCTGTCAAACTCTTGGCCTGTGGGCCAGATGTATCACACACTGGCCATACCAACGCTCGGTGTAGCGAAGGGGGGTGAAAGTCACAATATGTCACATGATGCCGCTGTGATGATGCAAGTTTGATATCCCTGGTCATTGTCCTGAGAAATGATGAAGAAAATCACAATGCTAATATATTTCCACAGCTGAGTAATAGTCTAAGGAAGCAAGAAAAGTGAATAAGAACGCCAATTAATGTAGACATTAAGATACTAAGCTAGAAAGCGGGAAATTGTCAGTTCTAGTCCCTCCTTAGGCATAAAAACTAGCTGAGTGATTTTTGACCAGTCCTTTTCTCAGCCAAACCCATATTATGGGGTTGTTGTTTTGGAGAAAATAGGAGAAAGGACATGTGTTAGATATGTTTATCTCAGCTTCTACTGCCTTTTCATTCAACTTCAGTGTAGGTATTGGAAGCCATATTGTCTTTTAGTTCAGACAATAAAGGGACCAACATTATATCTTCTTTGGTAAGATTATATATGTCTACAGATTAATAAAAATTTATATTGCTTATAGAATTATACTTTGCCTAAGTTCTCAGTGTGAAGAAGAATTCATTGGAACATTTTGTGGTCAGTAATGGTTTAACAAGCCAGGTATGGAGATGTTTTTCCCACACAATATGCCTATTGGCTGTCCTCAGCATTGAAAAGCAATACAAATCTCCTTTTCAAGCAAGAACTTTTTCTGGAAAAGAGTTCTTTTTATTGGCTCCAGCTTCTGACTTATTCTCTGGGTTCTAACGTCCAACCCAACCCCAATCCTGCTTGGCACACCTCCTCCTGGTTTCAATGAATGCCTACAATTCGACTCTAATGCTGGTTAATGAAGAATGGAAGGCCATAATTCCCATCTGGTTGCAAGAATTTTCAACATTTGCAGGCACAGGAAGAGTGGAAATTAATCCTTTCTTTTCACATTGTTCACATGAACAAAAAGCTAGTTGTTGTCTGACTATCTTGTCTATTTTGACGTTAGATAGAAAAATGAGAAAACATTGACTGTAGAAATATGTCATTTGGGATCAATTGCTTTCTTTTACATATTGCATTCTAAGTTTTTTTTCCCAGTGCCTTCTCTCAGAAAGGTGATACAGAAATCTAATTTATGGATTTATGCCTTTATATCTAAGAAAATATTCTTGCTCTTTTGTTTAAAATCTCCAAAGAAAGAGACTGATCATCCTCAACAGATTATTTTATATGCGAGTCTGTTTCAATTTTGAACTGAGCATATTGAATTGAAGTATACAGGCAGATTCAAATGGCTAAGTCAGGTCAATCACTGCTCTGGTTTTTGGATTTGGAAATGATCTGAGTTTAGTACATGATAAATCATGTTGGATGTATTTTCTATATTTTCTCCAATGAGTATTGACTCTGAAATCCTCTTTCATAATCTTGTGGTGTTGTCAGATTACTTGTATGATTTCCCAGATAAATTAACATACTGTTCACTGTGATTAAAATGTTAAGTAAAACCATAGGAAATACTTTAAACTATTGCCATGTCTTTAAAAAATGGTTGGATGACAGAAGTTATTAAAATGATGTTAATTCTAAAAGAATAATAAAATAAATATTGGGAGTTACAGAAAATACATCAAAAGTTATAAAATAAGTTTTTCTTCAATACCCAAGTTAAGATGTATCAAATGCATTTTTAAAAAAACACAGAAAAGATATGTTTTTTTAAAAAAATATCCAGTGTAGACAGTTTTACTCATGGAAGAAGAAGGAATTGTATTTTGCACTGTTCTCATCAAAAGATTAAGTTACCACTAACTACAGTGAAAACCTTAGATGAAGTAGGATGTTCAGTTCTTTCTTTGAAATTCAGAACTTCACCTTAGCAATTGCCTTGCAGAGTGGAATTAGGTAAGCAGCCCAGATGATCTGCTGTATTCATTACTGGCCTGTGGTAAAAGCAACACTTTGCAGAATGTCTAAAAGGAAACCTAGTATTAAATACAGAATTCCATACACAATCCATGTACTTTGGCCATATTCTATGATTTTGTCTTTTCTGTGCCCAGTGCCAGCTATTTGCTTGTGCCGTTCAATGTATGTGGTTTCTGCCTGCATCTTATACCTTGAAGTATGTGTTGGATTGTTTCTGATGTCTCTTTTGCATAGGGTCCAGTCTAATGTGGTTGAATCCCACTTCTGTGGATCTGGTGTTTAGGGCCTGTTCTTGTGCTCAGTGCCTCACTAATGTGTTTTAGCCCAACCTTTTCTGGCCACTGTTATGATTTCTCCATTGTCTGCCACCTCAGCTGGCAAGGTCTTATCTTGCCACCACATTTCCTTTGCTTGAACTTCCTCCCATGTCTGCTGCTACTTCAGGCATTCTCTCAGCAATTCATCTTTAGCAGCTTCCATGTTCTCCTTTGGCCAGCTCACTCTACTGGCAGGATTTCTGATGAAAGGCAAGGCTTACATGTGGATGTTATTCTTCCTATTGAGCTGGCTGATACGTGGATGTTGCTGTCTTCCTTACCTTCTCATTGTGGTTCCCATGTGACTGAAGGATACCAAGGTACTTGTAACTGATCTATGTATCTACTGTGTGACCCATTGGTAGATTCACCGCATCAGTCTTAATTAACTTCCCTATCTTGACTACCATCTGGCCACACTTCTCCAGTCTGAATGACTTCCCAATGTCCTCACTTGTAGATCCATACCAGGTCAATATTTCATAGGCTCTTAGCATATAACTTAATGTCATCCATGAAGAGAAGTTGGCCCATGATAGTTCTACTCTTGAATCTGTATCCATATCCAGTCCTTGTGATTATCTGGCTGAGGAGATTCAAGCCTATGCAGAAACAGCAATGGAATAGTGCATCAACTTTGTGCATGATGGTCACTTGTGTGGAATGTCTTGAATTGACTTCTGGTTTCTTGCTGAGTTCTTGAGGAAAGTTTGATATCCTTTTGACTTTGTATAATTACGTATGTATCCTTACGATTTATATTGACTGTTTCCTAGTATGATTTGATTGTTGATTGTGCCCTATGACTATCATTAGGTATTGTACGTTATGATTCTTGATTCTTAATGAATGTATCTTTTCTTTATGTATACTGAGAGTATTTACACCAAGACAAATTCCTTGTGTGTCCAATCACACTTGGCCAATAAAGTATTCTATTCTAATGCCAGGCATTTTTAGATCCATATTGAGCATAGCATTGAGTTGTAGGCTTTCCTTTACAATCCAGGGTATGCTCAGATTGGTCTGTCTAGCTCTTGCATCTTGGCTAACTGCTTTCTCTCTCTGAGCAAATGACATTTTGAGCTTCTATTGTTGTTCCCAATGCCTTGCTAAACTGTGCTCATGTACTGGCCATAAGATGTATGAAGAAACTATGGATGGATGATAAGTAGCTAGTGAGGGAGAGAGAGAAAGAAGAAAGAGAGAGACAGAGACAGAGACATACATACTTTGTATATATTCTTTTTCATTCTGAATAATTTCTTTGGCGGCACACCCTATTTATCATATATCATCTATCTATCTATCTGTCTGTCTGTCTGTCTGTCTATCTATCTATCTATCTATCTATCTATCTATCTATCTATCTATCTATCTATCTATCATCTAATTCCATTTTGGCGAACCTATGGCACATGTGCCAGAAGTGGCACGTGGAGCCATTTTTGCCGGCGCGTGAGCCATCACCCCAGATCAGGTCCACTGCACATGCGTGCACATCTCCCACCAGCCAGCTGATTGTCGGGTATCTGCTGTGCATGCGTGGGGAGACACACGCATGCACAGAGACATGGGGCATGTGTGGGGGATAGTGCATGCATGTGCAGGGGGCGGGGGTTGTGCACGCATTGCATTATAGGTGCAGGTATGTGTGTGCACATGCATGTACTTTCACATGCGATGATGAAAAGGTAAGCCATCACTGATCTAACTTATATGTCAATCTTTCATTTTCATATTGGGATGTTCAGCATTTAATATAAGAACATACAAATTTTGATTTCCATTCTAATTCACTAAGCATCTTTCTTTACTCAAAGGAGTAAAGAAAGTTATTTCTGAAAATATTTTATAGTCATACAATAATAATACAATAATAATTTTATCACAGTTTTGGCACTGCTGCCTTCCTGAACTATCATATTGTTCTATATTTGTGTTTGTATGTAATGTGTTTTTTAATATTGACCCATAATTGTCTGCTTCTTATCAAGGGTCATGGCATTGGTATTATTAGATGCATAAGATTAACAACAACAATACTTATAAGTTGACGCTCAAGTAATTCCAAGCATTTTCAAGCTACAAACTCAAAAATTTGACGCTACCATTTGGTTGAATTCTTGGTTTCTCTAGTGGAAATTTCTCAAAGAGAAAATTGATTTGAGTGAATGGTGGGTCAATTCAGATTCTGCAATGACTTACAACTAAGTTTTCAAATTCTAAGCCTGGATTCTCTTGACAAAAACTTCTTCAAGGAAATCAGCCTCAGATCTTGCAAATCTGAGACTCTCAAAATCTCCCAGACACATCAATCTGACTTGCCTTTAATTTGGAAATAGAAAATCAGCCTATTACTTGTGAAAATGTGCTAATGGATATAAATTATACTCCTGTGCAGTATTTACTGTGGCTGTTGTAATGTTGTACTGTGACATTAAGTGAAGGGGCATAGCTCAAATGCAGAACACAGTTTTTTGATGCCGAAAACCCCTGTTTAATTCCTGTAATCTCAAGGGAAGATGAAAGGTTTAGAGAAGTTACTAGTTACTAGAGTAGCCAATACTTAGGGAGTTGGATGGATGGCTTTCCTGGTATAAGTTTCCTATGTTCTCTTTAAAACAAAATTGTTGTGTGAGACAGCAGTAAATTTTGGCTCTCTGGAAAATGTATACCCTTATCAGGAATTGGTTTATTAGGCAGAAGGTTCAAGGAAGGTGCAAGATTTATCTCTTTATTGCAGGCAAGAATGAAGGCAGGTATACATTGTGGTAGAGAGAGTCTGGGCTCAAGGGTTAAATTTTAGAAAAATTGATTTCTTTTCTCCTCTTTCTGAATCAAGGGATTTTTGACCATCCTTTTGATGGCTTTGGAAGGGTCCTGGTCTATGTTGACATATTGCTTCTCTCTAGCATGAAAACTGTCCATTCTTGCACTGCTAGACTAATTTTGATCCACGGGTCAAGAAAATGGGTTAGAAATGTACATTCCCTAATCAGATTACAAACATGAATATAAATATGGAAGACAGCCCATATTTATATAAATATGGAAAGATGTTTCATCTATTAATTATCCAGTGAGAAATACAATTTTCTTGGTGTGCCATTCAGGAGAGTCAATTGACATGATTCAAGCTAGATGAATCAAAAGTACTTTCCTGTGTTTCTATGTGTGTGTGTAACAAAATTATAACAAAAATATCAGGTCTACTACTTCAACACTGTGCAGCATGCCAATATTAATACTATGCTGGACTTAAATTCTCATAATCTTCAGTATACTTTGGTTTCATGAGATGCATTACTGGAATGGATTGTATCTTATTTTAACGGGACATGGATTGTTGGGCTTGAAACCCAACAATGGAAGACAGCAGTCCAAGAAGGTTCAGCTGACAAATAGAATAAGTAAGCAAGTGATATTTTCAATAAGAACTTTCTACAGATATAAATGATGGCTATTGTTGAGACTATTTAGGATCAGTTTTGTAGTCCAACAGCAAACAACACCATCACCAGCTATCACTAGGAAGCTATCCTTGATCACATTCATAAGGAATTGAGGTCTTGAACCTGAAATCATTTTTACAATCATGTCACTTTGCATGGGTAGAAATCTATTGACAAAAATCATGGTCAAGAGAATAGCTCTATTCAAAGAAACAAAACACAATATCTAATTTGTACAGTTCACATGTAGGCAATGACTTCCTCTGAACCACTTATAAGTTTCTGTTATTTATGGGAAGCCCAAAGAACGTTGTTTTTTATGTCAACCATTACCAGCAAGGAAATGGAAATCTTGCCTGCATATGGCCTACTTAAGCTGGGCAATATTAAAGCTTCTTTCCCCATAAAATAGACAGGAAGCTATATTCTCAATTCTTTATGTGATAATTAAAAGAAAATGGTTATATGTTTATAGATTTGTTCAACCAGATTTACAGCTCATTTTGATTGCCTGCTCTTGTGCTAGATGTACAAAAGGCATTCATAACACTGTTTTTGTTTCTGATTAGTAGTAGTAATAGTAGTCATAGTAAACAAACAACAGTTATAACAATCAGGCTTCCCAATAGTGTTACAAGGTTGGCATAAGGTACAAGCAAAGGAGCTCCCTGCATTTAGAGATAATTCTCCCCAATTCCAGGATCAATTTAAGCTGTCCTTGATAAGCAACTCATTTTTTTTTCAACCTGCCAGAGATTATTAACTTGGTTGCCTTTATTTTCCAAGACTTTGTTTGTTTTTCAGATGCAATGCTTTTAACCTTGTAATGGAATAACTTGTATCCCAAATGGGGTTGTTGTGAATAAATGTTCCCAGAATTTCAACACAGCTCATGAGAATGACGTCTTTACTGGTGTTTGTTTTCCTCTTCCCACCTCAAATACCTTGTTTAGAAGCACTTTGCAGAACAGTAATCAATTTGTTAGTTTTTCTATTAACAGAACAAGCTGGACAAACAAGCACTATATTTCAGTGTCTCGTTAGATATTTTCTGTTCCTTTCTTTAAAGATACAACTATAGGAAAATTGCCCCTGTTTGGTTTGTTCATTTTCCATTTAGTAATACCTCAAATGATGAAGCCACTACTTAGACATATCTTCTCTCCTTCTATTACTCTCTTCATTGGTTTGGACATCCTGTGGTTGCAATTTTTAACATAAAAACTATATGTTAGATATTGTAATATAATCTGGATCTTAGAATATGTTAGTGTAATGGAAATGGAATGACGTTGGGAGACAGGATGGAAAGCAGCAACTAGGCAAAAGAGATTGATGAGCCTGCAGAAGGAACATAGCAAACATCTGAGAAGGATCCTCCCTAGTTTCTTAAACTATGAAGGTGACAGGGGAGAAATTAGCACTTCGGCAAAATCTTATCTTCAGAGTCTTAATGGTCAATATTTTGTCTGGAAAACAACTAGTAACTCATGGGGTTTTTTAAAGGTTGAAGATTATCTACTTTCACAATGGTTATGGAAGGGAAGTTTATTTAGCAGCCAACTTTTATTCAAAGAAATTGTCAGGTCCGTGTATCTGTTATTTCTTCAGTGGAAGAAGAAAAGGGGGAGGGGAGGCTGATAAAGAAATCCTTTCTTGATGTAAGCTGAATATATTTAATTTTATATCGAATTTGTATAACCCACACATGATACGATGGAAGGAAAAAAGCCAGATGGCCAGAACTATCACCTCTGAGAGGCACAACCAGGAGATGAGAAGGTCATAAAAATTCCACAGTGAGATTGTACTTTGGGAACCTCTTGAATAGTTCGTTCTAACAAGAGGGGTGGGGAGGAATTAACATACTGGCTTTTGTTTCACTAAATACACACCGAGATAAGGGAAGTGGTTCTAAACTCCCTTATGTATCCCTGGATGCCTGAGAGACCTCAGACAATGCTTTGAACTCCTACAGGAATTGTCTCATCTCAATAAAGAATTCCTTTGTGATACGTTTGGATACATTTTCAGAAGTTCATTCTAGTTGAGTGAATGGGAAAAGTTCTGTAGCCTGACAAAAACCTGAAAATGGAGCGCTAGCTTAAATATAGCATAAGAGGCAAATTAAATATATTTAATTCTATATTTTTCAAAAGAAGAAACAGAAGAGCTGGAGTTACAATATGAATCATGTTCATTATTTTTGTTACATGATTTGGATAGTTTTTCTGCAATAAAGTAATAAAACTATTGGATATATCTGACTATTTGATACTGTGGTTACTACCAAAGTCATTCTTTGTTCAAAAAATGAAATGCAAATTTGAGTTGACCAGAGTTTTCTTAAACAGACCTAATTTATAACAAAACAGACTGTAATACTATCAGAGAACATTTCTCATTTTTGAGAACCGCAGATGGTTGGGAGAAGTCTGATTTCATGCTGTTTGGATTCCTCTAACAACAATTAATATCCATGATAAAATCAAATTGGCTAAAGAGAAAACAACAATGGAATTTTGGTACTGGATATTCACTCGCTTGCATTCCTCAAAGATCTCAAGAAAATATTATGTTTGCATTAATAAACCATATGGTTTCCTTCTGTTAAAAGGGAACATTAAAGAAACATTGAATATGTTTCTCTGATCAAAATTTCTTACCTTTATTCAGACTTATATGGAAAGTCCAGATTAGTGTAGTTACCAACGTCTTTGGAAGCATGTCAAGTAAATCCAGCTTCCCCCATTGACTTTGTTTGTTGGAAGCTCTCTGGGAAATTCACACCGGTTGCCAAGCATCTAAATTTTAATCTTGAGATTGTGAGGATGCTATAACTGTTGTAAGTATGAGGATCAGTTGTAAGTCACTTTTCTCAATGCCATTGTAACTTCAAATGCTCACTAAATGAATGGTTGTAAGTTGAGGACGACTGTACAGATATTTAAGTACATAGCTTTGTATACCGATATGTAACACTATAATCATTATATGTGCATGAATGCTTGCTTTTCCAGGAGAGAAATGGCTACAAAGGCATTGACTTTATCCATTTTTGCTGCTTTACTAAACTGGTCAAATTGCACAAGCAGAAGGAAAACCAAATTTGGTTCCTCAATTCCAGCCAGTCTGACTTTTTCTTTATATGGGTCTTAAGTTTTCTTTCATTCCTAGCAGCAGCTATACTTAGACTCACTCTCTAGATTTCTTTTGTAGTGTGCTTCTACTATCAAATCTGACAGGGATAAAACTACGTCCTTACTCTCAGGTGCAAATTAGAGATGTTCTCTCTGGGTAAGCCCTAAACTGGGATAGATGATTACTCATCTGACCTTGGTGGACAGCTTTTAAGATGCCCTAACCCAATTAAAAATCTTTGTGACAATATATATTTTTATTCATTGTTCCAGCACTATACTCAAGTGAAAATGTCATAGCAATTGCGTCTAAAAGAGGAAAGATTTTAAAATTTTTGGTATGTTGATCCTATCATAGAAGGAAGGTTGTCTTAAAGTCTTAAAGTTGCCAAGTTTGGAGACCTCTAATCTAGACCAACAGAGGCAACTACTACTTCAACATCCCTGCCAAATGGCCATTTAATGTAGGGAAGATGTGTCCATCACTTCCCAGGCAGCCTATTTCATTGTTGAACATCTTTTATTATTCAGTTTTTTCCCCAATGATCTCTTGAAATCTTAGTTTAAACCTATTTCCTGATATCTATGGTCATTCTCAGTCATCCAGGTCATTGTTGTCCCAAAGGCATTTTTTCAAGAGGCAACTGGATGTCTTCATAGAAAAATCAAAAGTCCAATTGCCTCTTGAAAAAACACCTTTGGGACACCTATTTCCTCATGTTCTCCTGAAATCTTAGTTTAAATTCAAACCAAAGATTGCTTGGGAGACAACAAGATCCCCATTGATAGAATATCTGGCTGATGGAGGAATATCAAGATCTCCTCCTATTTCTTTGTAATTTCTGTACAACTAGAAACTTATTCTACCTTTCTTTAAAGCAAAGTTTCTCAATTTTGGAAATTTTAAGATGAGTGACCTAGAATTCCCTAGACAGTATGCCAGACTGCCAGGGGAGAAAAACATTTTTCGAGACATTTGGGTGAAGGACTACCTGGCTATGGGTAAAAGTAATTCCTGCTTTGTGAAGCATAATCATCTTGTTTATTTAATGTTTTATTTTTTTAAGTAGCTGATTTTATTCTGCTGTGATGCCAGTTTGAAACAAAGTCTTCAAATGGCCCCAAGTTCCCAATTTCCCATCACTGTGTTTATGTTAAAATAGACAAATATTTGTTTGCACCAAAACGGACTTCAAACTTGCACTGAAATTTATTTGCTTTTTTTTAAAATCAATCGTTTTAGGAACACCTGATTGTCCTCTGGAATTTTTACCACACATTACAGACTTTTGGCATAGCATTTAGCATGAATCCAAACTGTAGTTTAATAATCATGGCTTGTGGTTTAGTATATCCTCCATTGTGGCTTGTCTGATAAACCATTGATAAAACCAACCATATTTTAATATGTTATGGTCTTAAAACTAAATATATGAGGTTTCGGTATCAGAATATAGAATAAAAGAGTTGGAAGGGAACTTGGATGTCTTCTAGTCTGACTCAAGGAGGAAGCCCTATATCATTCTGAACAAATTGCTGTGCAATCTCTTCTTTAAAACCTCCAGTGATAGAGGCCTTACAACTTCTGGAGGCAAGCACTTTTATGGTTAATTGACAGGAAAATTCTCCTTAGTTCCAGGTTGGATTCTCATTGATAAGTTTCCATCTTCTTGTCCTCCACTAAGGTGTTGTGGGGAATGGGTTGATTCTTCTCTCCTCTGTGACAACCCCTCAAATATTGGGAGTCTGCTATCATGTCACCCTTAGTCCTTCCCTTAATTAGACTAGACATAACCAGGTCTTGAAAACATTCATCATTTATCCTCCAGCTACCTAATTTTCTTTGTTGTTGTTCTCTGCATGCTGTCTCAACATCTTTTTTGTCTCATGGCAACCAAAACTGTCCAAGTGTGATCTTACTGAAGCAGGATAAAGTGATACTAACACTTCACATGACCTTGATACTATCTGTCTGTTGATGCAGCCTAGGACTGCTTTGACTTTTTTTTTTTTTTTTGCAACTGCAGCACACTTGCTGGTTCATATTTAGGTGGTTATCCACTGGGAATCCTAGATCCCTCTCACAGCTGTTGAGTTCTATATTCTATACCTTTGATTTTACTTGCCTAAGTGTAAAGCCTTACTTTTATCACCACTGAATTGCATTTTGTTGGATAGGTCCCAGGGTTCAAGTCCTTCTGGATCTTGAGCCTATCTTCTACCAGTAAAATGTTGGCTATTCCCCCTGTTTGGTGTCATCTGCAAATTTCACAAGTTGCTCTTCTATTCCTCATTCCTATTAAGTGTTGTACCTTATGATTCTTGACTCTTGACAAATGTATCTTTTCTTTTATGTACACTGAGCATTTGCACCGACACATTTGTTGTGTGTCCAATCACACTTGGCCAATAAAAAATTCTAATTCTAATCTAAATCAGGGGTGGTTAATTAATTTCCCCAAGGGCCACCTTGGAAGGACAGATGTGAAGGGTCACTGCTGACCCCATGGCCACCAACCCTGCCACCACTGCTGTTGCCATGGGCTGGAGAAAGATAGTCAAAGGGCTGGATGTGGCCTACAGGCTCAAAAATGTCCAGGTCTGATATAAACTGTTTATGAAGATATTGAAGAGTAGTAGGCCTAAAACAGAAAGTTAAGTTACCTCACTGCATGCTTCCCTCCATGTAATTCCATTGAAGACTACACATTGAGTGTGGTTGGTCAGCCAGTTACAAATCCATCTGGTAATGATGCTGTCTGCCCCACCTTTTTCTACCTTAATAAGAAGTGTACTGTGGTCTACTATGTCAAATGCCTTATTGATGTCCAGGTATACTATGTCAACATCATTTCCCTGGTCCAGTAATTTAGTCACTTAATATTAATAATTTAGTCAATAAAGTATTTCTGGCATGATCTGTTTTTGACAAAGCCCCATGGGCCTTTAGTAACAGCTTTGCTTGTGCTTAACTGTTACAAAACACCTTGATAATCTTTTCCAGGATCGATGTCAGGTTGATCAATTTGTAGTTTTCTCATGTCCCCCCCACTTTTTTTAGAAGAAGGGAACCACTTCACCTCTCTTCCAAGTACTCCAGAAACTGTGAAATATATGGTTCAATGGTTCCAAGATTATGCCTGACAGCTCCTTCAGAACTCCAGGGTGTAATCCACCTGGTCCTGGGGATTTGGATTCATTTAGTTTGGATAGGTGTTTTCTTTCCTTAGGTGTCTTCTTCTTTTTCTTGCCTATTTTCACTTCTATTCCTAATCTGTCATTTATGGTACTGCTTTTGATAGGTAGGGCTGTATTCTCCTTTTGTGTTTAAGGGATAGACATATTATATTACTGATAAAATACATTCTCACAATCCAAAATTTTCATCAAAATTTTAAAAATTACCATTACACAATCTTACCATTAACTTCACCCCTTTTACTGTGTTTTGAATATTTGGTCAGTGGAATGATATGCCTGCCTTTATACAGTGTTGAAAAAGGCCAAGAAACTAGATGGATGTTAATAAGATTTGAATCTCTTAACTCAGCTGTTAAAAGAAGGAAAACCTTCCATAAATTAGAGAAATTAAAATTTGGTATAATCTGCCTACAAGAAGTACATATTAAAAAACAATATGTTGATACAGCCAAAATTAGGGAAAATATTCACTTCTTTGACACAATGCAAGAGGAGTGCTGTTATACATTAAAGATATTATCCCAGCGAAATTGATCTATACCGACGATGATGGAAGATTACTAATGGTGGAAATAATGGACAATAATATGAAAACACTCCTGATTGCAATCTATGCCCTGAATGACAATCAAGAAGAATTTTATAGAAAACTACATATGAAAATAATCGAACTGGACTATGCTAATATAGTTATGATGGGAGATTTTAATGGAATTGTAGACAATAAATTGGACTATACAGCACAGAAAACAACAAAGCAAAACGAAAGACTCTCCCTAAATCTTTTTTCACAATGATAGATGAAATAAATTTAAAAGATACTTGGAGAGAAAGAAATGCTAAGACTAAACAATACACCTTCTATTCAAACAGACATTTATCATGGTCCAGAATAGATACGATATGGATGTCAACAGAATTGTTAGCTAATATCCAAGAAATAAATATTGAAACAAGTACTTGGGCAGATCACAATCCAATGACAATTAAATGGAAAGGACAAAGAAGAAGATCTAGATGGACGTTAAATAATACTATATTAAAGGAAAAAGACTTCATACAGCCTCTTTCTTTAGAGAAAATAAAAAAGAAGACACATCAATGCAGAATGTATGGGATACAATGAAGGCATATGCCAGACTAATAGACTATACAAGGAAAAGAAATACCATGAAAAGACTAGCCTCAAAAAAAATTAGAGGATGAGTATAAAGGACTTGAAAAAGAGCTACAGACAATGCCAGAGAAAAAGGATTTTAAGTTAAAAATGGATATAATTAAACATAAAATGGGACTAATGGAAAAAGAAGAACTAGCACAGAAAATCAGAGGTGTGAAACAGAACTATTTTGAAGATGCAAATAAACCAGGTATATGGTTAGCATATAAATTGAGAAAGGAGAAAGAATCAAGGAAAATATTGCAATTAACAGATGATCAAGGCCAAGTTTGCTATGGAAGTAAAGAGAAGGAAATTATATGAGACTATTATGGGAAACTATACACACAAGAGAATATTGATGAGGAAAGAGTTAGACAGTACTTACACAATGCTCATCTACCCCAGATACCCAAAGAGATTGAAACAATGTTAGAAAGCAATATAATGATGATGGAGTTAACTGAAGCACTTAAGAAGCAAAACAATGGAAAGGCACCAGGTCCAGATGGACTTCTGTCAGAATTTTACAAAACACTACAAGAATCATTGAACCTTCCATTGCTAGAAGGTATGAATGAAGTTATGTTAAAGAAGAAGATACCTAAATCATGGTTAGAAGCTTATATTACACTTATCGCAAAAGAGGAGGCCATTACAAATCAAGAACTATAGACCTATTTCCTTACTAAACACAGATTATAAAATTTTTGCTTCAATATTGGCAGAAAGACTTAAAAAATACCTAAATAATTTTATCCACCCTGATCAAAATGGATTTCTGCCAAGAGACAAATAAAAGACAATATGAGAGTAATCTTGGACACTTTGGAATATTACAAGGCACACCCTGAAAAACAAATGCCTTTGATATTTTTAGATGCACAGAAGGCATTTGATAATGTAAATTGGTGATTCATGTTACTACAGTTGGAACAGATGGGCTTTGGTAAAAAATTTATCCAAGCAATAGAAGCTATATATCTTAACCAAATGGCAAAGGTAATGATAGAGGGAGAACTGACAGACTCTATTGATATAAGAAAAGGAACAAGACAAGGGTGCCCACTATCACCTCTGTTGTTTGTGTTAACCTTGGAAGTGTTAAACAGAAATATTAGAGAAGAAAAGGATATAAAAGGGATGAAAATTAAAAAGTAAGAATTTAAGTTGCAAGCATTCACAGATGATCTGGTTTTCATTTTAGAAGACCCACTAGAAACAACATCAAAATTGATAGAAAAGATAGAGGTATATGGAAAGGTGGCTGGTTTGAAAATAAATAAAGACAAAACAAAGATTTTGACAAAGAATATGCTATCAAGACAAAAAGGAAGAACTGGCAGATGTATTGAAAATCCAGGTCATGAATAAGATCAAGTACTTGGGGATATCATTTGACAGCAAGATGTAGTACACTAAAAGAGAATAACTATATTAAACTTAAGCAGCAGATAGCGCTAGATTTGGTGAAATGGGAAAATTTACAACTGTCATTAATAGAGAGAATATCAACAATCAAGATGAATATATTACCCAGAATTTTATATTTGTTCCAAACAATTCCAGTTAGGCTTGGAAAAGATTATTTTGAAGATTTAAATAAAATTGTGTTGAAATATATATGGCAAGGTAAGAAAGCGAGAATAAAGTTAAAACTTTTGCAAGATGCCAGAATAAGAGGAGGATTTGGTTTGCCTAATTGGGAGTTGTATTACCAAGCTACAAATTTGATGTGGGTTAAGGAATGGATAACATTAAGAAATACTAGATTGTTGACATTGGAAGGCATGATCTGTTGTTGGGGTGGCATGCTTTTTTATGGTACAAAGGAACTAAAACACAGGGGTATTTTAGAAGACATTATATATGGGAGTCTCTGTGGTTAAACTGGGAGAAGACTAAAAGGCAATGTTATTTGAAAATTGCAGTCTGGTTGTTGACTACTGAAGCATTTTCCTATCCTATAATATATAAAAAGGAACAAACAGTTAGATATGGTGAAATATTGAATGAAAAGGGTGAACTTAAATCTATGCAAAAATTAGACAAACAAGTTATAAAGATGAATTGGTTTTCATATGCGCAAATACATTCAAGGTATGATAAAGATTCTAAAACAGAAGGTTTCTATGATAAACTGACTGATTTAGATAAGATTTTGACAGGTACTGATGAAAAGGTGATTTAAAAATTGTATGGATATTTATTAGAAATTAAACTAGAAGAAGAACAAGTTAAAGAAACTATGATTGCTTGGGGGAAGAATTTTGGATATGGGATTGATCCAGAGAAATGGCAAAAATTGTGGTCTCAAAATTGTAAAATGACAATGTCAACAGCATATAAAGAAAATTTGTATAAGATGTTTTACAGGTGGCATTTTCCCCCAACAAGAATAGCAAGAATGTTCAAGAACAAATCTGAAAAATGTTGGAAATGTCATCAGATACCTTGCTCATATTACCATATGTGGTAGACTTGTGCGGATGCCCAAAAATATTGGACTAAAATCCACACGTGGTTGGAAAAAATGACAAAAAAGCATATAGACTTGAAACCAGAGATATTTTTATTGGGAATTTTACCTGAAATATATAGTAAAGAATTGAAATACCTGATTGTAAATGTATTAATAGTGGCTAGGATTGTATTTGCCAAAAACTGGAAAAATGAGAAAATACCATCACAGGAGGAAATTATTAAGAAAATATTGGAATGGGCTGAAATGAGTAGATTGACATTTGAAATCAGAGAACAAGATGATAAACAATTTTATAGATATAAAATATCATTTTGTAGATATAATAAGAAAAAAAATACAAAAAAGATGTATTTTTTTTCTTATTATATCTACAAAATGATTGTAGGATAGATTTGAGATGATAATATGAACTACCATAAAACAAATTAAGTAAAATATGGATTATCTCGTAAAACATGAATGAATAATAGTATAGTCAAATGATTGATTAACAATGATATTAATGTATTTAATGTTTGATTGACAATATGAGAAACATATATAATGTAATTGTAATTGAAGACTACGAAATGGAAGCACAGAAAAATTTGGAAACCAACCGACATACTGTATATATGGAAGATGGCTTGATGTTTTTATGTTTTGTTTGTCTACGTTTGTCTTAAAAAACAATAAAATTTAAATAAAAAAAAGATTTGAATCTCTGGTTTTGTAAAAAGTTGACTAAATAGTTCTAATTCATTTCTTAAGAATAGAAATATTGTTTCATTTGAAAAGAAACAGACTGGTAAAAAGCTTAACAAACTGTTTCATAATTTGCCAAATAGATTCCATCTGTGTAAGCTAATATAACCCAAATGATGGCTTGTTTTATTCTGTAGAGTTTGACATATTAACATGTGTCATAATGTAACTGTTCTTCAGATCTTCCCATGCAGGGTATTGGTAAGGATATAGGTTTACATACAGTATGGATATTTATTAACATATGCCTGTATTATGCATTAGTGCCTTCCTTGTAGTGCATGCCTTAACTCCAAGATCTGTATGTTAATATTAAATAGAATCTTGAACAAAGCAGCATCTGTTTTCTCGATTAAAGATATTACATTGCTATTAATTTTGGAGCATTCAGTTCCTTATATAAAAGAGAACATGATTATTTGCCATCACACAGTATCATTAATTCTAAAATCAAAACTTAGATTTAAGGGTAGGAAGGGCTTCCAAATCCACATTACCAAACTGATCCAGTGTGGAAGTATGTCCAAACATCCTGGGGATATATTGTCCCTCCTATCCCCTATTAAATTTCTCCTCTTTCAAATTTCTGGGAGTCTACCTTAGCCAAGATCTCACCTGGAAAAATAATACATTCCAGGTGGTCAGGAAGGCTCAACAGAGACTCCATTTCCTTAGGGCCTTGCAGAAATATCAGATAGAACAATGACTGATGACTTCCTTTTACCTGTGTACTCAGGGGTGGGATTCTACCAGTTTGCACCTATTTGCTAGAACCGGTTGTTAACATTCGAAGCAGTTCGGAGAACCGGTTGTTAGAAGAAATTACTGACCTAATCCTGTAAGGAAGGCAGGAAGGAAACATTCTGGTGTTACATAAACTGCCTCTCCATTAACGCTTATTACATTCTTGGCAGGACTAGACTTCCTGTCTCAGGAACATTTCTGGAGTTTATATCTCTTCCTTTGCTGGTACTTTGCTTGTGTGTGGAGTGACCATTGAAAAAAGTGACTTATGACCATTTTTCACACTTTCGACTGTTGCAGCATCTCCACAGTCATGAGAGGCCAGGCGAGGAGATGCGTGCCTCGATGTGAGTGATGTTGAGTTGGCCACGCCCAGCCAGTAACATGACCACCAAGCAATGTCCACCCAGTCACATGACCACCAAGCCACACCCACCACCTAAGCCACGCTCACAGAACCAGTTGTTAAAAAATTTGAATCCCACCCCTGTGTGTACTATAGAAAGCGTCCTTACATATTGTGTTACGATATGGTATGCTGGCTTGACAGCCACAGACAAAAAGGCATTACAGTGGGTGATAAGCACAACACCAAAAAGTATGGGCTGTCCCCTGATATCACTTGCCAGGACCCGCTGCCTCAGCAGAGTGAGGAAAATCTTCAGAGATGATTCACACCCTGTTCAGCACTTCTTTACTCTCCTACCATTGGGCAGGAGATATAGAAGCATAGCCAGCCAAATGAATAGGCTGAAAAATAGCTTTTATCCGTGGGTTGTCAGACTTCTGAATGCAACATAAATGGCACAATTAAGTTTAATATGATAGACTTGCAGGGCCAGCACCAAGGGAGGCTCATTTCAATGTCATTGTACACATGTTGTGCATTGACAGTAAACGTTTGATTTGATTTGATTTGATTTGATTTGATTTGATTATCATACACAGGGGAGAAGGATTTCCAAATCCCCAATACTGTTCCATTAAGCAGCACACAACAATCAAACCCTGCAGTTGGTACCAGCAGAATTTTCACTTGCTTGTTTTCTACACCTTTGTGTGTAAAAGGGAACAAAATGACTTAGAAGAGAAGCTTTTAGCCTTACTTTGGGTATCTGGTTTTAATCAGGGCTGACCTCGTGCACAAGACCCAATTTGGTATAGTGGCTGAGACACCAGGTTGAAAATCAGGAGACCTCTATTTCAGGCATAAAACTGGGTGACCTTTGGCCAGTCCCTCTCTCTCAGCCATAGGAAGCAGGCAATAGCAAACCATTTCTGAAATCCTCCTAAGAAAATTGCAGGGACTTTCCTGGTACGAAGGCACAAAACCACACACAGAGCCGTCATGCACAGTTAAATGTTTTTTTTTAAAGGAGACTAGAAAAGCAGCTAGATGACATTGATTTCATCTTTCTGTAGAAGATATTCCATAGAAGATATTGGGTTTCACCTGTCTTGTCCATAGCTGGACAAAAAAAGAAAAAACCTGCATTACCTATTGTTTTGATTTATTCTTTGGCAGAATAACGAGATGGCACAGTGGTTAAAATGCAGTACTGCAAGCTACTTCTGCTGACTGCAGTTTGGCAGTTTGAGTCTCACCAGGCTCAAGGTTGACTCAGCTTTCCATCATTCCGAGGTCGGTAAAATGAGAACCCAGATTGTTGGGGACAATATGCTGACTCTGTAAACTGCTTAGAGAGGGCTGTGAAGCACTGTGAAGCAGTGTATAAGTCTAAGTGCTATTGCTATTATGTTGACAGTATGGACGAGGCTGGGGAAATGGCCACATAGATAAATTTAAAGGAATAGCTGGTCCTCTGATCAGCTGTTTGGGGCAACAAAGCACAACCAGTGCTAGTGAGATTGGAGGCTTTCAGCAATACGTTTTTCAGGACAGTGGTAGTAGTCACAGAAAATTTAATACTTAAAAAAAAATATGCCAGCAAATTACACAAGACTGCTTGGTGCACTGCATGTTGATAACATGTACCTGGTAACATCCATATGAAGATGGATTAGAGTTTGGTGAAATCAATGCAACAATAAATATAAAGAATATGCTGCGATTGTCTGTAAATAAAAATCTTAAACCTGAAATGGGTCAATATCCTTATTCTGAAAATACAGAGAGTTGTGGACAAGTGTTCTGGTCCTACAGAACATTTAATTGAGCAAATGTTCACTATACAAAAAGAAAAAAAAGTGCCATCACACTTATGCAATATTGTTATTATTAAGGAAATCTGTTGATAGCTGGGTCCTAACAGACAAATATAAAAAAATGAAACATGCATGTTTTGAGTTCAAGAAATATTTTGGCTATAACTTTTAATTTTTCATGTTTACTGTTGCCTGAGTATTGTATATCCTGAAGCTCAAAGTGGCATACAAAGATCAGTTTCCTTCTATTTCCTCATCCACACACCCCTGAGAATAGATCTATTACCAATAGATGAGAGAAATAAACTTCTGTAGCTGAACATGGAACAGAATGTAGTCAAATACCTTAACTAGTCAAATACCTTAACTACTAACTCCATCCTGAATTTAAGCTGACTTGGAAGAATTTTAAATTGATTTGAAGGCCATCTTGGTTCTTTTCACATGACCACCTCTGCTTGGGCTGAAGGCAGAAACATTATATTCAGATGTTATTATGTAAATAATCTTCAACTCTAGATTATGTAGTAATAATAATATGCAGATTATTGTATTTCATTTCCTATCTACCAAACATAACATTCTTTCTTCATCATCCTGACAACTTAAAATGACCTTGAGTGCTTTCGGGATCGAAATTATTTGTTGAACAACTTGTAGTCAGTAAAACAATATTGCAACATTCTTGTTTACTGTCTCATGTGAGTTCATTTACATAGTGTTTCAGAATATTTGTCTACAACCCTGGACCACGAGGTGAATGCATCATGGATATTTAGTTCAAGTTCAAGACACTTGCTGCAGCATTAGCAATAATTACATGTTTTATTATATGAGAAGGGCTAAGTTTATGTATTGCAGCATTAAGATTATGGTAGTGAAGGATGGAATATTACAGCTAATGGATTCAGGGCTTGATTTATTTCTCACATGGTTAGAATGCTGGATTGATGATTTTCAAGCCCACATTAGAAGCCAGCTGACCTAGCAGTTTGAAAGCATGCAAGTATGAGTAGATAAATAGGTACCACTTTAGTGGGCTTATTAACAGGGACATGAAAGGAACCCCCAACTGGGCATCCCCTGGACAACAATAATGTCACCAAACATCTATAGAGATTCTCCGTCATCCAGGTGCTTTTTCAGGAGGCAACTGGACTTTCTTGTTTGTTTTTTTTTGAAGATGTTTTGCTTCTCATCCAAGAAACTTGTTCAGCTCTGACAGGATAGTGGGGAATGGAAGGATTTATATTCCTTTCAGACAGCTGGTCATTTGCATCCTTTTAGAGGGTCGTTGAAGCACTTGGAGGTTTATCTGTGCCCTCAGGGTCACCTGAATGATGTCACCAGTTAATCCTTTCACCACAAAAGTGCTTTGGTGCATCTCACACATAAGTATACTAGAGTATGAGGATGAAAATGTGTTTTTTCACT
Organism: Notechis scutatus; assembly: GCF_049901735.1. Lineage (NCBI taxonomy): Eukaryota > Metazoa > Chordata > Lepidosauria > Squamata > Elapidae > Notechis > Notechis scutatus. Next base: position 242,810,402 of record NC_142010.1, on the reverse strand, counting down.
GGCAAAGACTTTTGTTGCTGTTGTAGCAGATACCAAGGACTGGCCTCTCCTTGATCTTCTCCACTGCCCCTGAGAATTTATTTATTTATTTGTATGCAGCCTTTATTATTTTTATAAATAACTCAAAGTGGCAAACATTTCCAACATACCTTCTTCATCTTCTTTTCCCCACAACAACAATCTTGTGAGTTGGGTTAGGGCTGAGAGAGACTGACTGGCCCCAAATCATCCAGCTGATGGGGCTTGAACTCACAATCTCCTGCTTTGCATCCAGGTGCCTTAATTAATAGACCAATCTGGGTCTCTTGGTGGTAACAACTAGTAACATTGAGAGCCCTGAAACTAGAAACACAATTTTTTGATGGTCTGTGAAGGTTTTAAAAAAATACATTAATATCCATTGACACACAAGTGGGATCCTACCAGTTCTAGAGAACTGGTAGCTCCAAAGAGCAGTTGACACCAAACCGGTTCACTGGGATGAGGTTTTGTTTTGTTGTTTGGCCCACCCACCTGCCTGGCTCTAGGATGTCCTTTAGTGGATGCATTTTCCTCCTCAGGTGCTTTGCATAGCACAGCTGAGTCCCGCTTGTCAGCTGGAGAAGGTAAATGCTTGCCGGAGCTGGTAGAGTACACACGCATGCAGCATGCGATTGATGCGCATGCGCACGCTCCCCAAAGCAGTTGTTATGCCGGTCGGATCCCACCCCTGCATTGACATACTGGACCAGATGTTCCAAGATCCAAGTCTGCTGAAGTTGTTGCACTTGTGGAGGCATATATTTGTCCATGGTAAACAGTTACCAAACACAAGTTGAATGCTTTTAAGAAAGGCCCCAAAGAATCCAGAAGAGATTATTAGGATCAACCCTGGCACTATGCTATATTCTGTGACGTGAGAATGGGCCTGCTTTGTGGTTGTTTTATTTGTGAATTAAAGAAGAAGCAGTCCATCACAGCTTCTTTCTTGAATCAGATCTGACCCTCACTGTAGCATAGGGAAAAGTTTTGGCAACAGAAGCTGTACCACAACATGTGAAAGAAATCTGTCATGCAGATTTTTCCATTGTGCTCATGCTTCAAGATGAGCAGGAATCAGAGGTTTTTTTTTCAACCGGCTCACAGAAGCCAAATTATTCGTGGGCCTGTTAGGGTTATGGTGAATAATATAACCACAACGAGTGACAATTCAGGAATGCAGAATGTTACGCTTGCAAAAAAAAAGGGGGGGGGCATATTTGTTGAAGACTTACTATTTCCAGTTTAGCTTGCATCCAGCACACTTCTGGCCAGTCCCAGCAGCCAGATGCAGCAAGCACACAAACCTTTCAGTTCAGCTAGCAAAACTACAGATTGCTAACTTCAACATCTGCTAGCTTTCAGATGTGCATGGTCAAGGAAGCTAGGAGTCTTTCTTATCTCAATGGAAACCCATCCTGTCTGCCATTAGATGTGGGAATGACCAGTAATTTGAATAGATTTCTGGATGAGAAGAAAGGCTACTACCTCCAACCTATCCTTTGCTTCTCAATCTTAACTGCTGGGGTATGCTCAGAAATAGTCTTTTGCCCACCCCTCCAACTCTGGATGAGACTAGAGTGAAACCTCTGGTCATGAACGTTTCAGTTCACGACCAAATTGGGTGACAACCCAAAATTTCAGAAAATTTTAGCATCTGGTTGTGAACAAATTTGCGATCTAATATGGCCGGGGCCATTTTCCCCTTTCTGCACCATTTTGACAGCTCGTTTGACAGCCAAATTTCCTGTTTCCACGTTTGCAGTAATTTTGCAATTAAACATGGCCTCTAATCAATTGAAGAATGGTATGAGTGTTGGTGAGAAGAAGGTGTTAATGAAAATAGAAATAGAAGTGAAGAACAAATCATTGACAAGTATGAGCATGCTGTGCATGTTACCGATCTTGCTGCAGAGTACAAGAAGCCAAAGTCTACAATCTCGACTATTTTGAACCAGAAAGAGGCTATTAAAGCAGCTAGTGTTGCAAGGGGAATGACAATGCTAATCAAGCAGAGGCCTCAAGTACTGGAAGAGGTGGAAAATCTGCTCTTAGTATGGTTGAACAACAAGTAACTTTCAGGTGACATTGTAAGTGAGGCAATCATATGTGAGAAAGCTAGGAAGATACATGGCAATTTGTGGCAATTTCCAATGTGGAAATGAGTTTCAGGTCACGACCAAATCGGGTTGCGACCAAAGTTAGGGAACGAATTGTGGTTGTGACAATTCCACTGTATTTTCCACAGATTCTGTGTATTTTCAAGGCAGGTGGTGGTATAAAATAAAGCTGTCTTAATTTCTATAATTACTCCAGTAAACCTTTAATTAATGTTCTGAGGAAATTGTCCCAGCACTATTTTACAGTACTCCCAATTGGGCAAGTCTATGTGGTGTAACAGTAGAGAAAGAGGTATATTAATCTTTTAGTCTTCCAGGAAATCAATACGATAGTCCTTGACTTATGACCATTTGTTTAATAACTGTTCAAAGTTACAATGGTTGCTAAAAAAAGTGATTTATGACTGATCCATGCACTTATAACCATCACAGTCTCCTTGAAGTCACATGATTTTGATTTAAGAACTTTGGAATCAGCATGTTTTTTTACAGGGGTTGCAGTGACCCTGGATCAAATGATTATCATTTGTGCCATTTTGTCAGAGGGCTTCTGATAAGCAAAGTCAATAGGGGAAGCTGGATTTGCTTAACAACAATGGCAAAAAATATCATAACATTAAGCTTAACAACTACATTGCTTAGTGATAGAAGTTCTGGTATCAGTTGGGTCATTAGTTGAGGAATACCTGCATTTCTATAGCAATAAATAAATATTAAGAATTAGGCTTGAACTTCAGAAAACAAATGATACCCAGAATCCCAAAACTTTGAAATTGAAATAGAGTAAGTGGTTGTAATGTGGCATGTTCCCGACTTAGCAGTCTGGTCATCTCATTTTGTCTTATTTCTATTATTATTCCTCACTCATAAGCAGTCCCCTCAGCATAATTTCTGTGCAGGCTGAGCTGAATGCTGGTTCCAACAAAGAGGATGAGCTAGTTCAGGACCATCAGAAAGGGGTGACAAGGGACATCAAGAGGTTTTGGAAACCCCAGTGCTGAAAGGGATGCACTCCAGGGAACTTCGGGAAGTGGGGAGAGTGATCAACTAGATGAGGACCCACCTGTGCAAGCAGGAGATGGAGGTGACCAGTTGCCGTTGGTCAGTTTGGAACAGTAATCCATGACAAGACTAGCTGATGAGGCACAGCAGCAATTGGTTGACTCTGTTGAAGAATAGTTCCCACCCTCCCATCTCCGATCCATGGACAAGAAGAGCTGAACACCAAGAAGCACAGCAGAGGTCAATGAGGCTACTCGCAAGGAAGCAGCCTCGCTCTCTCCTAACAAGAAACACCAGTTGGGGTGGATTTAAGCAGGCAAGGAAGGCAAGTGGCTGTCACAGACAGACAACCATCCATTTTTTTTATGTGACACCTTCGGCTTCTTGCCTCGCTCTTGTGCTTCATCTCGGTGCCTTGTTCCTGTGTTGTAGGTTGTGGGCTTAATTTGAGGAAGATGTTGTTGCTTTGACCGTATTTCTGAGACTCCTGTTTCAACTTGGACTTTCTTGGAGAGAACTGCTCTTTTCTTCATTGTCCTTCAGAAACATTGAAGCCAAACTACTGGCATCCTTTCAGGTTTGCTTGCTGCTATTTCATGCTTCATGCTCAAGCCTCACTTCTTTGTGGCCAGCCAACCGACTCCTTGTTGCTGGTGCCTCAGGTGTTGCACTGTCTCTGTTAGCCACACTCCTTTAGTGAACCCCTGTTGCCTTTGTTAGTAGACATCTGGTCACCAGACGTCTGGACTACTTTTCGGCTCCTACCAATTGTGGGAATTGACTTCAGTTTTGGGGAATGCTATATAGGAGTTTGTTGTGAAATAAACACACTGAATCTCTCTTGAGTGCTACTTGTGTGGATTGGGACAGGATAATTATCTGGCATTCTCACCTAAAAAGTTCTCCATTGTATTTCTGAGTCTACTGATACATTCTTTGTATGGATGAGCACATACAGTAGAGTCTTGTATTTAAATCTTGTTAACAACAGCCTGCTAAAATGTTGAATTTTATTTCAGTATCTGGTAATGACAGGAAAGCTGAGTCATGAATCAATAAGAAACTCTTACAAGAAGAACCATTTCAGGCTAAAAATGACAAATTCGGGAATTTCTGTTTGTTGTCTTCTGTTTCTTTTTAAAATAGAACCAAAACTGTTCTTTTTATGAAAATAGTTTTGAAGTCCTTACTTTTCCAATGGTGCCATTGGGCACTGGAAAATATTTGTTCATTTATTTAATGTCTGTTCAACAGTGTAGTTTAAAAAGTAGTCAATCCTTTTCATAGATATCATTGTCATGAAACCAGTCCTGTGTGGCTTATGCTACTCATGGTTATGATAAGGACAAAAAAGTCAATTTAAAGCAAGAATACTATGGCCAAGGACTGTAATAAACAGAACAACATCACTGTAATTAGGTCTATACAGAAGCCAATCAGTGTGTGAACTAAATGATGTAAAAACTTTGACCTACAAAGAAGTATGAGGTCAAGGTGAAATTCAGAGAGGCTTAATGCATTTTTTGCCTTCTGTTAACCTTATTTATCTCAAATGGGACCACATGCATGGATACAATTTATGATTATCTCTTGTTTTTTAAAATAGTAATTTTATTTTAATTAATTTAATGTACACTTCCCAGATTCGAAAAGTTTTTATGAGGTGTCCATATGCATAAATAAATCAATACATCTTTCTCAAGTCTTAGATTGGGCCTAATATTTTAAGTATCTATTCTACTGGAAATGTCTTGATTGATTTTGACCTGGACCACTTACAATTTTAATAAAGCCTGTAAACCAAGAAGTAATGTCTTTTTATGTGTATGTCAAGATTGAAATGCTAATATCTTTTGTAATTTTTAAAAAAATTAGTTTTCCTTTATTGAGAAATACATTTCATCCAAACAATTTGGGGAAGAAATAGTGAAGTGGAAAAATGGTTCCATTTTTACAAGTGCAGCACATACACTGAAATAATTCCTATCTGGACAAAGAGAGAATTTGAGATTGCCTATAAGTTTTCCATCCAGTTGCTTCTCACGAGGAAACTGCAGTGTACAAAGGAAAAAAAATCCAGAAATAATTAATATAAAAGCACAAAAATGGCAAGCAGATATAAAAACTTCTATAAGTCACTCATTAGGTGAGATGAGCAACTTTCTTTCCAGTGGCAGCTACTTAGTGAGTAGAACTAAGAGAAGAATACAAAAGTTCAAGGAAAAACAAATGGCTTGAACGTCGTAGGGATCCACAAGGTAGGGTTTGCAAACCCTCTTCCCAAAACTAGGCTACTTGGAAATAACCATCTTGTCTGGAGTAGACCATACATCTGAAAATTTCTTTTCAAATGAATTGGCTTTTTCTGAAAACTTTTGACCTTCAACTGTAGAAAGCACCATTACAGCATTAATGCACCTGAGAACCAGTTTGGTACACTGGTTAAGGCAATGGTGATGACTGGGGAGATCTAAATACTGCCAACTTTGAGAAACATTGTATTAAGAGAACAATAGAAACCAAGATACTATGAGTTCTAGTCCTTTTTTAAGGTATAGAAGCCAGCTGACTGACTATGGGCCATCATTGTCCTTTAGCCCAATCCACTTCACAGCATTGTTATTGCAGGGAAAATAATAGGAGGGTTCATTATGTTCACTGCCTTCAGTGGTAAAAAAATACAGGTAGCTTGTACATTTCAATAAACATTTTGTGGGCTGCCCAACAAGATTTTGGATCAGGTTAACATATGCATAATCAGGACCAGGGAGCATCTGCTTCATTTCTGAGGTTAAATCCTGCTTGGTACTTCATTTTGCTCTTCCTTTTTAAAGACTATTCATACAACAAGCACATGACAGTTAACAGATAATTCAGCAATTATTTTTTAAGCTCAAATTGAATATAAATATCTACTTAAAGCCTCAACCTGTCTGGAAGAACTGAGTTGCTTCCTTAATTTCCTTTCTCTTGGATGCGTGACCTTTTCAGTCTGCAACTCATAGAATTGGGCCTGCCTCCTTCTTTTAACTGGTATGAAATCTAAATGGAAAAACAGGAGAAAAATACAGTGAACAAATAAAATAACTTGTTGATGATTAGGGAACACAAAATTGTGGATCCTTTTCCCCAGTTAGAAAGTACTTTTGTCCTGTTCTCCCAAAGACCATGTGGTGGCAGTCCATGTCAGCCCACAGTGTTCACTGGATGGATGTTCCTTTTCCTAAAAAACAAAAAATAAAAAAAAACCAAACTTGGCATTCTTCATGACAAACACATCTGCTTCAAGTGCCAAATCATTGCTAAGCTTCTCAAGATTGTTCTGAGAAGGTCACAGTAGACCTCTTCTAAATCTAATGTAGTATAATAAATGTAATCTAAGGGAACACAAGCTTCAAAATAATAAATTGTTTCTGAATATGCTCACATGTACTGCTGGTATTTTTTTATTTCCAAAAGACAACAGATCATACAGTGTTGATTTCTTCTGATTCTACTCCATTGAGATTAAATATATTCTTCCAAATATCAGAGCTATCCTCCTGGAATATCACTTTTGTTTCTAAATTATCTTATTTGAGGGTCTATTTCACTGTATATATATCCTAAATCTAAAAAGATTTTTTTTCCACTAGGTTAAACAAGTTTAAGAATTTTCTTTTAATAAGCAGCAAAATAGTGATTAAAATTATAATTTTAGAAAGTCACAAATGCAGATCAATTTGAAATAAAATTTGGAAAATAAGAATCCTTCCCATGGGAAAATTTAGTTCTGAATTGGACAGTAGAAATTCGTGTAGTCAAGATTAAAAACAAGTTGTAGCAATTGTTAATATAGAAATAATTATTGTTGGATTTCCCTCAGTATCTGATTTAGTATTTTTCTCTTGTTAATTTTCTTTTTATATTGTCTTTTGTGTCATTTTTTCCTGTTTTATTTTATTTTTTCTTCTTGTCGTATTAATGCATGATTATAATAATCCTCCAGGGAGGCACTACCTTGATATGGTTGTGTGTTTTGTATGCTCTGAGGAAGTTGATAACTACATTAGAGGTTCAACCCTACTTTGCAGGTCTCATCAGAGGAACAAGATGAAGAACATCTCTCTGATAAACAACTTGGTGAGATGTGCTTTGCAGAAACCCATAGTGGATCCATTGTTGCCCAGGTCAACAAGGACCACATTAGGTGTTTGAGTTCCTGGACACCTGGTGACAAATGGAATACAGGAATCAGGATTGTTGATTGAACCCCTAGAATCAACAACTGTAGGACTGCTGGAAGAAAAGGTGTTTACCCATTGCAAATATAAAAAGATTAAAACCAAATAAATAACAGTCCATTATTACAAACCAAGTCCAACAAGAAGATATTTGAAAATAATGCATCAGTTCTGGAAAGAACATCCAGAATAATAAATAACAGAAAAAAGGCTAGCAGAGCAACTTCAATTTATAAGACAAAATGTATTCACAGAAGCAGAATTGGAAGAACTGCAAAGGTCTACTCAAGGCAAATATATATGATCTATCATTTCCTCTCGGCTGACTCCCTCTAGTTTGTCCCTACAGTCTGAGCTATTTTCTGGCAATTCTTTGATTTCTTTGTCTTGAGTAGACCTTTGCAGTTCTTCCAATTCTGCTTCTGTGAATACTTTATTTTGTCTTATAAATTGATGTTGTTCCACTAGCCTCTGTTCTCTCTTTCTCTCTGTATGTGTATGAGAGCGAGAGGGTGGGGTGGGGGACGACACACCAAAAGTTCCAAAAGCTCTGTTTTCAATTGCTTTTTTCCCAACATTTACAGTGTAAAGTAGATTAAACTATTAAAACCAAATTTAGAAGGGAGAAAAGGAGTCAGTTGTAAAGTTTTGAGGATCTTCTTTTTAAAATCTTGGTTAATCTTTGTATTTTGATTCAGCTAATTTTTCATTTGATTGTTTGTTTGCACTGAGCTGCTTTTTGAAATGGTTTACTGAACTATGGTACATCCTGGCTGTGGACAAATACCATCTGCATCAAGGTAAACATATATATATGAAAGAGACTTTGCTTAAAGACAAAAAGGCTTTTAATAAATTAATGGATTATATTAAATCGAAAGTTTAAACTGAATACTAACAAAAAAAACAAAAACCTGTGGAATGTCCTTATAGAAAGAAGCCAATAAGAAAGGAACCATTCCTTTGGCCTAATCTTAAATTACCACTGGATAGTAAATTCTATTGGCTGTCATGTGAAAATCAGATGAACTCGTCACATTTTATGTTTCCATGTCTGATTGAAATATATGGATTGGAAAAATTCCACAAGAAGAATCACATTTAGAAGAAAGATGCTCTCCAGAGGAATTGCATTGAGTAAAAGATTTGAAACAAGGCAAAGCAACTAACAATCTCTCCTATTTGGGACATTCTCAATTGTGCTCATACAGCATATATGCCACCCAGTCAGAGACAATTTTTAGGAACCATATAGATTGAATTTATCCTTGATGATCTGACTCTAATCTGATCTTTCAGCTCTTCCAAAAGTACATCCACTATAACAAACACCATCCATCCTGCTGCGGATTGTCCTCTGTTTATATTGCCTTCCACCTTTCCCAGCATTAAAGAGCTTTATCCTTGCATAATGTATCTGAGATAGGATAAATTGAGAGGTCATTTGCGCCTTAAGTGAGAAGTTTGGGTTGATGTGTTTGATGATCCATTGTTTTGTTTCCTTGGCTATCCACAGTATTTTCAGGAGTCTTTTTCAATACCAAACTTCAAAAACACCAATACTATTCCTATCCTACTTCTTCAAAGTCTAACTTTTATTCCCATAGATTATATCAGTGAATACTGTTACTTGCATCATTCTGTTCCTCAGTTGCCAGCACTATTTCGATCTTGAAAGGTATAGACCAGGGATGTCAAACTCAATTTCATCGAGGGCTGCATCAGGGTTGTGTTTGACCTCAGGGGGGATGGGGTGGGAATGGTCAGCTCGATGTCACTCGTGTCAGGGATGCCTATGGGTGCCTGAGCTTGGGAGGTTTGTTTTCATTGGCAGAGGCACCGTGGCCCAGTCCTTCACTGTTTCCAGAATGAAAGTACCCCAAAGGCCGGATCTGGGCCTTGAGTTTGACATCCCTGGCATAGACACATTGCAGCATTTTAAATAATATTTTCCCTTATGAATATAGAAGCTGAATAGTGTAGGAGAAGTGGGATTTCTACTTATGGAAATGTTTAATTATTTAAAACATTTATTTGGGAAAGTTTTGAAACAGAATATGCTTAAGTAGTATAGCTACAAGTTCTCCTCCCCAACATTATCATTATTGGGTTAGATCTAAACTTGCTCATTATACAGTAGACTAAACCTACTCAAAATCAGCATCACTTCTATATATAACTGATTGCACAATGATAGAGATAGACATACAGACTAGATTTGGAAACTCATGCACAAATTCAAAGAGTGAAATTCATCTGAAAAAAGTGACTGTGGAAACACATTCATTCCTGCACATAATGGTTTATTCTGATACTTCTGTGTGAGTGATCTACTTAAGAAGATTGAATTCTAAACACCGTTTTAGCAAAATCCTCCAATTAATATTTTGAAATGTAAATGTTACATTTTAGTCAACATAGCAAAGAAGGAAATAGAGATATTCTGAGTATATAGAATGACACTATCATACCACAAGCTAATTGTTGGGGTAGATTTGGATTACTGTTTCTCTTAAATGTTTATCAAATACTACAATCCTAAGGCAAAATAAAATCCACAAAAATCCAACAATCAAAATCTCACAAGAAGGCAGTTGCAAACTTCAAATGTATTATTGCCAAGAAAACTATATATGTGGGTCATCTGCATTTGACCTTGTCTTAAAAGAAGATTTATTTTTTATCATACTAGGAACTTTGAAACTGACTAGGGGGGAATTATTTTTCTCTCAGGTCCTTATGTACCTGAGAACTGGAAAGGAAACACTTTTTTACAGTATTCATTCATACTAATAAAGAAACTATTTATTCATTCAATAGTCAAATTCCTTGTGTGTCCAATCACACTTGGCCAATAAAGAATTCTATATTTTTAGTCCATCAGTCTGAGACAAGAGGTCCCACTTTGGCAACTTTAAGATTTGTGGACTTCAACTCCCAAAAGTCCCCAGCCAGCATGTGTGGCTGGGAAATTCTGGGAATTGAAGTCCATAAGTCTTAAAGTTGCCAAGGTTAGAAACCCCTTGATCTAAGGCATCAAATACTGAACCACTTGAAAATTCTAATTATATTTATAAGCAGCTTGAAGCAAGAATAGCATTCCTTCTAAATCTATGGTCTGTATTACATTCAATATTCAGTGAATATTTCTTAAACTAAGCCAGGGGTAGGGAAACTTGGCTCTTTTATCACTTATGGACTTCAACTCCCAGAATTCCTGAGTGAGCCATAAAAGGTTCCCCATCCCTGGCCTACTGGTTTTTCAGTTGTGGGGGAAATCAATTTTTGACTTGAATGGGACTGTTTAATATACAAATGTAGGACATATGTCCTACATTTGTATATTAAACAGTCCCATTCAAGTCCTACGTTTGTATATTAAACAGTCCCATTCAAGTCCTATGTTTGTATATTAAACAGCCCCATTCAAGTAAAAAATTGATTTCCCCCACAACTGAAAAACCAGTAGGCCAGGGATGGGGAACCTTTTATGGCTCACTCAGGAATTCTGGGAGTTGAAGTCCATAAGTGATAAAAGAGCCAAGTTTCCCTACCCCTGAACAAAGCAATTGCCAGAATGTGATAATATCTGTGTTTGTGGCATCTTCTGAGGACCAATCTATAGCGTAGCTAGTAGCAGTAGGTTGGTTTCCAGCCTTGCTCAAGTTGACTAGAGCTTCATTGAACGGTTTATATATTGGTTTGAAGCTGTGCGCTCTCTTTTTCTTGTTCTCTTTTTATTTCATAGCCTTGAGGTGTTAGCCAGGGGATAATTTTAAACTGCAGGTTTCAAATCTATTTCAAGGTGTTCATGTGCTACAGAGACAAGGAAGACTATCTACAAAAACCATTTATCTTCACAGAAAAGCAGGGGGATCTAAATAGACTCAACTCCTTTCACTTACCTACTTCACATTGTAACACAGGGACAGATCATATTTTTGCAGATAGAAGTTTCATTTTGTATTTTTTATCCCAACTTTAAAGATTGCAGGGATTGTGGCTGATGATTTAATGATTTCGTTGAAATGGGTGGTGTTGAAATGTTCAGCATGTTTTATGATAGTTAGGGAATTTATAGGACAATTAAATGTAGAATGTTCTCAGAGGCCTAACATATCCATTCTGTCCCTTATTTTTAAGAAGAAGAAAAAAGATAAAAATCAGGTTTTGTTTGTTTTTTGCTATTTCAGTGGTGCAAATCTTTAAGTGAAGTCATAAAAATTGACCAGAGGTTGAATATAGACTGTAGCCCATGGATAGCTGCCTCTTATTGAAGAACATGGATAGAAATGTCCATCACACAGCAAAACTGTGATGTAACTTTATGATGCTAAAAATAAGGGAATAGTGGTTCTTTTTCTTGGTGTTTGTTTATCAGTTGTTTGGAATACAGATTCTATCAGCTCCAGTGTCATAGCTGAGAGCAGTTTTAGTCCAAAACTTTTGGTTCACATAACAGGAGAGAAGCCTATTCTGGTTTAATACTTGGTTTCTTATAGGTCACCTGAACTCAATAATTCAGCAGAATACTTATTTGAACTTGCAATACCAAAACAGAATTCCTGTCTATAAGAATAGGTCCCTCCCCACAAATTCAATATTGGCCTTGAGAGTGGTGAGGCAGTGGGTCGGGGCAAGGAATAAGGCTAGAAAGGAAACAGAAGGGACAGGTCAGGTGCACTGTGGGAAGGAGAGAATGTTGAGAACAGGGGTGGGTTATAAATATTTTTACTACCGGTTCCGTGGGTGTGGCTAGGTGGGAGTGGCTAGGTGGATATAGCCATGTGACTGGGTGGGGGTGGCTTCTTTCTTTTGCCCCCCCAACACTCTATTTTTTTGCCTCCTGGGCTTCAGAGAAACCTCCTGGGAGCCCATTTTTGCACAGCATCGCACCCCATCCCCGTATGCCCCTTTTTGCCTCCTGGGTCTCAAGGAAGCCTCCTGGGTGAAGCAATAAGACAGCGAGGGGGATCCCGGCACAGCTGATTGTTGAAATAGTTGATCGTCGGGAGGAGAGAAAAAAAAGAAATACTGGTTCGGTTGAACCAGGTGCTGTTTTTTTACTACCAGTTCGGTTGAATGATAGCATTTTTTACCCCCGATTCGCCCAAACCAGGCCAAACTGGTAGAATACCACCACTGGTTGAGAGGAACAGAAAGTGAGAGGTCAGGAAAGACAATATAGAGAAAAGGTTAGGATTTCCATTCCTTGCTCAGTTTCTTTCTCTATGATAAAATCTCCTTCAAGTTGTTTTACTCCAGGTGATTTCATGGCTATGTCAAAATGGTTTGCCATTTTTGTTCCTAGATTATATTTTCATTATTATGGTTGGTTGCCCAGTCAACCAGATGTTTAGACTGGATTTGACATTTTTGACCATCCATCGAGACCATCCCAAGCTCTTGGGATAAAGCAGATCACAGGATGTAAGCTGTTCCATGTAAACCTGCTTTTTGCAATTGACAGTCAAGCTATTTTCTAAAGCACCCGAAGGCCAGACAAGGAATAATGGATGGAAATTGAACAAGGAGAGATTTAACCTGGAAATAAGGAGAAACTTTCTGACAGTGAGAACAATCAACCAATGGAAGAGCTTGCCTTCAGAAGTTGTGGGAGTATCATCACTTGAGACTTTCAAGAAGAGATTGGACTGCCATTTGTCAGAAATGGTGTAGAGTCTCCCGCTTGGACAGGGTTGGACTAAATGACCTACATGGTCTCTTCCAATTCTGATTATCTGTTATCTGTTATTTTATCAATGCCAATGGTGTTCAAGTGCTGTTATTTTATCAATGCCAATGATGTTCAATGTTTTGGGATTGCACCGAAGATGTACCCTGTTACTATTAATACTACCTTTGATGCTTTCTCTTTTTTGCCATAGTTTTTCTACTTCTATTGGCAGGTTGTTTGTGATTTTCTCTAGTTCTTTCTATTAAGAAATTAATTATTAGTTAATGTATTTCTCTGTTCACAACAGGGGTGTCAAACTGGTGGCCCACGGGCTGAATGAATCATGCACAGGCCACGCCCACCCCAGCTCTGTGAATGGGAAAAATTTCATGAAACATCACGTGACGGCAACGTGATGCCGCGAGTTTGACACCCGTGGTTCACAACAATACAAGGTCCCAGCTGCCAGTCCTTTAGCTAGTGTTGGCCTTCATATGTATCAAATTCTTTCCAAGAACCTGAAATGTCATAATGTATTGGCAGAGTATATGTGCGGTTCCAAGCAGTGCTGCCTTTTGTAATTGACAGATGGAAATTTTGTCAATGTGCAAATTTTCTAAGTATCATCCAAGGCTTTTTGTTTTAGGGTTATCTCAGTTTTGACTTCAATTTTAAGATCTTGAGATCTACAAATATTGATGATGATGGTAATGATGATGATTTTTCAATTTTTTCAATTCAGAATAGAGCTTGAAGGAATCCTGGAGGTCTTCCATTCCAACCCCTTGCTCAAGCAGGAGACTCTACCCCATTTCAGACAAGTGGCTGCCCAGTCACTTCTTAAAAACCTCTAGTGATGAAGCATCCACAACTTCTGAAGGCAAACTGTTCCACTGGTTAATTGTTCTCACTGTTCGGAAGTTTCTCTTTAATTCCAGGTTGCTTCTCTCCTTAATTCCAGGTTGCTCCATCCATTGTTTCTTGTCCTGCCCTTTGGTACTTTGGAAAATAAGTCGACCCCCTCTTCTTTGTGGCAGATCCTCAAATACTAGAATACTGCTATCATGTCACCCCTATTCCTTCTTTTCTCTTGACTAGTCATACCCAATTCCTGTAGCCATTTTTCATAAGTTTTAGTCTCCAGGTCTTTAATCATCTTAGTTGCTCTTCTCTGCACTTTTTGTCTCAACATTCTTTTTGTAATATGGTAACCAAAACTGGATGCAGAATTCCAGATAGGATCCAATGCTGATGGTTTTTTTGTTAAGCTACAATCCTGACATTTCCTACATTTTTCAAATCCAAGAAGTGGCCATGATGCTTATTTGTTGAACTCAGCCAAGGATATTCCAAAATTGCCACTTAGCTGTGCACCTCCTTCAAAACTCTTCCCTAAGCTTGTTTGCAAGTGGTAGAGCTGGTCAATACTTGTTAAAATGAACATAAGGAAATGAACAGGTGCCTTTTTTCCAGTTGCAAAAAGTGGCAGTTCTCATGAAGAAATACATTCACAAGAGGGAATGAGAACCAAAAAAAATATTCTGATTTTGGCTCATAGAGCTTGTGATCCAACAAGCCAAACATAACTCACCAGTCATGCATTTATGGTGGCCGCCCGCCAGGGGCTTCACACGCGCACACCCATACATTAGCACATTTGTACTTTCAGGCAGCCAGCAAAATGAAGAAGTTTATTAAGCCTCTGACAAGCCACTCTGCATGACAGAATGCCAGTATTCAATATGATAGACCTCAACATTGCACACTGCATAGGCAATGCAGTATTTGATTTACCAGTTCTGTTTAGAAAGCAGAGGAAAGGAAAGAAAGATAGGAAAAGGGTAAATTGCTGGCAAGTTCAACAAGTAGTGTGGCTATTTATCTTTTGGTATCCTGGTTTCACTCTATCATCCTTATGTCACAACTGGAGCTGAGCACAATATTTACTTCAGAACTCCAAACTCTTCTGAACTGAGATTTCATTCCAAGGTTCACTCAGTTTATGAACATCTGCCAGAACTCTTGAAAGTTTGGCAAACAGGAACCGAGGTTATTCATTTAACTTGAAAGGAGGCAAGCCTACTGCCCTAGATAGCCTCACAAAACCTACTTCCATTTCCACCCATTTAAAATCTCAGCTCATCCACCACTCCCCAACACCAGCCAATCAGAACCTAAGGCAAGAGATTCCAGAGGAAGACAACAAAGCATGATAGAATGATACAACTTTAGTGTATAACTTAATTCTAATGGTGAGGAAAGACATCATTGCCTGTAGCTATGAACTATTGGTATATGGCTGCCAGCTTTGAAATTAAGGTTACTGAGGAAGGATGGATGGAAGGAAAGAGGAAAAATAAGTAGTAGTTTAGATAATGCTGGCTGGGTGACATGGATTTTAGGTAATATTATGAGCAGTTCTGTAGTTGTCTTGGTCCAACATATTGAACTATAACCTGGTTCAACACATTGAACTATAACTTGGGTAGCCACAAGGACTGTTCTACCATAATGTGAAAATTTAGCCAGATGATTGGTTTATGGTTCAGGTAAACCATGGGGGGAGATTGTCATGCAGACTATATTTTGATGCTGGGAAAAGTACTTTTTATCTTCCAGAGACTTATATCAACAATAGGTGAACGCTGAGGGCCCAGTGCTTCAGTGGTATCAAATTTGAGTTTGAGTTATGTCAACTTGAATCAGAGATGGAAGGCCTGCATGTAATGTGCGAATGACCTTGGGAGTCAGGGAGAAGAGATTCAGCCAAGAGTACAGTCTGATAAGAGGCATCTTAGCCCACAGTAGGAAGGGCAAGTGGCTCAGAAGGGACTCTCTCTAACTGCATAAGGAGAAATGTATTTTCAGACTTGCAAGATACTGTTAATGAAATCTTACAATAGAGTAGTATTAGCTCATCTACCTTTGTTTCCTATCTGATCTAACTCATAAGACTGACACTGCAGCATTTCAAATATTGCTGAATTAGAAGTCCCAGCAGGCCAGTCAACATGACCAATGTGAGGGATGCTGGAAGCCATACTCACCTCAGAAATTCCTTGCTTTGTGCCTTGTATCTCATGGTCAGTAAGACAAGATACTTGAATCCACAAAGATTTGGATTGGAGTTTATGTGTTTACATGTGTACCAAATTTACTGTATTTCATTTTACATATGGAAGGAGGGGGGAGGAAAAGAACTGGGTAAACCAGTCTTGCAAGTAGTACCCAGGATGAAGAAATGAAGCTATAGACTTAATCTGAAAACACTCTCAAATCAAGAGTGAGCACTCTTCAGAGCAAGACCCCAAAATGTATAGTCCTCCAGAGAATCTCACCGTTTTCTCCAACTTTCAGAATGTTAAATTTCCCTGGTAAGTAACTGCCTATGATTACACAACACACTGAATCATAGACCGCCTAATTTTAGCCTAATTAGTTATGCAATACTAGACTATATGGTTGATGGAGATTCGATCATCTCTTTAAATCAATGAGCCTTGCAACTAGTAGGGCAAATGGCCAGGATTAGATTAGGAGAAGGGTATTCACACACTGCCTCTTGTGTCTGTTTCTCACCTGGCCAAATGTTAGTCACTGTGTGTAGGAGACAAACCAAACAGTTTTTCTCTGCCCTTCACGTTAATTTCCTTTCTTCAAGATGCCGTTTAAAGAAAAATAGGGCTTTTGTATCCTCATGTGTTTTCTAATAAATCTAGCTTTTATTTCAAAAGATGAATGCATGTTAGCATTAATTGTTAGCCCCTACTCTGCATCCAGGACAACAGTATTATGACCATTGTCTTTTTACAAGAGGACAGTGTACTACTTTAGAAATATATTTTCCAGCAGTCCAATTATTCAGCAGTATATTCTCTAGCAAGGGCTGTTCTTTCACTTTTAGTCAGCATGATCTCTAGACATAATACTGTAAAGTGTCCTCAGAAAAAGAGTAGAGCCATAGTAGACAGCAATTCTAATATTTAGAATGACAACTTGTCCAAATGCCTTATTCTGAATTGTCCTTCCTCCAGAGCAAGGCAATTTGACTAAGGTGACCATAAAAAGGTTGTTTGGCATTAGCACAGGGAATTTTTGTGGCAGTGCCGATCACAAATACTGGAAGGATTTGTTTGCTCCAGAGAAGAGAGTAGAAGTTATAAAGGAAATAGTGAGCCCAAGTAATGAATTTTTCTGAAAACTTGACTTCTTGAACTATTGCTGGACATCATCCTTGGTGTGATACTTGGTGCAATTCTTAATTCCATGTCTGTTTCTTTTATTTTCCTGTGGCCTTTTTTTTCTTTTCTGTTTTTGGAGAATGCAATCTTTTGCCTCATCTTTTATTACTTTTTCCTTGTTGGTTCAATAAGTTCACCTTAGGGGATGCTGGAACTACAACATACCTCTTTGTTTCTTACTGATGAAGAAATTAAACTAATTTGAAAAACATGGCAAGCCATGTTGCACTTCTCTGTTTGCATCTGGTATACTTTTGTATGTAATTGCTTCACAGTTTTCTTCCCCGCCCCTATATTAACAGAAAACAGAATGTTTTTAAAAGATCTCCACTGAAGGAATAAACATCTACCAAAAATTTGAAGTGTGTTTTGTTTTATCTTTGTTTTGTTTTGCATCTTTTGGAACAAGTAAGAGATTTTCCTCACATAAGTTTAGAAATGCATCCAGGTTTCACAAAACTATATCAAATGATTGGGCCTCTGAATGGGAAAAACTCAGCTACTGCAACCTTCCCCAAGACTTTAAGTTTTCCAGATGTGTTGCACTGGAGTTCTTGGAAAAGTGAGGAAGGCTGGGAGACTTTGACTTTCAAGAAACACAGAAAAAAGAAAACAAAATTATAATTTAAAAGGAAAACCCTGTGTTTTCTTACACAATGTATTGGAATACAACACCACTTCAATTCAGTATTCCAGACCATGCGCAGCAAACTGCTACCCAAGAGTATAACAAATGAAGCAATGTCAGTTGAAAGCTGAACCCAATTTTTTGGAGGGGGGGGGAAATAATAACAAGACAGAATAGCACTGTAACACTTCCAAGAAAAAGATGGATAACTGTTACTTTAAAACACAGTATATTCCAGCTGTTTAAAGTTTAAAGATAAGTTCCTATAAGTAAGCAGTGACTACAAGATAAAAAACATTGTATGGTGGCTTTCCCCTGTGCTGTAGGATTTAGGCTTTTAAACCTGGGTTGCAAAAAATCTCTACAGCCATTAGATGGCAGCAAAGAAATTGAAGAACCTCTCTTTGCTGATATCTAGTGGCTATCCTGTGATCTGCAACTCAAGTCTAGTAATTCTATTTTAACTGCTTGCTGCTTCCCCTTCAAATGTTCATTAACTTGTTTCAGGGGAGATAGGGCTACACGGGCATCATATTCCTGTTACTCAGTTCAGTAATCCATCCTACATTACAGAGATAAATTTTGGGTGTATAGGATACTCATCCACAAAAAAAGTGATCCACAATCACATTTTAACTTTAAATGTGCAGCCTATCTGGGATTCAGTGTTTCATGCATATCCACCCCAATGGATTTAATTGAGAAAATGTTAATAATGTAACCATGGAAAAGCTTCTTGGTTCTGGAATGTGGTCCTTTAACCTTTAAAACTGCCAGCTTTAGTGATTCTAATCAGTGGGGAAATTTTTGAGTTACTGAATAAATCCATACAATTTCTTCATTGGAAAATTGAAAAAGCTCCTGGACCTATGTTACATTCATGGCTAGGGAAGAGGGAACTTTTAACTGTTTCTTCTTTCTCTGACATATTTTTAATATGGGTCATCTGGCTTTTTTCATTAGCTTGTGATTTACATTCCAGGGACTGCTACAATTTATGCCAAGGTACATACAAACTTTGTCCATGTCCCAATTGAAGTGCGTTGGACTGAAGCTGGAAAACAATTCACTTATTCTTTTCTAATTAAAAACATCTTCCTTTTCTATTTTTTTAAAAAAAGGTGAAGTAGGGAAAGGAGAATTAGCCATTTAGCAATCTGGGCAGAATCACTTTCTTAGAAAAAATAAAATGAAAGTATAAAATGCATCTTTCTGTATTAGGGAATTCAGGAATTAGGAACAGGTTGCTGATTATAATAGTATTCCATTACTATTCCATTTATGCACTAAGAAAGAGGCCATTGAATCTTTATCAAAAGGATAGGCTATCTGTTTCCTCCAGGGATATGGATGCCTTTAGTCCCTAGACACTAATCATGCTGCCTTAAGTTGATGGGCATTGAAGGAGAAGGAGAAGCTGGAAGGAGAAAGTCCTCAATTTATCTTAATAATATACTCAGGTAATGAAATACTTAGACATAACTTGCCCATCTCTCGCCGTATATGAACATTCCTCCGTTTTTATGCAGTACTATCAGATCTGAAAGGATATTGCATAACTTACTCCACCTCTATTTTCTGGCTTATTTATATTGTAATGTCCACAACAAGTCCAGATTTTCACATTTGTCAAAGAAAAATGAAAATAAATAATTCTGTCCAAGAGGCCCTTTTCCCACTTGTACCTAACCATAACACAAACATAATCCAGCAATCTCTTCTCTCTGCCATGACGTTGTCTATAGCTCATTCTCAACTTGTATTTGAGGCTATTTAAACTTATCTTTACTACAGCTGGTATTAAAATAGCATTTTCCTCTTTAAGAAGTTAGTTTTGCTGTAAGTGGAGTCCAAATCATAATCCTAAAACTTAAAGCTCACACACATAGACCCCATCCAATCCCTGGCATTGTCTTCCAAGGACATTCAACTTAGGGCAATAGAAGCAACAAAGATGATTAGGGGACTGAAAGCTAAAATGTATGATTGCAGGAACTGGGCATCTTGTCTAATGAAAAGAAGGACTACAGGGGACATGACAGTAGTGTTCTAATATCTAAGGGGTTACCATAAAGAAGATGGACTCAAGCTATTTGCCAAAGCACCCAAAGGCAGACAAGAAGCAATGGATGAAAACTAATCATGGAAAGAAGCAACCTAGAACTAAGGAGAAATTTTCTGACAATTAGAATAATTAATCAGTGAAATGACCTGCCTCCAAAGGTTTTGGGTGGAATTTTTAAGAAGAGATTGGACAACCATTTGATTGAAATGGTATAGGGTTTTCTGATTGAGCAGGAGGTTGGAAGGTCCCTTCCAACTCTGTTATTCTGTTAAGAGTCTGGCTCTTTCAAACCAAGCTTCGCCATGTGCCACCACTGTCACCAGTCCTGGTTTCCAAGCTAATCCACAGTTCAGAGATCTGGATCAGTCTGAACAGCCACTAGCCAAACTTGGGGAGGACATGAGATAAACTGGGAGAAAGCCAGCTTTTTTATTATTATTTTTTGGTACTTCAGGGCACACCTTCCAAGACACCCATCAGCTGTTTTTCAACATGGTTTTACTCTACTTTCAGTAGAGTACCAAACTTCTGTTTAAAAATAGTTACCATATTTCGGCAGAGGTGGGATTCTGCAGGAGTAGCAGGGTGAAATGGGAGGGAGATCTCCCATTGAACCAAACAATCCCACCCCTGCCCCGATTGTCCTGCTGTTGTATGAGCTACATTTAAACACGATTTCACCACTCTTCTGAAGGAATGCTTAAATCTATCTTTAAAAACATGGGTAGGGAGTTGAAGATGTGAGGTGGCCTTTTCCCCTCTGCTACCACAGGGGCTTTACTGGAAGACCTCCATCACACTGTGAAGGCTGCCTAGAGAAGAACCAATGGAGTCTCATAAAGAGAATGGTTTGGTTTGGTTTGTTGAGGTTTTTTTATTAGTCCAGTGCAGGTTCTTCAGAGCCTTCTATGGTCAAGAACTGTTCCATAGGTCCTCCTATGTCTCTTCTGAAGATAAATTTCTGGAACTAGGATCAGGGCACAATTCAACCTCAAAGTGAAGCAATTATGTTATTTTGTTTTGCAAAAAGCAAAGGATCAACTTTTCATCATCTCTATTCATGCAACCCAATTTTTGAGATCCACAACACCATACACCAACCACATGAACTGACTTGGACAAGGCTACAGTCAATTGTGAACACAGCCAATGAGTACAAACAATGAAGCCTGAAAATTGTAACTATATTTTTAGGGTGCACAACAGAAAACTCTAATATGGATTTTTCCTCTGTTTTTTATTCAGGTTCTGAATTTTTTAAGGAACCTACTTAATTTATAATTAAACTAACCCATTAATAACTGATTTTAACATTAATAGGGTCTATTATTAGGTTTATCTATCTTTTTTGAGTTATCTGCTTAGTTGTTCTCCCGTTTTTTATTAATTTTCACATTTCTGCCTCAACTGAAACTTTATTAAGCAAAAGTTAAGTGTTATTGATTTCAGTGGAAATGTGTCAAATTAAGTACATTTAGTATGACTGTATTTTCTTCTTTCTGGGATAAACCCCTTTTTAAAACTCTGACCTCATGAGATTAAACTTCTTAAACACATCTTCAGTCTTCATAGATTTTTCCAAATTGAGAAACGTTTGTCAACATTGTTCTTGAATTTCTGAATTTAAGACTATAGTACAGCTAAATAAGTCTCATTACATCATGAAGTTAACAAGGAAAGAATCTCAGGGGAAGAACGGAAGAGTTAAACAAAATGACTCTTTTCACTCTAAATTAGAAATGAATTTGAAGGATTAGTCAATTTTTGGAAACTTCTCTTGCCCTCAATGAGCAGCCAAAAATAGGATTTATACTTTATCATATGTATAAAACACTTTTCAAATCACTGCTAAACATGCAGCTTAAAGGGTCATGTCCTGTGAATGCTTTGGCAGGCTGATGGTGGCTACAATGAGTACTTATTAAACTCTTGATGAGGTTCATTTAATTTTTAGACACTAGCCATAAATCACAGTAGTTTAGATGATCATGTAGTGGAATTTCTAGTACAGCAGTTTTCCTTTATATGGATTGATACTGCATCCTCCTAATTTATCATAGGGATTTCATGGAAATACCCAGACCAACAATATGAAACCTGTCCCATAAATTGTACTTTTTCACATTCTTGTAATTAAATAAAAGCTGGCATGTTACAAATGAAACCAAATAAATAAAACAAATTACCACTCTTTCTAATCACAAGTTTGCTTCTAGGCCCAAACTGTTTTGTTTGGAAATATACACCTATCCAGAAATAGTGCCTTTAAAACAGCCTTGGCTGCTGAAAACTGCGTAGAAAAGTCTCAGTTTTCTTGGCAACATTTTTGGAAGTGGTTTTCCATTGCTTCCTTCCTAGGGATGACATGGAATGACTAGCCCAAGTTATCCAGATGGCTTCAAGCCTAAAACAGGATTAGAACTCAGAGTCTCCAGCTTTCTAGACCAGTATCTTCAACAATCCTGTACTGCAAGAGAAGTTGGCAGATAGCAATTTACTAGTTTGTCTTCAGGAAAGTTGTGTTTTGCTACTGGCCACCCTCAAGTGATAGGCTTTGTGTGTGCAGACTACTTTCCCATGGCTGACATTTTGTGACAAATAAAACATGCTCTCAAAATTTCAAATCTGCCCACTGGCCTTTAATCTTGCCTCACTGTGCCTGGTGAGGTGCCTCTTTTTTGCCTATAATTATGGCTATTAAGACAAATCCAACAATTCCCAGAAGGGAAGGTGGATGTTTAAATACATCTGGTGGCCATTTATAGTGAGCATAAGAAATGCTTGTTCTAATTATTCACATGGATTTCCTCTTTGAAAGTTAAAAAAAGGTGTTATGGCACACCCTTATAAATTCAGACTTTACGCTTGTATAAATTCAGTAGTAAAAAGAGCTTAAATCTAGACATATCCTGCAAGCTGTTACTTGTACTGGCAGATTGCATATTTCAGACATGGTTCTATTCTGAAGTATACACTAAACAGACACTGGCTTATGTCTTTTGGGTGGGATAACATTACATTAGGTTAAAGCTGCAGCATATTTTTGCACTGTTATAGAATCATGATGGAAATACAGAATACATATTAGTATTCCCCATAGCCATATTTTATAAAGTACTTATTCTTAAGCCTGTTGATGGGTGCCATCTGTATTAGCCAGCTTTTTGCAATACCTGCTTTCTCACTGTCCTACAAACCACAGACCTGTACCTATTGTTAATATTGGAATGTGTGGAATCAGAATTCCAGAATAGGAGCAGTTGGCAATCCAACGAATTGGCATTAGGCCCAGTGAGTCTGGGATCATGTAGCAAGATTTTGGCCTGCCTTGCATCTCTTAAATTAGAGTACTGCATTCAGGATCAATGGAGCGTCTTGTCCCATAGTCTGAGTTGAAGAAGAATTTAATTACAGTCAGTGTCCAGTCTGTTTGGGTACATTGATGGAGAAGGCATTATTTTGTTTACAGCCTAAAACAGCAACATGTCTTTGACCAGATCAGATCCTAAAAGACATTTAAACAATTTGCCTACACATTATGCCAGGCCACCATTTGTCCTGTGATTGACCTACATTTTTCAATTAACACCTGAAGGAGAGGCTGCTTAGACAAGCCAGCTCTTATTTATTTTTGCAAGGTGTGAGATAACAAACTTTTGCTCTAACCCTAATTACACACTTATTTTCCTCTTTTGTGTAGAAGGTATCCAATACCTACCAGACACTTAACCCTCATTAATATGTAACTTTTCCTTGCTGATGCTAAACTAAACAATTTGGAGGTAGAGGGCAAGAGAGAGTTAGGCTATAAAATTTGCCTAACAAAATTTGCCTTAATGAAAAATTCCAGAGAACATCTATGCCACTTGGGCTCACCCCAGCAGATTAGGGAGGATCCTTGGTAAGCAATTGTAAGTAATTAATAGGACAATTTTAATAAAGATGATCTTGTTTATTTCACTCCTGGCAGCCCCTTTAACTCCCTCCTGGTTTGGTATCTGTCCTACAATTTCTAAATTAGCCGGCAGCACAAGAATTTCAGAAAATGCCATTATGTTCAGGTACTCACCTGCTAACTGCTGCCTATTATTTAAGATACACACTGTTGTTTCCTCTAAAAGAAAATGCAAAAAAGAGCAAAGAACCTCTTTCATATTGAAACGCTGAAACACAAACCTCATCTTTTGTCTTGGAATACAGGAAGTTTTTGTAAGCATCTACCCTCCAAATATGCTGTGCAAATGGCATGTGACTATTTTTAGTTCTTTCAACAACTTGAAGAATAGAAGTGTCCAGATGGGAAGGAAGGTGGAAAGGATTTTAGCTTCAGAGAGTATTAAGCAATGCCTTTCTCTTTCCCAGATTTCATATCTGCTCTAAAGAAGTGGGCAAGATCAGCATAGCTACTAAAATGTAATCGCAAAGTCCTTGACTCACATAGTGCAACCTGGGAGTCATTTTACCAATGAATAACAGCTATGAAAACCTACCTCTATGACTTTCAATGTACTTAATTCAGAGCTTTAAACTTGTGTTACTTTGCAAATGTGATTTTTTTGCACACGTGTTTACCAAAGGAATGTGGAATGCCATTCTTGGATAGCTTGATACTATTAAAACTATGTAATAATTCAGGGAAGGACAGGCTGAACAAGAAGAAAAGAATTGGGAGAACAGAGCAGAGAGCATGGACCTGTTTGAAGAGCCAGGTGATACAGCTGAAAATACATTCAAATCTTTTTTGTGTCTGTGGAATGGATAACATTCCTGACAATATCTAACCCTGCCAAAGCTTATCTAACACAAAGATCTTGATCTTCCCTCAGACAGTCAGACTGATTACATTTTTAGCTCTTTTTCTGGTTAGCATTTAAGCAAATGGATAGTCAGTTAAACAGTGGGATTTCTGTTTCGCTTTTGGTAGAGACATGATCCTGTCAGAGGTTCAGTGAAGAGACTTAAAGAAATGTCTTCTTGAGAAACTCTCACAAAGGAGATTGGGATATGATGAAGTATATTGCATGAGACGCTGCCCTGTGAAAAGAGTGAACCACCAGAGATATCTGGGATTCATCAGCAGGAGGCTGTCATGCTAAGAGGTTTCTGGTACAGACATGTTTTAGTATTCTGGCTGGATTTAGAGCATTGAAATAATCAATCCAAGATGATACAGGAATTAGATAGGGCTGAGGAGATCCAGATTCGTATTGCCTCTTATCTATGCTTCTGGGTGATCTCAGGACAATCAATATTTCTCGCCTGAATCTGCTTAACAGGTTGAGTAGAGTGAAATGGGCAGGGTGACCTACTTGTAATATCTTGACCTCCTTAAAAAAAAAGATTTTCTAAAGGCAATGGAAGATTACAAAATTCAAAGAGGACTCATTATTTTATTTTTAGAATAGAACTAAGATTCTATTTTATTTTTAGAATAGAATAGAATAGAATTCTTTATTAAATTTTGTGCAGTCTCCTGACTGCAGACCTTTAATTCATGAAATGGTTATGTGTATTACCATTCTTTTGTTGTTGTTTTTGGCAAGTTTTTGTTTTTAAAAAGCAATTGCTCTCTTGGATTCAGATAGCACTAAGATAGCATCTCGATTGTGGAAACTGCTAAGATCTAACTTGGCTATAAGAAAAACTCAGCCCAAAAGAAGAAACATAATTTGCATTAAAGTCTGCATGCTAATTGATAGGCATAATGCCAATTTAGAAATCATGACTATAATTTGCATAGACTACACTGAAGAAAAAAGGATGTGAACTATCAGACATGCTTGTGCCTCTACAACCCACTATTTTTTTTAAAGAGACCTGCCATACCAGCAGCTTGCAATTAGCGATGCAGATAACTGGGATCTTGAATGGTCAAGTTCAGGGGAATGACTAGAGATATAAAAAGGGTTAAACTATAGCAAGTTTAAAGCAAAATTTAATTTAAACTACATGAATGATATACATATATCAGACTTTAGAACTAGGAGATAGAAACCAGGAAATCTATCTAGCATAAGTACATAAATAGGATAGAAAAGAGGAATGAGAAAAAGGGAATGAAATGAGAAAACAATATTATTCATTTATAACATTATAACATAATCTTTATTGCTATCATATTTTTATAAAATCTGATTTAAAATGAAGTATGTGTTTAGTTGAACCTGTAATATTACATTGGTGATAGCAATCAAGAGATTTACCTGCCAATTAAATTTGCTGGTCAAGCATTTACAGTTATATGGACAATCACAAGGATTCTATTTCTAATCTTTTTGTAGTTCTGTAGTTCTGTTTCTTTAACATACTTTGTCTTAAGAAAGGTTTAAAGAAGAATACATGGGTCACTGTCTTGTAATTTTCAAAAAATAAATCTATTGATATTTCATCTCCAAGGAGCTTGGGCAATTTGCAACCCTAGGAATTATCTAAATTTAATTCTACATGCCAAAAATAGACCTTTCAGAGAAGGATTTTTGCATTTTTAAAAGGAAGATTGTTCATTTCTGGACATTTCTGAGGCTGTAATTATTTAATTATAATTATAATATGCTTCAATTTTTTTATTTCCATTTTCTTTCTTTTGGTGAAATAAAGGCTGTTTAATTCATACCGGTCTTTTGCTGTGTTAATCAAATATACTAGAATAAAGACAGATATTGTAAAATAAGTTGGACCTGGTTTGAACACACATTCACCACATTCCAAGGGATTATCTTCAGGACTGGAGTGTGTGCACAACAAACCAATTTGAAGCAACCTTAGAAACTCGGCATGTCTTTATCCACAATAAATATTAACATTGCATTCTATACTGTACCATTATTCTAGCCAAATATAGGCACACAAATTGTACTGTTACTGATCAGCAAACAATCAGATTTGCTATTCTTATATTACAGTGGATTACTGGCATTGTTTTATGGCTGGAATTCTATCCAACTGCTGCAGGAATGTTGAGCTCTCCACACCCAAATCAGACCTAATAAATTACTTCCTGACACAAAAATACAGCTGTGACAACACCTAATTATAACATGTTGGAAACAAAACATTTGGATTTGATCTGTCTGAGCACCATTATCAATTCATTTCCCTAGAACAGGGGTGTCAAACTCAATTTCATTGAGGGCTGCATCAGTGTTGTGTTTGATCTCAGGGGGCTGGGGGAGGGGCTGTGGCCAGGGTGGGTGTGGCCAGCTCAATGTCACTCATGTTGGGGGTGCCTGTGGTGGCCCGAGCACTCTGCTAGTGAAAACAGACCTCCTGACCTCAATTTTTGGCTGCAATGGCATCCTGCAACCCTCTGCCAGCGAAAACAGAGCTTGTGAGGGCCACATACGGCCCTCCTGAGCTCCATTTTCACTGGCAGAGCCACCACAGGCTCTGCTGTTTCCAGGGTGGCCCAATGGGCTAGATCTAAGTACCTCATGGGCCAGATCCGCCCCCCCCCCGGCCTTGGTTTGACACCCCTGCCCTAGAAGATAGCTTCTTCTTCTTCTTCTTTTTCTTCAGCGTTTGTCTCGCGCTCTGGCGAGGTCCGCTAATGTCCTTGAGTACTGCTTCCACGCCTCTCTGTCTGCCACGTATGTCGGGTCTGCCTTCGCGATCTCTAGATCGGCCTTGATCGTGTCCATCCAGCGTTGCTTAGGTCTACCACGCGGTCTCGCTCCTCTGACAATCACCTTCATCGCAGATTTGATGATGGATTCTTCCTTGGCGCGACTCACATGGCCGAACCATCGTAGCCGGACTGCCTCATGACCGTGGGGATGGGCACGACGTTGAACCGTCTGCGCACTTCTTCATTCCTGACGCGATCGGTAGGGTGAGGCCTACCGACCATCGGAGCATTCGCATCTCCATTGTCTGGAGTCTGCTTTCGACTTCTTTGGTCGCCGGCCAGCACTCTGCGCCGTATATGGCCACGGGCGCACCACAGAGTTATAGATTTTCGCCTTCAGGCGCATCGGCATCTTCTTGTCACAGAGGACGCCCGTGACGGACTTCCATTTGCCCCACGCTGCGTTGATCCTGGCTGCCACCTCAGTTTGTAGTAGGCCTTCCCTAGAAGATAGCATGGAGGTAATTTGCTGCCTGTGGTAAATTAATCTGCTTATGGACTTCATCAAGTGTTCAGTTTTATTCCCTTTTACCTGGAAATGTCTGACCCAAACATTTTCAGTGGGAATGAAAATGTCCTAAAGGTGTGGAGTCACCTGTGTGGAACTTTGAAGGATTTGTAAATGGGATGATCCATGCCTTTTAGAAGTCGTTCAAGGGCATTCCTTTCTAGTATGGGACAGATTGCCCCACAGGAATGCCAGAGGGAATTTGGTCCCAATTTTAAAAATGAACAGTATCCAATGACTGAAGTCAGACAAGCTATGGCATGAACTGGTAGCAATATCTTAAAAAAAATATTTTAAATAAAGTTACTTCTTAAAAATCAAAATAAAAAAGCAGATTTTTTTTTTACCACCACATCTTTAAAGGTAAATTCTATCCCTCACCAAAAGATTATTTCATTTATGCGCAACCCACTTAAAGTTAATATCTCACCCACTCGGACGATTTTTAAGTAGATAGATAGACCCGTCAAAGTGAGTGTGTGTTTGAAAGAGTGATGTGTGCATAGGAACTTCTTTGTGGGAATGCTGAAAGCAAATATTTTAAACCAATAAATATATTTTAAAAAGTAAATGAGAGTATTTAGATTAGAACCAGAGCTTAAACAGGTATAGGTTATAGTACTGATCTTTTTAAAAACATCCCTGCTGTGTATTTGTTCATTCTGATGAAGGACTTATGTCAACAGCCAGTCATGTAAAATTCTCAATTTTCTTTGTGGATGTTAATGCACTTTTCTTAATAAAATTCCCTCTTGATTTTTTTTTTTTTCAAGCTGCTTAACTTGACTTCTTGGTGTCAGATTATATGTAGGGCAGCCCAACTCTCACTTTTCATAAGAATTGTGCAGTAATTACTTTATCAATACCTATTGTATATGTTTATAGCATTCTCTTATTAAAATACTATAGGTTTGATTTTCCTATTAATGGTTTTCAAAGCAGCAAACATTTTTTACATTAAAATAAAGAAAACCTCTGTGCTGAAATTATAGCAACAACTTAGCCAAAAGAATCTTAGAAATAATTGGATTTTAGACTTGCTCCTTTTTGCTGAGGAAAATGCAAAGTTTTGTCAGGTGTCAAGAGTGACTTGAAGGCACAAATTTATTTTCTTCCATAAGATGAAGCTATGAGGGTCTGAAGTAATTGAAGGCAATCAAATATTTGCTATCTCTTTTCAGACTTCCTGAAAATGTAAAAAAAAATATAAAACGGATTTGCTTTAATAACTGTGCTATTTATTTAATAAGTTAATAACTTAGTGCAATGATTCATTTAACAACTGTAGCAAGCGAGGTCATAAAATGGGGTAAAACTCACTTAACAACTACCTCAATTAACAATAGAAATTTTGGGCTCAACTGTGGTTATAAGTCAAGGACTATCTGTATAATAGACTTGATGGATGAAATGTGGTTTGTGTGGGTGTGTGTAGCAATCAAATTTGATGTTTCTATTATCTAGCAAACACTGACTTATTTGGATTATTATATTTTATTCCATGTCCTGGCTCTTAAAACCAAAAGCATACATTTATGACAGCTAAGGACAGTTTCCAAATATTCACTAAAACTAAAACATATAAAGGAGGGATGGTAATAGGAAAGTTAGGAGTGAATAAATGAAATGAATTTGTTGATAGGTTCAAGTTGGTAAGGCAAGTTTACCCAATGGATAGATACAAATATTTTCATGATCATGCTGACATTTTTCTTTCAGAGAACTTACTTTCCTCATTTTCCAGAATAGATTAGAGAAAATAGAACAGCCATGTTAGCAGAAGTGAGAAGTAAATGATGTGATATACTAACAACTCCACAGACTTCCTTTGGGGCCTGCTTGGCTCCCTGCCTTACCTATCCTTATTTTTATCTACTTTTTTAAAAAAAACAAAAGTATTAAATAGTATACTGACAGGCAAGATAGCAACCTCATTTAGCTATAGCCCAGGCTCTGCAGGGAAGAATCATGTCATCTCCAAAGCCTACAACATCTCTTGAGGCTCAAACAAGCTTGACAATGAATGAAAGGACTCTTAGTCAGACTGAGTCTCTAAACAATGCTTTTTTTCTTGACAAATGGGGGTCTGATGCCTTATCCTAACTCTCCCACAAAGTAATCTACATAGATCAAGATTGCTGCACGAATGTCATCCATTATTGCTATCAAATTATTTATATGACTATCCAATAAATGATACAGGTTATCTTTGACTTGCAACCCTCCATTTAGTGTCTATTCCAAGTTACAGCAACATTGAAAAAAGTGATTTACAACTGGTCCTCACGGTCATATGATCAAGGTTCAGGCACTTGGTAACTGGCATGTATTTTTACAACAGTTGCAGCATCCAGGAGTCATGTAATCTTCATTGCAACCTTCCCAGCCGGCTTCCCACAAGCAAAATCAGTGGGAGAAGTCAGATTCACTTAATAACCAATAGGATTTACTTAACAACTGCAGTGATTCACTTAATAACCATGGCAAAAAAGTCATAAAGGTACAATTCATTTCACAACTGCCTTGCTTAGCAATGGAAATTCTGGCCCCAATTGTGGTTGTTAAGTTGAGTACTATTTATAAAACTCATTTTTCCATCCTGATATGTCTAATATCAAGATCATTAACTGCATTGATAGCTCCAAAGCCCAAGGACTATAATTTCAAACTACACCTCTTTAAGCTTAAGTGACAGGTGTTTAGTTACCTTGTTGGGATTCAGTACTATTTTTGCTCTGGTTAACTTAACTGCTAACTCTTGTATAAGCAACGTTGTTCAGCATTCACTGAAAGGATTTCAACAATTGCAAGGTTACTTGAGTCAAAGGAGATGCCGTGGAGAACATTTTAAACAAAATGTGCAGAGTGGCAAGCATCTGCCTGTCTGAAAACCTTTACATTTCTGCTTGATGAATAAATTGAAGTTTATATAAACAAAAGCCTGTGATCTAATGTTTGAGTTTTCATGGGCAAATGCAGAACAACCTTTATAGAGGATTTTACGCAGCATTCACAGACACCCACATAGCAAAAATGTATAGAAAAGCTGAAATAATCTAAATGTCATATACATGTTTTTCACCCATATAATCCTGTCTGGCAAAGGATATTTCCATCTTTCCACTAAGTCAGACTATGAAGGCAATTATCTTTCATCATAAGATGAATCAAGCCTGAAAACCTCTGTGTTTCTCAAAAGCTTGACAAAGTTAATTGAAATCTGGGCAGCAAAGTTTGCCCTTCCTGAGATAAGGTGTGTTTACAGAGGAAGTTTATTTCTGAATTGGCCCAAGTTCACAATCCTAAAGTCTCTTGTTAAAGGATTTGTGTTATTCCTGTGGGTGGATCATAGGCTCATCCAATTATGATTGCAGTAAAAGCCAAAAATTGTGTCATATGCTGTACTAGTTCATACTGGTTTGTGCATTCCTTTCACTTCACAACACGCATGCAAATGCACGCACAAACACACACACACTTTAAGAGACAAATAGGAGAATCTATTCCAGATTAAAGAACAACTTAGTAAAGATATTTGGAAGTTGGGATAACCATTTTTCCAAATACAAATATGTACTATATCCAAACCCACTCAAGGTTAAAGCAGATCCTTTGAAGCCAATTCTTTAAGGCTGATTGATTTCATTGGATCTACTGTGAACACAGTTAAGAGGGATGCTAAGCCACCACCACTTCCAAGTCAGTCTTCTTCCAGGTGATACAGGAATGGCATTTTGAGTGGCAGCATTCTGATGCATGGTTGCTATACAGAAGACAAATTTTACATCAGAGATCAGCCAGAAAGCAGCCAAGCAAACCCATTGCCTACTGTAGTACCATCATGCATATCATGAAAAGGATGCCCTTGATTTGTGATTCAGTTTCAAGTAAAGCAGTGCTTAAAGCAGGGGTGTCAAACTCGATTTCATTGAGGGCCATATCAGGGTTGTTTGACCTCGGGCGATCAGGGTGGGCATGGCCAATTTGATATCACTCATGCCAGGGGCGCCTGTGGTGGCCCGAGTGCTCTGCCAGTGAAAATGGGCTCCCAAGCTCGGTTTTCAGCTGCCACAGCCTCCTGCAACCCTCTGCCAGTGAAAATGGAGCTCAGGAGGGCCCTCCCAAGCTCTGTTTTTGCTGGCAGAGGGTTGCAGGAGCCTTTGGCAGCTGAAAATGGAGCTCAGGAGTCCATTTTTGCTGGCAGAAGCATCACAGGCTGGTCCTTTGCTGTTTCCAGGGTGGTCCCACAGGCCAGATCTAAGTACCCCATGGGCTGGATCTGGTCCCCGGGCCTTGAGTTTGACACCCCTCTATTAAAAGCAAACCTCCCATGCCAAACAGTCTCTAGCTTCTAACCAGTGATAAGCAGTATCACCATTTTTTCAAGGTGCAAAGACTGGTCCAAAATGTACTTTTTCATCATGATGATAACTGTGATCGGTTGCTGTACCAGACCTTATTTCTCAAATCATGCATGCTATATAGCTAGGGGAAGTGCCCTTGCAATATTTGTCTGGTCCCTAAGACAGTATTTTTTTTTAAAAAATGGCAATTTTAAGACGTGTGGACTTCATCTCCCAGAATTCCCCAGCCAGAATGCTGAAGGTCCACACATCTTAAAGTTGCCAAGTCTTAAAATGGCCAAATTTGGAAAACACTGCTCTAAAATACAATGCATTTTGCCTGTCTTTGATTTTGTATCTTAGATGAACCCAACCATGGCAGGCTATAAATCATTGTTTTTGTCCTAACATGTGGTTATTCTAGCCTATTTTACAACCATGTCTAAGCAAGGATAATGTGTGAACTCAGGCCTGCTGTACAATTCTGAGTCACACTACTCATATTGAGCTGTTCAGACATTTGGAGCATTTATCATATAAATATTCAGCTAAGCTCCTGCCTTCCAGCTGACAAAAATTATGCCAGTTCCTGCAGGCACTTGCTCAGCATTCAGAAAGTTTTTCAGGAGCAAAGTTTTTGCAAATATGCCAGTGCACATTTTAGCTCCTGAATAAGAGAGCTCTATTGTTATGTTTGTATGTTTGTTTACATGGAGGCTAATACAGCTTCTCTCTTGCAGGCACATATGTTGACTATCTGACTTATTACAAGAGCAAGAATTTGATTTGAGCCTGGGGATTGCACTGGGCTTATCTTCAAAGGGTACTGCACAACTGGATAAATGGAGAGAACAGCAACCAAGTAACCATGACTTGAGTATCTTCCCTATGATGGGGCATTACTGTACAATGCTGGGGGTTTTCTACTTTAAAAGGTATATGAATGATTGAGATATATAGAATAATGGACAGCATGGAGAATGTGGGTAGGGAGAGGTTTTTAAATAAATAAATTCTTATAGTATCAGAACCTTTGATCATCCAGGGAAGATGAATGGGCAAACAAAAGAAAGCATTCGTTCGTACAGCTCATATTTAAACTATGGAATTTGCCAACAGAAAATGTAGTGGCAGCTGCCAACTTGGATGGCTTTAAAAGGGGGATTAGACAAATTCAGAGCGGATAAGGTTATAAATCACTCCTAGTTGAGATGGTTATATATTACCTCCTGTATGGGAAGCAGCTTGTCTCTCGATTCCAGCTTCTAAGGAAAACAAACCAAGGGTACTATTGTACTCCTGTCCTGAGCCCATAATCTTCATTGGCTATTTTAGGTAGTGAATATGAACTTCACTCTGGAGCAGCAGGATACCTCTTCTTTTTCTTCTTGTAATTGATTCATCACATCACAGAAGGAGACATATGCCTATTTTTATTCCTTCTTAACACCACACTTTTAGATTCCTCACAGAAAATCTTGCACCTCCTTCAAGAAGTAAATTATTTTCCAAAACAGTCTCAAACCTCTTCCTTTCCTTCCCATTATCCCTACCTTCAATTTTCCCCCATTTCTTCTACTAAATATATGATGCTGTATATATTCATCTCTGTCATTTAGCTGATCTTCTCCAATTCATTTTTTAAGAACAAAAGATATAATTTGGCATCTCACTGAGAATCTAGCACTTGTCCTGTCTCGGATGGAGAAAATTGCTAGACTGAAAGAACTTTGTTAGATTAACTTTTTTCAAGAAGTGATATTAATGGAAGATTAATGAACAAAATTTGGCAGAATCTTGCTAATTTCCTGCAGGGAACAAAAAATCCTCAACATTAAGCTTGGAAAGAGTCAGAGAAATTAAGTTTGGGAAGAGTGAGAGAAATTAAGTTTGGGAAGGGTGAGAAGAATTAAATGCTCTGAAACAAAATACAGGCTTGGGAAAAGTTAAATTGTCAGAATCCAGTTGCTGTAGAATATATCATTGCTTAAATGTGTGTAAGACCGTAAACAGCTGATCCTGAATCCTCGATTGATTGATTGATTTGATTTATATGCCACCCAACTCCCAACAACTCTGAGCAGCTAACTTGAGGTGTCATTCGCCTGAAGTATCAAATCAGGGTGCTACTCCAAAGTAATAACTAGGAATGTAATTCTTCAGAGCATGTATCTTTCTCCCGTAACCCCCCCATACACAATGCTTTACTTCTTTTGGTTTTCATAACAATATATGTAGATGGAAGAGAGGCTGGTCCCTGGGATGGGGGTAAAAAAATATGGCGGGGACCTTTGTGATTTCTGGTAAATCAGATATGTGTATTCATAGATCTCAAATTCTTATGTGGGCCTGAATATTATGAATGAAACTCTTAAGAGTTCCTCCAAAAACTTCTACTCAAATGCAATTTCTAATCTAGTTCTAAATATCCATCTATGCCCTCCTTGATTTTATACACCCTAATTCCTTCCCCAGGGCAGCCATTTTTCGTGGGAGCCCACATACTCACAAAATATCCAAATGCCACCACCAACCTGAACAAATTCTATACTTCTCCTGGAGTCACTTTAGCTGCCACTGGTCAGAAGATCATAAGGAGTGATTTCAAAGGATTAGGCTATATCTGAAGCAGTGGTGGGACTCAATTTTTTTTACTACCGGTTCTATGGGCGTGGCTTGGTGGGCATGACAGGGGAAGGATGCTGTAAAATGTCCATTCCCTCCCCACTCCACCAACCTGCTTTCCAGCTCCATTCTCCTGTGCAAAGCAACAAAAGAAGACCCAGCCCAATCAGCTGGGACCTGGGAGGCAGAGAATAGATGGGGGCAGGGCCAGTCAGAGGTGGTATTCAGAAGTAATCAAAATTTCTGCTACCGGTTCTCCAAACTACTCAAAATTTCCACTACCGGTTCTCCAGAACTGGTCAGAACCTGCTTAATAGTACCTCTGGTCTGAAGTTGTCTATAAAGAGTGCTGTGTTTGCAAGGTAGCCATAGTATTTCATGTATTGTTGTGGCATTATCTCCTGTTGGGACTATTTCTTTCTGTGAAAATTCAATTCTGCTAAGTGTTTTCAATTTTAGTGGTTCAGTGTCAAAAAGGTTATAATTGATGAAGAATGATGAAATATGGAAGATTTTAACAGGAAGATTTATTATTATGTGGAGCTATTCCCATAGAGAAATTATGGAGACTGATTTAACAGAATTTTTAAAACCAGACAGGCTCTGGAAAGCAAGTATCCATTGACAAAAGACATGGACTGCATGATCTAATATATTTTTCCATCTCTCATTTCTATTATTCTATAATTGGTGGTGGAATACAGTCAAAAATGCTGGTAGTTCAGTTCCTATTGCAGCTACTGAAGAAGAAAAAACCCTTATCTAAACTTTTCCAAACTTAATCTGGATTTGGGCCAAAATTCTTAAAGAAATCCTGGAATCATTAAATATAAAACATATTTTCTATTTGAGGTTATCTGTCACTTCAGTTTTTGCTCCGTTTCTTATTTTGCTAACTGCAAGCTCTTTTTAGTCTGTTTCTATATTAGTTTATGCATTATGTATAAAACAAAATTTCCATAATGAGATCTGAGCTCATCAAGGCTTAAATGTGAGAAATTGTGTGTCTAGTTTTTGAATTGCAAATTGTGATGCACAATTCTTAAAAAGCTGGATTTCAGCATTTGTATGTATTCCATGCTCTTTTACAAGTTTAGAATATAGAAATAGTATAGATATCTAAAATATGGATGTAATAATTTCTTCTTACTTTCCTAATTTTTAGTATATATTTGTTTGTACACTCAGTGGAAAAATACACAGGCCATGGTCAAAAGAATTCCCCAAATTCCACAAAGAAGGCATACCTCTCAGACCCATAGTCAGCTCCGAGGAGCACCACTACAAAACCTAGCCAAATACCTAGCAAAGCAGCTACAGCCCCATGCTGAAGCAGCAGCTTCACATGTACAAAACTCATACCACCTCTTAGAAATGATCAAAGATCTACACGTGGAACAAAAAGATCTGCTTGTAAGTTTTGACGTGGTTTCACTATTCACTCAAGTCCTGATAAAAGAAACCCTAGAAATCATCACAAATAAATACCAACCAGCTAAACACCCTATGGAACTAGCAGAACACTGCTTAATCAACACATATTTCATATACAAAGGACAAAGATACAAGCAAATTGAAGGAGCCCCTATGGGATCACCACTGTCACCCATCATTGCAAATCTGTTCATGGAAGAATTTGAATCTAGAGCCCTAGCCAACCCACAAACCCAAACTATGGCTAAGATACATTGATGACACATTTGTTATTTGGCCCCATGGAAAAGAAAACCTAAACAATTTCCTAACACACCTAAACAGCACACACCCAAAAATCAAATTCACCATGGAAATGGAAACAAACAAACAACTACCATTCCTAGATGTACTAATCTACAAAAAAACAGATGGCACACTAGGACACACCATATACCAGAAGAAAACACACAGCAACCGCTACCTCAACGCCCAATCCCACCACCACCCAGCACAGATAAACTCTGTGGCCAAAACACTAATTGCCAGAACCAAACATCTGGCAGACAAGCACACATAAAGACTGAACTATGCACCCTGACTAAAGTACTGACAGCCAATGGCTTCCACAAAAGCAAAATCACAGTCCTGATCCACAAAAACACACTGAGACATAATGGAGACCTAGAAGATGAACAGCCCTATGGAACAGCTGTCCTGCCCTACATAAGAGGTACTACAGACAAAATCAGTAAGATACTACACAGGCATCACATCAAGACTGCCTTCAAAACAGACAGAAAAATAGCAGCCATCCTTAGAAACCCCAAAAGATAAAATTGACCTGGAAAACCAAGGCATATATGAAGTCCCCTGCACATCATGCCCTGCCACATACATCAGACAGACCAATAGAAGAATAAGTACCCGCCTGGATGAACACAAAAATTCAGTAAAAAAGCTGGAACACACTTCCTCACCAGTCCAACACATGAAAGCCACAGGTCATAGCATCAACTTCAATGGCACCAAAACCCTAGCCACTATAGAAAACCCCAGCTACAGAATTATCAGAGAAGCCATAGAGATTGAAAAAAGACCTGAAAGCATGAATAGAAGAGATGAGTACACCAGACTTTCAATTATCTGGAAGCCTGCACTCACAAACAAACAAAATCTCCACACCACAAGCCAAGCAAACACCTGGGCACAAACAGACTCCCCCCTGATACCTCCAGCTCAAACACACCCCAACCAGGCATCCAGATGAAACCTAGCTTCCTAATAAATGATAGCCGTCTGTTTACTCAAAGTCAAGCTGCACTAAAAGCCTCCAATACAAGAAACACAATGTTGCCAGCCAATCAAGACAAAAAAAAAATGCTACAAAACAGACAGAAGATATTAGAAACACCAATCAAGCAGAACACAGCAAACTCCAAGACCAATAAACACAGACCAAGACCCCCAGCCAATAAGAATGAAGAAAAAACCATTCTAACACAGCAGTAGGCTAGCACCAAATTTAAAACAGAAACTATGAAGCAAGCACAAGGTTAATTTCCCTTCCATGAACTGAACATATAAAGGTGTGAACTACATTTAAACAACTGCTGTTAAGGGAAGTATGAAGACTAAATACTTGTGCAATTGTATTATCATGGAGTGAGAGAAATAAGTTTGACTTGCACAGGCACACTGATCTTTAATATATCATATGTATGGATAAGCCTTGAACAAAAATGGAGCTCTATAGATATTAGGCTAACTTTATGATATTTAAAGAGGTTTATTTTCCAATTAGCATTTAACTGCACACCATAATTAAATATTGAGTCTTCCTATCTAGACTGTAGCCACAAGATCAGACAATGACCTCACTAGACATCTTAAATGATAAAGGGTGAGGCTAATTGACTCCCTGCATGAAAGCTCTCCAAGAAAAACTCCAGAATCAGAAAGAGTATTCCCTAATTCTGTAGGTGGTGCTCTTCTCTTCTAAGTGAATGTTGCTGAACCAATCTTTGATTTTATTGGGATGGGTGGGTGGAATAGAGGGGCAGGAGAAATCCATAGGTCTTCCAATAAATTTTTTAAATTTGTGAGCCAAATTTCAAAATTCAGTTTAATCTATGTTGGTGTAGTGAACATTCGTATACACAAATTTAATTTGAATTCCAAAGTTTGCAGAATTTGAGGATGCAGTTGTAAGTTTTCCAACTCTCTCAAGAATAGAAAAGCTTTTCTTTTCTTTTCTTTTCTTTTCTTTTCTTTTCTTTTCTTTTCTTTTCTTTTCTTTTCCTTTTCTCTCCACTCCACTCCATTCCATTTGTAGGACTTACAGAACCAAGATCATAAAGAAAAATCCAGGAACATCTGAAGTTCATTAATTAACTCAATTGCAGGCTTTAGGCAAATTACTTAGATCTGTATGTCTCTTCAATTATAGTCAACTCTAAGCAGCAAAATGTAAAAACACAGTTAAAGTTAAGGAAAAGTATAAATATTTGATATATTCAATCTAATTGAGAAAACCTCACAATCATTCATAAAGCTCTGTTTTATGGGATTTTACGCCCATGTGTTGCAATTTTGGAAACAATTAACCTCCTGTTTCACAAGGAAAAGATCATGACAAGACAATGATATGTAGCAATAAATCTTGTTATAATTCAAATAAGGGAAAAATGTCTGAGTCAGGCCTGTATAATAGGAGGGTACAGAAACTACCCAGTGCTTCACAACCTAACCAGAGCTTGGTAAAGCAGAGTACAAAGTAGTCCAGATGTAATCCAGTCTGAGTTTATATTTACACAAACTTATTGTATATATGTGTATATGATGTATAAAGCATCAAAATGCATACACACAACATGCATACACAAACATACACATTAAAGTAATAATAACCCTTTAAATTTTCTTCACTCTACACTGCTGCACTAATTGTGTACAGAATAAAGAAGATTACTTTGATGGAGATGTTGAAGAAACTTGCCTAGGCAAAAGGACCTGAAGATCTTTTTAAACCAAAACAGCAAAACCACAGATCAGGGACCAAGAAGAAATCTCCCGATTTGCTGGAGAATAAGAAGGAGGAAGAAATACTGCAAAATCAGATGTGAAGCTGATGTCAGCTCTAAATCAATTCTGCAGAAAGGTTAAAACTACTTGATTGAGATTGACTATAATAAAGAATTTTGCAAGTATGCTGTATCTTCTCTTCTTTCTTAGTTCAGTAAATTGGGGAGATATTTTCTTGAGTCACTTGAAACAGGCTGAACAGTCATTTGTCAGAAGTGCTCTAAAGCATCTCACCATGAGTAAAGAAATCTTGAACTAGATAATCACTAAGGTTGGTTCCAACTTCATGATTCTATGAGAAAAAAAGGAAACAAAAGAAATAGCTGCACTAGGATGGCAAAAGAATGGAAATCCAAATTAGATTAAGATGAAAAGAGAAGTGTTAACTACAGAAAAGAGGAAAGAGAAGAGAAAGAAAAGCTTTATTTTGTATTGCAAAAACAGATTTAAACAGATTTATCAGGGAAGGAGTTTCTTGCGAGCAAGAGCTATTCTTTCAATCTGTTTTTACTTCTCACTAATTATTTTGTTTGAGATTTTTCTTCTATTCATGCCAGTAAATGTTAGATACAACCCAGCCACAACACAAATACCAATCCACAGGTAATTATTTGGGAGGAAAAAAAACTTGCTTTCCAATCAGAACAAGGAATGTTAAAAAGCATTCTATCTTCTGCCTTTCCCCTTTTTCCTGAAGTGAACATACCCAAATTAATACCTGGTTTTTCCTCTTCCGTTCCTCTATCTCTAACTTCAATACTCTTCTCAATCCTTCCCTCTGTTCCCAAGCATGTCATTAATGTTTAAATAACTAACTGTTAAAAACTGAAGCTGAGCTTCTTAACTACATGGTAGAGCTACAGCTCCACAATTATTATTGAAGAGAAGGTATGTTTGAGAATCTTCTCCTCCCTTGAATAAATGAGAAACCCCCTACAATGGTGCCCTTGTGTGTCAGTAATTTTGAAACTCATAAGGCAGGGCTTCTCTGGAGGGAATCAGAGGTGGTATTCAGTAGGTTCTGACCAGTTCTGGAGAACCAGTAGCAGAAATTTTGAGTAGTTCAGAGAACTGGCAAATACCACCTCTGACTGGAGATTTTACAGTATCCTTCCCCGGCCACACCCACTAAACTACGCCCACAGAACTGGTAGTAAAAAAAATTGAATGCCACCACTGGGGGGAAATGGGACAACTTGCCCCAGCCAAATTGCTGCAGCCAACTCATTGCAGCCAACTTGCCATGGCCAACTCACCATGACCAACTTGCAGCAGGCAAACTCACCACGGCCAACTCACTGCAAGACAACTCATTGCAGGACAATTTAATAATTCTATTTAATTATTTAAAATAAATATTTTTTTTAAAAAAAATTGCCATTCACATTTCATTCTGTTCCTCCTTTTGCATCCTTTCTTTAATGATTCTATTCCACCATTTCTTTGATATTAATGCAACACTTGTCCTGCGGCAAGTTGGATGTGGTGAGTTGGCTGTAGCGAATTGTCATAGACCCTTCTCCAAGAGATACTGGGAAGAAAGTCAAGAAGGTGGTTAAAGAGAACTCAGCTGCTATCTTGACTTTTGTGACACTCCCTTCTCCACAGGTGACATGATTTCAGGCATCCCAAACAAAAGAAAACTTCCTAGGACAGTTATCTACTAGATTGACAGAGGAAAGACAATCAAAAGCCATCAGAGGAACACAGCCCCAGACCTCCTGCTGCTTCATTGACTTTCACTTTTTAACAGGCAGAAAGTTCATATATGAAGAAAACAAAATGCAAGACTGGTTCTTGGCCTTTGGAAGTGGTTGAAACATACAAAATAATAATTTGTTAAATGTGTCAAAAGCCAGCTGTCAGGTTTCTACTCTCTATATGCAAACTGATGTTAAATTTGCCCAACCCTTTTGAAACAAAGGAAGCTTTCTTTCTTTTTTCATTAATGTTTGTGTTCAATTTGGTTTTTTAGAACAAAATGTACCCCAGAATTGAATTTCAGATTAAGTGAGACAAATGATTCTAAAGTTATGTTATTGTTGAGAGACGACTGCTATAAAATCTTAATTCTATTAGCTAGTTACAACCTGCGGGGGGGTATTTATTCGGAGAAAGGACTATTGGTATGGGAAATGCTTGTCTCATTTGTGTCATCCTTGATTATTATTTACCTTTTCCCCTTTCCCAGCTGAAGTAGCACCATTAGTTCCCTACAGGGCAAAGAGGAATGTCAGTACCAAAATATATACGGTGTCTATTTTGCATCATCTCTTATTGCAGGAACCTGAAAATAAGATTATGGGTCAAGGTCCCATGGAAAAATTCACTGTAGCTCAAGGGTGTCAAACTCAAGGCCCACAGGCCGGATGTGTTTAGATCTGGGCCATGGGGCCACCCTGGAAACAACAAAGGACCATGACTCTGCCAGTGAAAACGGAGCTTGGGAGGGCCCTGTGTAGCCCTCCTGGGCTCTATTTTCAGCCATGACAGTCTCTTGCAGCCCTCTGCCAGCAAAAATGGAGCTCAGGAGGCCCCTGACATGAATAACATCAAGGTGCCCCCAACACGAGTGACATTGAGCTGACCACACCTATTCTGGCCACACCTACCCTGGCCACACTTACCGTGACCATAAAGTGGGTGAGAATTGAACTGCCAAACTGCTGACAGCCAGCAATCAGTAGAAGTAGCCTGCAGCACTGCATTCTAACCACTGTGGTACCAGAGCTGATATATTCCTTAAGATGATCCAAATTATTGTGCCATTACTGTTGCTTTAGATGCATGTAGTGAAATACTTCATAAAGCCCCATGCAGCAATCGACCATTCCTGGTGCAGATAGATACTACATTCATGTCACAGCACATTCTGAAACATCTTTTTGGAATAAGATCTCAAGTATTACATAGCTCTAGTTTTTAATTTCATTTCACTCTAGATTGCTGTATGAAGCACATTTTCTGTCATTCAGAAGACCCACTGAGTTGCAAACACACAATATTTACAGAACCTCTCACATTAAGTAGGTTCAGTGTCTTAGATCTGATGGTGAATCTCCAGCCTATCTCTTACTTTATTGTCCCCTTGTCACACACCCCTCTTAACTCGTGCAATTTGATTTTTGTACTTGCTCACTCTTCACCTGATATCTCCCAGAATGTAACAAAGTTTTACTTGATCACAATTTTACCAGGTTTTGGCCTTGTAATATTGGTTGTACATTGATTTTTTTTGTCGAGAATATTAGTATTAATTTCTTGCCATAAATTGTTTCTTTGCTGTGTGCATAATTTGGGATCCCTTGCCATAAATTAATAAAATGTATTACATTTACAAACCCACTGAGTCAAAAAAGGAAGGTATCAATTGTTGCTGCTGCTGCTGCTGCTGCTGTTGATGAGATCAATAAGGCTAACCATTGTCAACTCAAAAACACTACCTGGTATAAAATTTTTATTATGAAGGAATTTTTACTGAGAATTGTTTCTTGTAACCAGGAGTTTAATTTGTGAGAACAAAAGGCATTTTAAACCAGGCCTCTTGCCTGGCAAACTTAAGAAACAGCATTTTCTTCCAAATAAACAAAGCATACTTCATGTCAACTATCAAACACAGATTCTGTGCAGCCTTTGATAAACAGAACTTTTCCCCAAGTGAGGCAGATTGCTGAAAATAGGTGACTTGTAATGTAGGAGCGTTGTGTTTGCTTGTATGT
The DNA here is from genome assembly GCF_049901735.1 of Notechis scutatus. Taxonomy (NCBI): domain Eukaryota; kingdom Metazoa; phylum Chordata; class Lepidosauria; order Squamata; family Elapidae; genus Notechis; species Notechis scutatus. Next base: position 242,767,112 of record NC_142010.1, on the reverse strand, counting down.
GTTGTCAGGATTAAGCCATACATGACACATTTTAAAATAGGGAAGACTTCAATGCAGAAATTTCAGGTCCTGGATTTTCATTTTTAAGAAAACCATTGAAATGGACCTCTGTTAGAGAACTATTCTATGCATTCCTTGAGCAAAGTCCACTGTAACCCCCTTCCAAAGGGTCACTGAGTCTAAAAAAAAATATTAAAGGCCAAATGTGATTTAGGAAAAGGTCAAAATGTTACAAGGTTGACAAATTTTGCAGCAGTTTGCCATTTTCACCTAAGGCTTTGTGGTGAGCTGCTAATTGTGTATATATGGGGAAGGGGTGTGCCTGGGCCCTCAGACAAAATCTCTTAACGGCTTGAAAAAACTGCCAACTGCAACTGTCTTCTGTGCTGGGCCAAAGCTCTGAATGAAGCCATGAATGAAAGACTCTCAGAGTTATCGTGCCAGCCATTGCTTTTCTATTTCTAGAAGAAGGGATCGCATAGGGGTCATTGTGTGAAACGTTGGCAGGCTCCACATTTTTAAAGAAACTTGTATCTGAAGTAATTTAAGAGCAAGTTTCAAGAATAAATGCTTGGCATGAAATAAATAAACAAGTCACAAAAGAGTTAAATAATCTCACGAGTAACTGGAAAGATTTGAAATCTGCTATATTTACATAATATATAATATCATATTATAATATTATATCAGGGACGCGGTGGCTCAGTGACTAACCTGCTGAGTTTGTCGATCAGTTCGATGGTTCGAATCCCTAGCACCACGTAACTGAGTGAGCTCCTGTTACTTGTCCCAGCTTCTGCCAACCTACAGTTCGAAAGCACGTAAACATGCAAGTAGAAAAATAGGGACCACTTTGGTGGAAAGGCAACAGTGTTCCATGCACTGTTTAGTCATGCTGGCCACATGACCACGGAAACGTCTTCAGACAGTGCTGGCTCTTCGGCTTTGTAACGGAGATGAGCCAGAAACAACTAGCATGTATGTACGAGGGGAATCTTTACCTTTACTTATACTAGAGGTGGTATTCAGCAGGTTCTGACCAGTTCTGGAGAACTGGTAGTGGAAATTTTGAGTAGTTCGGAGAACTGGCAAATACCACCTCTGACTGGAGATTTTACAGTATCCTTCCCCTGCCACGCCCACAGAACCAATAGTAAAAAAAAATTGAATCCCACCACTGACTTATACTTGCATATATGAATGTTATTAGGTGTTCTACTGTACTTCTCAGAGTTAGCATTGAATGAGAAGGATAAGGCAACCCATAATGCTCCTGATATGGTTAGGTTGTCTGTCCACATTTATCCAGCCCTATCAAGTGACTTTCAGTTGAGAAGTCATGTACTCAGATTAACATTGTATTAATATGGGTGGTTTAAAATATTATGAACATAATATTGTGAATATTTGCACATGAAGGTAAGCATGCTTCATTCATTTCTTTTGTGCTTGCTTGCTTGCTTGTTAAAGTGCTTTTGAAAACCACCCATGAGCAAACTATTCTCCAAGTAATATTCAGTACTCCTTTTATAGCATATATTTTTTTAAAAAGGCGAAGCAAAGTATAAAAGCAAGTTATCTCAGTTTCGTCATAAAAAACAAAACAAAGAGCAATATGTGCAGTTGTAATCTTTCAAACCACTGCAATATCTTAAACATGGAAAAGCAGAAAATACAGAAAATCTTTCATGGGGAAGGAGGGGTCAAAAAGTCAAGATGGCATCCATTACAATTCCCTCAAAGTCTCATCCTTTTCATATGAGTATTGCAACTTGGCTGTTTTGATATGTGTGGGATATGGGTGGGATTCTACCAGTTCGCACCTATTCTCTAGAATCAGTTTTTAACATTCTAAGCAGTTCAGAGAACTGGTTGTTAGAAGAAATTACTGGCCTAATCCTGTAAGGAAGGCAGGAAGGAAACATTCTGGTGTTGCTTACAGAAACCGCCTCTCCATTAACCCTTATTACATTCTTGGCAGGACTAGACTTTCTGTTTCAGGAATTTCTCTGGAGTTTTTTTTCCTTCCTTTGCTGGTACTTTGCTTGTGTGGAGTGATCATTCAAAGTTACAATGGCACTGAAAAAGTTGACTTATGACCATTTTTCATACTTACAACTGTTGCAGCATCCCCACAGTCATGAGAGGCCAGGCGAGGAGATGTGTGCCTCGATGTGAGTGATATTGAATTGGCCACGCCCAGCCAATAACATGACCACCAAGCCACGCCCACCAACTAAGCCATGCCCACAGAACTGGTTGTTTAAAATTTTGAATCCCACCCCTGGATATGTCCTGCCACACCTTTGAAATTTTCTCAGGTGCCAGCTAGCTTTCTTGGTGAGTAGACTCCATGCCCTTGGCAGGTTCCCCCTTTCATTTATTAACCAAGAGTTTCCAAAAATTATTTTAGCATTCTCCCAAGTACACCTGAGAAAGGTAGCACTTAAGTTAACTTGTCCCAAGCAACCAGCTACAAGAAAAATGCTAAAACTACTCAGAATTTTGAGAATTGTGGGGATTCGTTTGAGTAATTTCCCCACATTTTGGGGGGGAAAAGACCAAGATTTGACTAAAAGCACAGACTTATAATGAGTAAAATGGAGAAAGCAATATTGATCTAATTCTGCATCCATGTCTAGGTTTGCTAGAGCTGACGTAGATTTAAGCCACCAGCACTGTTGCTAGCCCTTTGAGATAGTCCAGACAAAAAGCACAAGCCAAAGCACTAACTCTATCTTTATTGTGAAGTTACTTTAACAAAATCTTGCAAAGCTGAAAGTTATTTTCCCTTACTTTCCTTTTACTCTCCAGAAAATTTGTCCAATCTGCAGGTCTTCCCTCTATCTCCCAAGATCAATTTAACATACTATTGCAGCATGAATGAACAGGGTAAAGGGGTACAAGATGTTGCTTCCTGTAATAAGTATTCCACTGGAATAGCACTGAATAACCCACTTGAATAAGAGTTGATCTGGATTACTAGAGCCACACCAGAATATAACAGATTAATAGAGTTGGAAATAATTTTGGAGATCATCTAGTCCAACCCCTGCTCAAGCAGGACAACCTACAACATTCCAGGCAAATGGCTTTCCGGTCTCTTTTTAAAAGCTCAAAGGACAGAGCACCCACACCTTCTTAAGGAAAGACATTCTACTGGTTAATTGTCCTCACTGTTAGGAAATTTCTTCTTAGTTCTAGGTTGATTCTCCTCTCAATTAGTTTCCATCCCTTGCTTCTTGTTCTGCCTTTTGGTGCTTTGGAAAATAGGGTGACTCCGTCTTCTCTGTGGCACCTCCTCAAGTATTAGAACACTGCTATTATATCATCCCTAGTCCTTCTTTTTAATAGACTAGATATACCCAATTCCTGCAACTGTTCTTCATATGTTATATATGTTCATATATATATATATATTCAGCTATACACCAGGGGTGAATGCAGTATGATAAAAGCTCCATTTTATGTATGAAGGACTTAAAATAAAGATAGAGCTGTGACAACACTATTATGACTGCCATTTTGACTTTTTCACCATAACTTGTAGATACTCTGATCTGCACCATTTTATTATTTATTTATTTATTTGCCAGAGAAACTGCCACAATAAATATGGTTGCTGCCAGATCCTCCAGTAAGTAGCAACAGGTGTAAATAGGAGAAGCGTGCCACATTTTCAACTCCTACTCTAGGTGGCAGTAGTAAACCTCCTTCACAGTTCAACAAGTTCTGAGATCCTTTCATTTTCCACAACAGAGATCAGGGATCCAGAACAACCAGTTACTAGAAGAGAAGTTAACCCATTGCAGAACACTTGACATATCCATTGAGCCAATTATAAAGCCTTTCTTCTCCATTTCCCTATCTGTTATTTATTTTTCACAATTTTGAACTGCTCATGTCCTCCAAGGGAATCTGGGTGACGTATAATAAGACATTATAGCTGAAAGATATAATCCTTAATTATAGACAATATAATTTTCCAATTATCTTAATACAACCATAAATGGCTAAATGAATTACACAATCAGGCACTAACTGGCCCATCAGACAAGTTTTTAAGCCTCCTAGGGACACTTTGCAATTGAGGTAGTGTATAACTGAAAAATAAAATAACTCACAGAAGAAAAAGTAGGCAGTATCTTCCTGTTCACATCATCAGACCTCAGCTCTATTATTTTCAGGTTCAGCACAAAGCCTGGAAAGTTGTAGGTTTGACTGTCTCCATTAGGATCCCCAGGCCCTCTAACAAAATCATGCCTATAGGACCTCTTGAAAAACCAACAAGGCAGGACCTGCTCATACCTCAGGGAGCGGGGAGCAGAGGTAGTATTCAGTAGGTCCTGACCAGTTTTGGAGAACCGGTAGTGGAAATTTTGAGCAGTTCGGAGAACCAGCAAATACCACCTCTGACTGGAGATTTTACAGTATCCTTCCTCAGCCACACCCACCAAGCCACACCCACAGAACCGATAGTAAAAAAAAATTGAATCCCACCACTGGCGGGGAGGGGGGGAATGACATTATAGAGAATGGTTCTGACCATTCTCCAAAATTGTTCCAAAATTGCTGGATCAACTGTCTACACTGAATTCTTCTAAAATGTAAAGGTAAGAGAGAAAGACAGAGAGCACACTAAGAGACAGAAACTGGTGGATGGGAGTCAGATCCACAAGAGAAAAGTAGGGCAGAATGCATATTGGTGGGATGACAGCTCCAATTAATAGCAATAGCACTTAGACGTAGGTGGCCGCAGGAGGCTTGTCTTGGTTAAGGTTAAACCAGGATTCCTTGAGGACCTTGAGATCAAGGGATACATGTGGTCCCCAAGGATGCTGAGATCATCAGGCCTGCCTGTGGCCTCAAGATCCTCAAAAATTTCAGGGCCACATGATGACCTTAAAGTAGGGGTCCCCAACCCCCAGTCTGTGGACTGGCACCGGGCCATGGCATGTCAGGAACCGGACCGTGCAAACAAGCAAAGCCCCATCCATGGGATGCAGGCAGTATATGAAACCACACCCCCTCCGGTCTGTGAAAAAAAACTTCTCTTCATGGAACTGGTCCCTTATGTCCAAACATTTGGGGGCAACTCCCCTAATGCTATTGCATTTAGCTTTTAAGAGGAACAGGAAATAATTAACTACATAAGAAATAACATGCAGTGCAACTCTCAGAGTTGAGAACAGCCAAATGGCAGAGAAACTCAATTGAATAAATAAAGTTAAATGCAATTAATATATGCTCCAAGCCTGCCAACTCAGATCTAGGAACAGCTTTATGGCAAAAACAAAGATTCTTGAGGGTACACGAGAACAAAATAGAATAAAAAGATAGAGGAAAGAGATCATCGAACAAGGGATAACATTAAAGGAGGATATGGCTGAAGGATCTGGCCTCCCTTATACTACTTAGACGATTCTGAATAGGTTGAGAGTTGGAGTGCCTAAATGTAAAACCAATATGCTTAAGTGGAGGCTCTTAGCTGATAACAACATGCTATGTGAATGTGCAGAGATACATAGAGCCCAGTCCATCTGCTGGTATGCCAGCTACTACCAGACACATGTACCGATAATGACTTATTTTTGGCCAACAACAAAACCAAGAAGCTTTGTTGGCTTCACTCTGTGAGTTTACAATTTGATCTAGACACGGAAGAAGAAGAATGTAATTAATTAAAATGCTATTTTAATTTGATTTATATGTAAATAACATCCAATCCAACTGTTGTTCTGCCCTACCCACTTCTTTTTATTATTATTATAATTATTATAATTTTATTTGCTTACTTTTTAGAATGCCATTTCTGGCATGCCATCAAAAGCAAAGTGCAATCCCCAGCTTGGCAAAAAAAAACATTATACATGCCTGAAATAATAAATTTTTAATAGGAAGACTCATGGAGGTTCCATTTTTTTTGCCTCCTTTCAGCTTCCATGCCAGGTCTGGTGCCTCATACTGCATTTTGCAGCTATTTAATATACCTGTAGAATGCTTAGTCTGTGCATGTTTGTCCTATTCTTTAAGATTCTGATAGAGGCATGCTTTTATTTGATGAACAGATCTCTATTCTGTCCATTTTGATGGGCAAGGTTTACTTGAGATTGGTGGCAAGAACATAAAAAATGGTCTCTAAAAGCCAAGGAGAAGTGATAACCTTGATGGTGGTATGCAATGAAATTGGTAAACAAGTCTAATGTAACATTCCATGGCAATGAGACACATGAAGTTGTTCTTGGCAGAGAAGATTATGAAGAAGACCTTAACTCAGAGGTCTCCAAACTTGGTAACTTCAAAACTTGTGGACTTCAATTCCCAGAATTCTTCAGCCAGCTGGCTTAGGAAGTCTGGGAGTTGAAGTCCACAAGTCTTAAAGTTGCCAAGTTTGGAGATCTCTGCCTTAACTTATAGCCTAGTGGTGCTTGTGATAATTGTAGCTGATCCAGAAGAGTAGCACCAGAATCCCCAAGAGGTCAGCCAATACTTTATTCAACACTTCATCTCTCGGACGTAAACCAAGAGAACAATGCATTTCTTTATGTGGAATAGCAAGGCAAAAAGTGCTAAACAATTCAGAAGCAGCCAGGCTGCCAAGATTGCAGAGGACACAGGAATTACAAAATATTTTGTGGTGTCAAAAGCCATAGGGCAGGATACGTGGGTGGCATTCATTGCACAAACTGAATTTTGGACACTGTTCCACAGTGCACTTTTGATGACTTTCCTCTTCATATGGTTATTGTGAATCATTCTTCCAATTGCTCTAATTCAAATGTATCTACCAAAATGAAGAAGAAATGAGGGGCACCTCATTGAAATCCTCTCAATTATTCCCACTGCTTTGCAGGAGGCATTACATCTGTTCAAGAACTTTGCTTGCAGTGTCTCTCCTTCCTAAAACAAAAGCAGCAAAGTATGATTGTGCTCCTCTCATGCATACAACAATATCTGGTTCTCCATCCATGACCTGCTACTGGAATATTTTGCATTTTATACTAAACTATCTTTGTCTTGCTGGCAACACTGTTGGAATGACAGGAGCATGATGATGCAGGAGTTATTCCAAACATGAGAGGCCTCCATATCCGTGAGCTGAATTAGGGACTGTGTATTACAGGACAAGAAGGTCCTCTCCTTTTTGGATTAGTTTTACCTACTGAATTTGTCTGGTGAAGATCGATGTAAATTGTGTTCTGCACATTATTGAATAAAAAATTTACAATCCTGGCAAATTCATTAATAAAAGTAAAAATCATATGAGATGTTTAGCATTCTAATCAGACGTGGTTTCAGCAGGTTCTGACCAGTTCTGTAGAACCGGTAGCAGAAATTTTGAGTAGTTTGGAGAACTAGTAGCAGAAATTTTGAGTAGTTTGGAGAACTAGTAGGGGAAATTTTGAGTGGTTCAGAATACCACCTCTGACTGGTCCCACCACCATCTATTCTCTGCCTTCCGAGTCCCAGATGATCAGCTGGTCTTCTTTTGCTGCCCTGCACAGGAGAATGGAGCTGGAAAACAGGTTAGTGGGGTGGGGAGAAAATGGGGATTTTACAATATCCTTCCCCTGCCACACCCACCAAGCCACACCTACAGAACCGGTAGTAAACAATTGTGAATCCCATCACTGATTCTAATGTGTTATATATTCAGAATACCCAGCAATCTATGCAAATTTCAAACTGCATTTCTCATCTTGTAAAATGATTATTTATTAAAACATCTGGAAGTACTTGATAGAAAAATAATGCTATAAAACCAAATGAAGGGTGCCCATTTATTCATGAAGCTGTCTTCTGTTTGACAACTCTCCCTGGCGCTTGTAAAGACAACTTTGCTATGTTTGCTGAATCTTATTTCTTTGCTCATTTCTTTTTTATACTAATGACTCCCAAGGGAGCTATTGAGGGATCTTGTAAGTTTTCTTTTCGGAGGATGAAGAAGCAGATGACAGCCAGTGTGAGCAACTGAAATAATGAAAGAGCTCAGGTGGAAATGAAAATGGGATTAATGGAAATGAAAATGGGATTAAAATATCGTAATAGATTAGAAAAACACATCATTGACCATCTGATCTAAAGAGCATGCATGGTCATTTTTTTAAAGTCCACCTAGTGTAGTAGAGCAAAAAAAAATTCATGAAAAGTCAGTATGATTGGAACTTTGGTATGTGGCCAATAAAATTCTATTTTTATTGCATCATAGATGTTCAAATATATCAGTCTCTGAAATGCAAATAGCAGTATGTGCATACTTCAGATAGAAGGTCCAAGCTGTAAAGACAACTGCTATTGTCTGCAAATGAGTAACAAATATTAACAGATTAGTATTGACAAGTTTGCATTTGACCCAAATAACTCTGTCTCCCATCATCTTCAGCCAGCATGATTAAAGATTGTGGATGATAGGTTCTATAGTCCAGCAATAACTAAGGAGACACTGATTTCTTTCCTTGCTCATGGTCTTTTATTTGACCAATAAAATAAATAAATAAATAAAGGAGAATATTTGTAGCTCATGGTTGAAATGAAGGGACCTTGTGCCCCCTGAGCTTGGTTGTTCCCTTGCAGATGTTTCATTAGTACTACTAGCACTGATTATGTTACGTAGTTTGGGTAATGAAATGTCTACAAGAAAACAATCAAGCTCAGAGAGCATCAAGGACCCCTCAAAAAGGATGTTGGAAGGTAATCAAGCTATTCTCCAAAACTAATAGAGATAGAGCTCAGGAACAAAAGTATTTCCTATCTTGATAGCAAGAAAAGTATTATCAGTGGCAGTTATAGCACTCTCTAGATCAGGGATGTCAAACTTGATTTCATTGAGGGTTGCATCAGAGTAGAGTTTGACTTTGGGGGGCCATGATGGGCGTGGCCATGGTGAGCATGGCCAGCTCAACGTCAGTCGTGTTGGGGGTGCCTTTGGTGGCCTGAGAACTCTGCCAGTAAAAATAGGCTCCTGAGCTCCATTACGACGGCTTCCTGCAACCCTCTTCCAGGAAAAACGGTGCTCAAGAGGACCACCCGCAACCCTCCCAAGCTCCATTTTTGTTTGCAGAGGCACCACCAGAGGTCCTTTGCTGTTTCCAGGGCAGCTCCATGGAGCAGATCTAAGCACCCTGTGGGCCAGTTTCGGCTCCTGGGTCTTGAGTTTGATACCTCTGCCTTAGATGCATGGATTTCAAGTCCCAAAAGTTTTAGCAGTGGACATATTATTAGTTCACACATCTGGGGAAGCAGCCAGATTAGGCAGAGATACGTTTTTTTAATGAATGTATTCCTTATCCACTGTGAATGTATTTTTTACCATGGGAGTTTAATGTTAAATTATTCATTGGCCCATTTTGCTTGACATGATGAAAAAGGATGGTTGAAATGGCTCCAGACGAACTGTAATATCAATGCAATCCCCTCTGGAAAAAAATAAGTTTCCTTTTCAGTTCAGGACTTTCCAAATTTCTTATCATAGAGGATTAACATGCCCCAAAAACTTTAACCTTAGACAGTCTACTATTGACCTCACCCCTTTCCTAAGAGGTCTGTAGGGGGCATGCATAAGTGCACCAACGTGCCTACCGTCCCTGTCCTATTGTTTCTTTTATTTCTTTTTTTTTTATATGTATCCATGTATTATGTTTTTACTTATAAATTGACAAAAATAAGCAATTGACAAAAATCAATAAATAAAAATAAAATAAAAATAAAAACATGTTAAAGGATACAAATTATATAAAATGTCTATCTGCCTCACATATGAGAAACCTATAATCCAACGATCTGACATAACTTTTGACTAGTCTCTCTGTGGCCTGCTGAAACCCTGAACTCCACTGTCTTTTTCTAACTGCCTGCCAATCCACTATCAGAAGGCTAGAAGAACAGGATTGCGGTTATTACCTACAAAGAAACAGTGATCTAGACATCATGGAATCTCCCCAATCTTTACCTCAGGTAAAGCAGGTAGGACTTTTGTCTGTTGTTGCTGCAAGGAGAAGCAACTACTAATTTTCAGTGTATAATTAGATGGAAAGGCTACTAAAAAATCTACCTCATCTGGATAGAGTCCTCCTAGAGCATCGTGCTGCTGTTGTGCATAGTATGTTGCATGGTGTCTGTATATATAAGTGTATTTTAAAAATCAAGATGGTGGTCAAATTGTGTGGTTAAAGCCCCATCCCATTTTTCTGAGACTTGGTTAGCAGGCCCTTGCAATTTTATTTTATTTATTTTTTTATTTCATTTTTTTATTGGTCAATTGCTTACAAGATAATAGGTATAAGTAAAAACATAGTTATGAATACATGGATACATATAAGAAAAATAAAAAAATATATAAAAGAAACAATAGGACGGTAGGCACGTTGATGCGCTTATGCACACCCCCTACAGACCTCTTAGGAAAGGGGTGAGGTCAATAGTAGGCAGTCTAAGGTTAAAGTTTTGGGGATTTGGGGAAGAAACCACAGAGTCAGGCAGAGTATTCCAGACATTGACCACTCTGTTGCTGAAGTCGTATTTCCTGCAATCAAGTTCGGTGCGATTAACCTTGAGTTTGTATCTATTGTTTGCTCTTGTGTTGTTATGGTTGAAGCTGAAGTATTCATTGACTGGTAGGACATTGCAATGTATGATTTTATATACTATACTTAGATCGGACCGAAGCGGCATAGTTCTAGGTTTCTAGGTCTAAATTTGAGTCTGGTGGCATAAGGTATTCTGCAGTAGAGGAGTGGAGAACTCTTCTTGTGAAATATTTCTGGACTTTCTCAACTGTGTTAATATCAGATACGTAATGTGGAAGACTATCTAGCAAATGTGTTGTATGCTCAGTTATTAGTGTAATATTACCAGAGAAAAAGCTTGTAAGATTAGGTTAACAACTCTTAGACAGTGGGCTCTAGCACTTAGATCATTTGAGATGAGTACTCCAAGATCCTTGACAGAGTTTGGATCATCAACAAGGTCTTGACTATTCAGCCTGTATTTTATTTTCTGATTTTTTTGCCAATATGTAGGACAGAGCATTTATTTCTAGATTTGAAGTTGCCATTTGATTGACCATTCTGATACATAGTCAAGGTCTTTTTGGAGGGTAATAGTATTGTCTGTGGTGTTGAATAGCTTTACATCATCAGCGAAGAGGAGTACCTTAATATGAATTTATGAGAGTTGGTCCTAGAACATTGCCTTGGGGGACACCACTGTTGACAGGTACAGAATTTAATAGGATGCTCCTAATTTTGACCATTTGTTGTCTGTTTGACAGGAATGCTTCTATCCAGTTATGCAGGTGTCCAGAGATACCGTAAGATTTTAGTTTTAGGAGTAGTTTGTTGTGTACCACTGAATCAAAGGCTTTACAGAAGTCTATGTAGATTGCGTCTATTGCTTTGCTCTGATCGAGTTGTGTAGTCCATATGATTTTGCAGTGTAAGAGTTGCAGATTGCAGGATACTTTTTTTCTGAAACCAAATTGTTTATTAGAGAGTAGGTTGTTTGTTTCTAAATGGAGGATGATGGATTGGTTAATAATTGATTAATAATGTTAACTATGCCTGCCTCTGTGATAACAATAGAATATGTGAAAATTTAAGCAGCATGCTAAATTCTTTCACCAGAATGTAGCCTTCTATAGCACACTGGAGATGAGTACTGTATTGTGTGCACTTTCCACAACTCTTTTGTGGCTG